>NC_092818.1:17116713-17428588 GCF_023375885.2 Dermacentor andersoni
GCACAGTTTTCCCCGTGTGAAGTGCTTAGAGCTTTGCCTTCTCACTTCAGAGGAATAACGCGCGGCCGTTGCCAATGGCATAAGAGCCAAGAGCGAGAAGGACCGCTCGATCTGTAACGCCTGCCTTAACAACCATCGGTAGTTTGAAGTTGCGCCTCTCCTAACACTTTTCTTATGAAACTTGTAGCGGTGCAACTGACAAAGGAATACGAAACACGGACGCAGACTTTCGATAATACTTTATTAGCATAAGAGCGAGGATCGCGCGCGGAAGCAAAAGGCCATAATCAACAAACGTAAATAAAGAAGAACCAACGGGGTAAGCTTGCACAAAGTCAATATTACTGTACCTTTCTGGCGAGCTTGCTTTGAACTTTTCCCAACGTCCCAGATTGCAACAATAGCAATGAATGACAAAATGTTGCGAAAAAGGGGACCGATACAAAGTGCTTATTGCGCTGTCGATCGCCTCATTGAAAGTACTTTGAAACTAAACAAATTTTCTATTAGGAGAATTTCCATGTTTGAGAGCGTATATAAGAACAGTCAGGGACAATTTGCATTGCACTTGTGACATAGTAAAATCAATAAATAAATAAATAAATAAATAAATAAATAAATAAATCAATAATCATGTTTATATAATGTGCCCAGGAACAACAATAAGGTCTGAATGCTGGCGCACGGAAAAAAAAAAGTTAAGCATACAAATACAGGGAAAAAAACAACACAGAACAGAAAACAACAGTTATGAAAACAAAATGTTTACAATCATCGAAAGCCAACATGAATTGACGACAGAAAGACGGATAAATAAGTTCACCGACGATTACGATACTCCCTAATGCAAAATTTGAGCGCAGCTGTATATGCGTTTTCATTTCGGGATATATTAATGGCGTGGACAATCTTCCTCGTGCGGCCCGTTGCACACAGAGCGAAGTATGGCGCGACTGCCTCCCTAATCCACAGCAGCCGCTGCAGACAGAGCTCCGCTCATGCAGCGCTTTATTTTCATATATGGTATCGGTGGCGTCATCGGTGAACAGACGACGCGCGCTACTATGGCGCCATCTTGTAGGCATCGTCGCCGCAAAGGCCGTCTTGCGCTGCACTACTCTTCTCACGCTGTCGCCATAGACATGAACGGCACCGAGAGCGGCGCTGCTGCGCCGGCGTTGACGTCTACCGAGCGGTCGATTTAGGCACCACTGGCCTGCTTGAAGCCCTTGGGTTCAGAGGGAGCAGTGGTAAAGCAAACATGCCCGCAATAGACATTAGTAAGAGGCGACTGGAGGATTGGTGGAAGAAAAGTAGGGAAACGACAAAAGACGGAGACAGTTCGCAATAGGGGATCAGAAAATTTGGGCGTGGTAGGTCATAGCGTTCTTATTTCTCTTTTTTCATTGTTTAACCTAGGTAGGATATTAGGCAGTATAGTAGCAAGAGCTTGGTGGCGCAACCCACCGCCCCGTTCCAAAGGCGACGCTCATAACATCCATCCATCCATCCATGAGAGCGCCGCATGCGGGGCAAAATTCAACTAGGCTTCTCTCATCTCTCATTCGCACCGCCTTGATTGCCTCTTGCACTGCGCGTGTTTGGGCACGTTTCGTACCGCGCGCGGTGTGTGCCTACGTGTGTGTGCGTGGACGTTTTATTCGAAGGACGATGTACAGTCTGTTTCACATTTAGGGGAAAACTGGGAGCGCATTGCGTCGCGATGCAGCGAGCGCTTGAGCCAAGCGGCGGCAGCAGCTCGCGCAGGCGCTCGAGGCGCGGGGTCTTGAACGGCGTCGTCTGCTACGGCGGCGCGCACTGGCCGCATTGTCGGGAAGCGTTCTGCTGTCAGTTGCAGTGCGCCGGTCTCATCGTTACTGCGTGAAATGAGCCGGTATACTTTACTAAGCGTTGTGCGACGCCCACTGATACGCCTCGAAGGTAAGTTCATCGCTGAAAGGTGCAGGGTAGTCACATACGACGTACTCATTCCATACATTCTGGACGGCCCGTTCCTGGAAGGCTACTATATATTCTAACACGATAGGCTGCCCATCCACACTGCTCGTGTTGTGCAAGGACTGCTGGAAGAGCGCGCCGTCACTCTCTTGGAGTGGCCGCCTCAATCCCCGGCCGCCAACATCATTTAAAATGCCTGGGGCTTGTTTAAAGTATCGCTGGCGCACGATTACCTCTATCAGTCGCCCGAGGATAGGCTTCGATCCACCGTCGTCAGCGACTGAGACGTGCTGCGAATGAACACATCCCTGATCAAGTCATTCTACACTTCACGGCCTTCCAGGATGAGCGCTGTCATCGCTGCCGCTGGGGACATGACGAGATACTAAATGAATTTCGGAGCGTGACGTGTCCAATTCCCCGCCAGCGGGCAGGGTCTGTCTGGTGTAGTGATTGATTGTCCAGAAAAATCCCTTCCAGCTCATTGTCTTAACCTAAAACATTCCTTTAATCGTATCCGTTTGTTTCATCGTGTTCGACCCCCGTATAGTTATCATTGTTGAGTGCTTTGTTTTCCTTTCGAGTCAAATAAAGACTGAGCACGTTGCGCGCACATCTTGGTGCGTCTTGTCGCTGCATATTACGGTAGCACACACAGTGAAGAAACATACGTGCACGTGCTCAGTATCCCGGCCTTTCGAAAGAACAAACGAAGAATGCTGTTCAAAAGAAGTTTGTAGAACTCCATTATCGCCAATGAAGGCTCCGAGTTTGGCGTCGCACAACGTTTAGTAAAGAATATCAGCTCAGTTCCCGCAGTGCCGATGAAATTGGTGCTTTGCCCCTGACAGTAGCACTCTTCCCGACAATGCGGCCAGCGCGAGGCGCTGTAGCAGACGACGCAGATCACGACTCCGCCCCTCGAGCGCCTGCTCGAGCTGCCGCCGCCGCACGAATCCATTGCTTGCCGCATCGCGATGCAATACGTTCCGAGTTTTCCCCTCAAGTGTGAAACAGACTGTACACGCTTCTATTTGTCTTTCAGAAGATCCGTACGCTTGACGATTATTTTCATGGCTGCAATGCAGCTAAAGGGCAGCGTCCGCTTAGCCATGTAAGTGACGCTGAGCAGGTAATTGAAAACGACATCGTATGTGCCGCCGTAAAAATCGCCGGCACATACGATGCGGCACATACATACGGCACATACGGGCTAGAGTCATTTTTGCAGTTCCTCACAAAATGTTTGCTACAAATCCGTGTTGTGTCTGATGGCGACAACGGACTTCCATCGACACTGTGCGGAAATAAACAAAATGTATCGCTGCATAGCACAAGTACGACATGCGCACACAACTTTAACTAGTACGTCCCCTACAATATAGAAGAGGCAGCAATGTAAATAGCTTGGACATTTTTTAGCAGTGCTCAAGAAACGGAAGTTGAAAGTATTAGTAATCATTTCTGCTTCAGCCTTGCCGCCGCGACCAAGACGCGGGCGTGTATCGTCCAGTAACTCGATTGATCGGTGCAGTGGTGAAGCGGGAATGAACTCCGGTCATGTTCAATGCATCGTGCACATATTCAATTTCTCGGCACGCGTGAACTTCGGCCACCGCTAGCACATAAAACAGAAGTGGATTCGATTCTTGGGCAGCGCACACACAAACGTAACACGAGAAAGAAGACAGGGCAAGCGCCGGTCGAACAACTGAAAGTTTTTGTGTGAATAAAAGGATTATATACCTAGTAATTATTAAATTCATGTGGGTTACATATTAAAACCGTCATACACTCAGGAGTGATCAATGAGCGAGCTCGCTTCATTTGGCAGTTGTTTACTTCGTTCGGCGCACCACAGTAATTCATGTCTATCGTCTGATTTTTTCGCACCATTTTCTTGTGAATCGGCAGAATTTCACTGGTGGCATCAACCCTTTCCTGTTTACATTGCTGTCGTGACAGTTAACAACACAATAACAATTTTCGGTCATCCGAAGAGGCGCCGTCGCAAACAAGCGACGTCTCACGCGCAGCGCGAACTGAACGCGGGCGCGACCGCGAAGGGAAGCGGCGGCGGAAACCTACACCCGTTGGAGGTGAAATCGTTCCGCCAGGGGAGAAACGAGCGCTGGCGTCTAGGATGAAACTTGGCGCGCGGACGCCCATACCCTGGACCTCCGCTTTCCGCTTCGTGCTCGCTTCGCTATCACCAAGGAGAGGCCCTGACGTCCCTCTTTGTGAAGCTAAAGTGAAGCCGGAAGTTGGCTTTGCTCATAGCGTTGCTCCGCCTATCGGGCCAGCTCTCCTCACTTGTTTACATTTCTCGCGAAACCACGCCGCGCTGCGCGCAACCGTGCTGCTCGGACCCGCGCGCTCTGCAGCAATACTAAACAATCGTTAGCACGTTAGCATGATTCCGCCGAAGAGGGCAAAATTTCGCGCGGATATTCCTTCGTCCGTTGCCATTGCCGTGGCACGGTACATTGCGTAGAGCGTTGCATGCGCGTTAATTTCACGAACTTTAGTTCCTCCTGTCCCACCTGGCCACAGCAACATCCGGGAGAGCACGGTCCAGATAACGCAGCGCAGCAAAACACGGAGACCAACGCAAACCTGCCCGCACGGTGCCTTTGCCACGGTACAAAACCTACGGAGCAACACGTGTGAGCGCACAGAACCAAAACAGAGCCGCCATTGTGGCCCGAAAGGCGTGGCCGCTACGGCAAAGAAATAAAAAATCAGCAAAAAAGACCGGAACCTACAACATCACTTCCCCCACATTTTTCTCCTAGCTCGCGGAGGGGGTAGGGCTTCTCCTCAGTTTCCTTCCTCCATGGCTATCACAGTCTTTCATCCACGCTCCGCGTTGGCTCTTTCATCCTTTGCTGTGGTCGTTCACCTGGTTACGAGGACGACGACGGACGACGCCGACGCTCGCCGCAGAAACGGGCGCCTATTGCCCCCACCACTGGCACGCGTCGGAAGGCTTCGGCACGCGCCGAAGCGTCAAAGCATTAAAAGCGTCGGTAACGAACACGGCGAAGCGTGACGACGCGCAGCGATTATGTCTACTGCCGATGCTAGAAGTTTGCCAACGCGAGGCGAAGCTGCGCCGGCGTGCACCAATGAGAGGCTGCGACGCGTCGCAGACGTCAACCAATCAGAGGCTGCGAAGCCTATAATGGCCACGCATGCGAAGGCGCCGGCACCAACGATCGTCCCAGTTCTTTCGACGCACGAAGCGCGCGACAGTGCTCCTGAAAGACAGTGTTGTAATAGTAGGTCGACAACGACACGAGCGACCGACCGACGATCGTGGGTTGTGGCAGTGCGACGTGGATCCGAAGCGACTTCGAACGACGCCGACTAATGCAACCTGCCTACTGGGTTCCGCCGGGCTCAGTACAAGCGTCTGCTAAAACAGCCAACCGAATCATGATTGCCGCCACGTATGTGCTTGTTGTATGTGTATTTTGTTGTGCTCAAAACGTATGGAAACATGTTTACGAGCTGCGAAGTCTGGATAATCAGCACTCGCCTATCGTCGATGTTGTTTACGTTACGCGTAGGCCTAGCGCGTCCATCGAGTTCGTAACTGGCGAGTGAACGAACCCAGCTGAGAAACTCTGTCGAAGGAAATGAATTTTCAGATCCGTTTGGTGCTGCAGTGATTGAAAATATGGCACTCCTGACTTCCTGTGATGTGTGATGTGGTGAATGAACCGTGTGAAACTTAAGGTGGTCAACCGCGGCGTGTTTCGTGTGGTGTCGGGTGACTCAAGTTTAACGGGCAAGCTCTGCACTGTTTCCAGAGGCAAAGATAACTTCCGAAAGCGAAAAACACTAGTAGCCGAACTATGGGAAGTACTTACATAAGCAACCGTGCCGACCGTTTCAGCTGACGCTGCGCTCTCCTATTAGGCATGCGAATCCAGTTCAGTACAAGGTCACTGTACTCCTTCACTCACTTGTTTCAAGTGCATCCGTCTTTTGGACTAGTTGGGGATAAATCGCTCGTGTAGCAATCAAGAACACTGACGCACTGAAGCATACGTGACAACGCAGTCATGTTTAAGTCAGTGTGTCCTTATACTTGAGCACTGCAAAAAAAATTATCTGTTAGCAACGTGTGCCCCGTGTGCAGTGCATAGCAGGACCTGCATCATGCAAGACCTATGCATGTAGCAGCGTATACCACGATTGCTTCGATGCCTGCTTCAGAAGCAGCAAGTACTGAGTCAGTGAAACTGTAATTGATTTTTTATCTCACTTTTTGTTTATGGAAACTGTAGATGGTGTGACTGCATTGTGGGGAAGGTGAAAAGGTGTCATCAGTGTTTTGTGCATCGGTATGCTTTAACTGCTGGAATCCCTTACGCTTCTACTAAAGTTTTTCTGGCTGCTCTACTATAAATTGTAGTCAGGACAAAGATCTACTCAAAACCAAGTTACTAATGCATCTGCGCAGAATGTGTTTGATTAATAAGTTAGCACTTCCACAACAACAATATGCCAATGCACAGCATATGTGCTTGCAATAAATACATTCCGTAAAGGTGAACGACAGGGTCTACAATAACAAACTTTGTAGTAGCACTGCAAAAAGGGCTGCTATGCGTATCAGCCAACACAAAACTGCTGCACGACTAACCTACTCCCTGGGAGGCATCTCTATAAAGACGGTTCGGGCCCTTCCCATACTGTGTGTAACATTTAGCTTTTCTCTCAACTTTTCCGCATATGTCACCAGCACTGAATCTAAGCATCGGCCCATTCTTGGGTTTGTGTCCCGTGCCTCCCTTCCCTGATGACGTAAAGTTCTCCGAGCACTCTACGCTTCTATCATTCTTACTTGAGTACTGCTCATCAGTATAGTTCCCGTACCAAACTCGCGATGCTAATAAACTTAAGCTTGTTCAGCGCTGGACAACAAGCACCCTCTACTCCCGCATTTTCGGTTGTCGCAAGCTCATGCCAGCCTACGAGGATTGCCTCAAACCACTCAAGTAGCACACCCTGCAATACCAGCGCAACATTGCACTAGTCTATACTGCAGGGTGCTTGATGACTCTCAGGACAGCACTAATCTTTCTTCAGTTCGTCTGAACAAGTGGTCAGCACAGCCTGACCTTTCTGACCCGACACCACAGCTCCATGATTATATCTGGCATACAGAGCTTTCTCTCCACCCCCCTGGCAATTTGAATTTTCCTTCCTTGGAACCAGACTGAATTGGCACTCCTGTGTGTTGTGCACACGTCGAATGTGTGCGTGTGTGCCGTGATGTGTTATTGAGCAAGTGTGTGTGTGTGTACGCACGTGGAGGGGACGAGAAAACGGAGCACGATTTTATACTACGATAATAATCAATCATTCAAATGTTTATTGTAGTGCCCAGGAACAGCTGGTGAGCCTTTGTACCGGTGCACTTAACGAGCACTATGTGAGACAAAATGTACAGAAAACATCAATGTGGTAGACAAAAAATGCCCGATAGAGAAACAAAGAGGGAAAAAAGGAAACAAGGAGAAGTAAAAAGGAGTTTATCCAATGTGAATATCTGCAGATACACAAAACACAGGAAATCAACTCTGAAGTATGTTTTGGAGTCGAGTCATATATCACAATCTTGCAACAAGGCCAGGCAACAAATGTGGAATGCTACCTGATATACTGTTGCGTCACGAACAAATGCATATGATCAAGAAGCTTTAGGGAATGTATAATGTAATGGACCACCTTATACAGGCACAAAAGGTGTGATTAATTAAGTCTTGAATCTAGAGGTGCAAGTTGAAGTATGTTTGAGAATGCTCAACTGTGGTCGCTAGAATGGCAAAAGGGGTGCTTTAAGAAAGATATCAATTTATTTTGGATGCGTTCAATGAGGTCAAAATTAGATTTGCTCGTTGCACCCCCTCCTACAGAGGCATACTCTAGTAGTTCGAGGCACATAGCAGAATTTCAGAAGCAGGTGAGTGGAAATCGTGCCATATACGGCATGCAATTCCAAGAGCGTGAAGGGCATGTTGTGTAATTATCTATGTGAAGAGAAGCTTAGCATTTTGTCGAAGTACACACCAAGATCTTTCATTTCATCGACCCTAAGGAGCGGAGCATCACGTAGGGCGTATCGAAATTTCACATGGTGCGTTTTCTGCCTATAACTTAATGTCATAGTGTTGGAAGCATTTAAGAGTACTTATTGTTTTTGCACCAATTTGAGAGTGAAAAAATGTCTTTTTGGAAGTCGATTCAGTGGTGAACACTGTTGACAGTCTGAAATAGTTTATGTTGTCGGCACACAAAGTCATGCTGTTCATTTATTAAAATGCTCTTAGCACTAACAGAAAGCGAGGAATCCCACATCGATTCAAACACCTGACGCACTGAAGAGGATAGATATAGGTCGGCAGTTAGTAACTGCACATCTAGCACCTGATTTGTGCATGGGCAATGTTCATGCTACCTTCCGAGTGCTAGAAAGGGTACTAGACTTAAGGGAACTATTGAAGATGCTTGTGAGAATACGGAACAAGTATGCTTCCATACGTCTTAAGCTCTGCGGAAGAAATACCATCAACACCACAAGAAAGGGAAGGTTTAAGGCACTTCATACACTTGAGAACAAGGTTTTCATTCACTGATAGCGTACACACTGTGCCAGACTGAGAATGAAGGTAACTTGAAGCATATTTTGCACCATATAGCAAACGGAAATGTTCTGCAAAGGCATCAGCAGTGTTCGAGACAACACCACTATTTTCATGAAGAAGACGTACATCTTTGGCCCTCTATTTAGATGACTGAGAGCGCACAAAGCTCCAGAAATATATTGAATTATGTGTCACGCAGGCTTCAACAGAATCAATGTGGTCGTAGTGATGATTCTAATAATAATAATAATAATAATAATAATAATAATAATAATAATAATAATAATAATAATAATAATAATAATAATAATCTGAGTGGTAACTTGGCACTCTAGACTAAAAAAAGGCTGATGCCTGTATGTTAGAGCGTCTGATAACCAGCCATCTAGAGCAGCAATTTACAACATATAGAAGACGCTTCCTTCCCCTCCACGTGCGCACACACGCACGCACACACACACACACTTGCTCAATAACACAGCACGGCACACACGCACACATTCGACATGTGCACAACACACAGGAGTGCCAATTCAGTCTGGTTCCAAGGAAGGAAAATTCAAATTGCCAGGGGGGTGGAGAGAAAGCTCTGTATGCCAGATATAATCATGGAGCTGTGGTGTCGGGTCAGAAAGGTCAGGCTGTGCTGACCACTTGTTCAGACGAACTGAAGAAAGATTAGTGCTGTCCAGAGAGTCATCAAGCACCCTGCAGTATAGACTAGTGCAATGTTGCGCTGGTATTGCAGGGTGTGCTACTTGAGTGGTTTGAGGCAATCCTCGTAGGCTGGCATGAGCTTGCGACAACCGAAAATGCGGGAGTAGAGGGTGCTTGTTGTCCAGCGCTGAACAAGCTTAAGTTTGTTAGCATCGCGAGTTTGGTACGGGAACTATACTGATGAGCAGTACTCAAGTAAGAATGATAGAAGCGTAGAGTGCTCGGAGAACTTTACGTCATCAGGGAAGGGAGGCACGGGACACAAACCTAAGAATGGGCCGATGCTTAGATTCAGTGCTGGTGACATATGCGGAAAAGTTGAGAGAAGAGCTAAATGTTACACCCAGAATGGGAAGGGCCCGAACCATCTTTATAGAGGCGCCTCCAAGGAAGTAGGTTAGACGTGCAGCAGTTTTGTTGTGGCTGATACGCATGGCAGCAGTTCTTGCAGTGCTACTACAAAGTTTGTTATTGTAGGCCTAGTCGTTCACCTTAACGGAACGTATTTATTACAAGCAAATATGCTGTGCATGGGCATATTGTTGTTGCGGAAGTGTTAACTTCTTAATCAAACACATTCTGCGCAGATGCATTAGTAACTTGGTTTTGAGTAGATCTTTGTCCTAACTACAATTTATAGTATCGCAGCAAGAAACATTTTAGTAGAAGCTGAAGGGATTGCAACAGTTTTAGCATACCGACTGCACAAAACACTGATGACACCTTTTCACCTTCCCCACAATGCACTCACAACATCTATACTTTCCATAAAGAAAAAGTGAGATAAAAATCAATTACAGTTTCACTGACTCAGTACTTGCTGCTTCTGAAGCAGGCATCGAAGCAATCGTGGTATACGCTGCTACATGCATAGGTCTTGCATGATACAGGTCCTGCTATGCACTGCACACGGGGCACACGTTGCTAACAGATAATTTTTTTTGCAGTGCTCAAGTATAAGGACACACTGACTTAAACATGACTGCGTTGTCACGTATGCTTCAGTGCGTCAGTGTTCTTGATTGCTACACGAGCGATTTATCCCCAACTAGTCCAAAAGACGGATGCACTTGAAACAAGTGAGTGAAGGAGTACAGTGACCTTGTACTGAACTGGATTCGCATGCCTAATAGGAGAGCGCAGTGTCAGCTGAAACGGGCGGCATGGCTGATTATGTAATTACTTCCCATAGTTCGGCTACTAGTGTCTTTCGCTTTCGAAAGTTATCCTCGCCACTTGAAAGAGCGCAGAGCTTGCCCGTTAAACTTGAGTCACCCGACATCACACGAAACACGCCGCGGTTGACCCCAAGTTCCACACGGTTCATTCACCACATCACACATCACAGGAAGTCAGGAGTGCCATATTTTAGATCACTGCAGCACGAAACGGACCTGAAAATTCAGTTACTTCGACAGAGTTTCTCAGCTGGGTTCGTTCACTCGCCATTTACGAACTCGTTGGACGCGCTAGGCCTACGCGTAACGTAAACAACATCGGCGATAGGCGAGTGCTGATTATCCAGACTTCGGAGCTCGTAAACATGTTTCCATTCGTTTTGAGCACAACAAAATACACAAACAACAAGCACAGACGTTGCGGCAATCGTGATTCGGTTGGCTGTTTTAGCAGACAATCGCACTGAGCCCGGCGGAATCCAGTGGGCAGGTTGGATTAGTCGGCGTCGTTCGAAGTCGCTTCGGATCCACGTCGCACTTCCACAACCCACGATCGTCGGTCGGTCGGTCGTGTCGTTGTTGGCTTACTATTACAACACTGTCTTTCAGGAACACTGTCGCGCACTTCGTGCGTCCAAAAAACTGGGACGATCGTTGGTGCCGGCGCCTTCTCATGGGTGGCCATTATAACCTTCGCAGCCTCCGATTGGTTGACGCCTGCGACGCGTCGCAGCTTCTAATTGGTGCACGCCAGTGAAGCTTCGCCTCGCGTTGGCAAACTTCTAGCATCGGCAGTAGACATAATCGCTGCGCGTCGTCACACTTCGTCGTGTTCCCGACCGACGCTTTTGACGCTTCCGCGCGTGCCGAAGCGTTCCGACGCCTGCCAGTGGTTGGGCCATAGGAGCTTCGCTCTAAAACACGAACAATGCGTGAGAGTAAATCAAAATAAATAAATAAATAAATCCAGCCTTTTGATTATGTGCCCAGAAAAAAAAAAAGAAAACATATGGTTTTAATAATGGCGCGCAGCTAACCTATAGAAAAGATAATGTACAGCTTTGAAAAAGAAGAACACAATGGCAAAAAAGAAAGATGCAAATACAGAGAAGCCATTCGGGCATATTACTGGCACATATCAAAAAACTCTTAACTATCGACAAAAGTAAGGTAAACCGAAAATGAACAGAAAATTGGTGAGCAAGTAGAACGAAAAAGAAATATAGAAAGAAAAATAGACTGAACAGCTAAAGGTACAAAGGTAAGGGAAATGGTATAAAGAAAGGGGGAGATATTCATGTAAAATACAATCACGTAAATGAAATGGCAAGATTAGTGGTTGTTGTGCGACCACAGAGAAATACGTGTTGGTTTGGAGTTTACCTACTCTTTACACTAGATGATACTGTGAAGTGTAGGTAAAAAATCTTGGATGTGGCACTGAGGAATGAAATCGGCCTGTTGTTTTGACATCTGTTTTGGAGCTAGACTTAAATACAGGGAAAACATAAGCAGTTTTTCAAATGCGCGGAAATGTGAAAGAACTTAGACAGTTATTACAAATAGATGTAAATAGCGTCACAAATACGCTGCCGTAAGGTTTTAAATGGCCGAGGGAATGCCATATGGACCACAAGAAAATAAGGGTTTCAAATATTGGAGGCATTCATGAATGAGCTTCTCATTGAACAACACAGTACTAGGCATCGTAAGCGAAGCCTCCTGCTGACAGGTACTATAGCTGATATCATAAGTTTTATATGTTGAAGAAAAATGAACTGCAGCACAGTCAGCGACTGCTGAGATTTCTACGCCATTGGATTCAAGCAGGCGAAACGAGACTCTGCGTTTACTGGAGCTATTCCGGATATATTTTCAAATATCAGCAGGACTTTAGAGGCGCTGTTCTCCAGGAACGCTATATACAAATCAAGATCTTGCTTGTAGAGACGTTTGCAAAGAGCTCTAAAGTGACGAAATTGTCCCCTAAATCATTATCTTGCGGGGATTCAGCTTTTCTGTGCGCACGATCGTTATGCTTCAAACCATTTATCAGTTCAAACGAGAACCAATGAGGATACTCTGAGCCCTTACGCACTCACTGAGGGGTAAACCTCCGCATGACATGAAGGATAAGCTCTTTGAGTTGGCGAGCCTGCTGTTCACCATGCTACTAACCTGAGACCAGTCAGCGCTGGAAAAGAAGCCGCATAGATCAACCTAGTCAGCATGATTGAAAGCAAAGCGAGGGCATCCGGTGGTGCCGCTGGAGGTGCTGTGTCTAAGGGCAGACACAGAGACCTTTATCCAAGGGTGGATGAACCTTGTCGAAACGCACAAGAGGAATGTCAGAACGGGACACCTGTACATCCTGCGCAATCCTAAGGTGTATGTCTAACAGGTTACCAGAACAATTTGTAATCGAGTTATGCTGCTGAAAGGGATTGACGGCCAGAAAGTCCAACAATAAGCCGCATTTGTTCTCTATGCAGTGGTCACTATGAGAAGATATATGCATGCGCCAATCAATGCCCAGCGTGTTAAAATTGCCGAAGACAAGTAGGCTGCATTTACTATGGCAGTATATCACGCATTTAATTGATGCCATACTTCATGGAAGATTACAAAAGGTACAATCGGCGGCACATAAAATGATCCAATTTGCAATTTCTCCGTACCCTCTAGGCTGATTTGAACCCATACAGATTCCTGTGTGGTCTCAATATCCGTGCGCCGAACACATTTCAGAAAACTCGAAAGACGAATCAATACACCGCCGTTTTGTTGTTTGGGTCCTTTAAGGTCTCGGTCACTGCGTGCAGCATATCATCGTGAAGCACCCGATGGAATGTCTTGAAGAGGCAGTCAAATGGACATTGCTGGATCATTCAGGCGCTTGAAGGCTTCATCGTCAACGGATATGTAAAAAAGACGAACACGAATCGTATTTTGTCTTAAGCTGCCGTCATGAGAGGGGCAGATGCGCACAGATTCAAGGTGTGTCGTGAAGTGGACCCATGTTGTATCGGGGTTCAGCTTAGAGATGAGCCCCGATCTTTAGCTATAGGTAAAATCGTCGTTGCCAGGGCTAATAATAATAATAATAATAATAATAATAATAATAATAATAATAATAATAATAATAATAATAATGCATAGATACGTGAAATACAAGGAATGGTTGCAGAGTACCTAAGTCATACAACTTTGTCAGCACGTGCAAATAGAAACAATTTGACCCTGAGGACAAGCTAATGCATGCAGCTAACATCAACATTTCTAGAGCAGGTTAACAAATATGGGTAAGAATAGAGGTCGACTAATAGTCGAAAAAGCTGCTTCCTATCATATATCCAGCAAATTCGGCAACTTCTGATGCAACATTATATTCCTGTAATTAGGGCCCGCACAATGGAAGCATTCCTTGTCGCTGGATTCCATTTCTTTGTCATCGCTCGCCGTTCACGGCCTGTCGATCTCGATGATAAAATAGGCGGATCGGCACTCGGACCATTCAGTAACCGCGAAAGGAAATAGCAAAGGAGCAGAGTCGCTACATTATAGGGAATTAGTTTTTGTTTGCGAAAGCACCCGGTGTTAAGCAGCCCCTATGTCGTCAGCAAGTGTAATTTCTTTTCATTTATTTTCTCTCAGGCCTACAAATCACAAGAAATGAACGGGTGGTATGTAAAATAGAAGATTTCGGCCCATAGTTCGGTTGCACAAATTTGTTAATAATGGTTTTCTTAAATGCACAGGTATAAAAGATGAAGACGATGCAAGCGAATAGGTGGCTGCCGTTTGCGCGTATTAAAACAAGGCAGATTAGTGCGCCAACCTTATAGCAAATGCACTGATTTGGCAACCATGCACTGATAACTGAAACTTCAATAGCGCAAGAAGACGGGACATGCATAAATATGACTGAACGTGGCGCTGTTTATTTCGGAAAGGCGCATACCTTCTTATCGACTTTATGTGCATGTCAACAAAAGTGTTACTTCGCGTAACTGATGACACGCGTGCACGACCCTTCAAGTAAGCCAGTTTACCACGAGATAGTGACTGTTCCGCGGTGACCACGCACCTGTCTGCTAAGTGCGGAATACGAATAGCTTCTATTAGCTCACGTGCCAGCTGTTGTCCGGTTCTGCCATCGAGACTGCACTGGTCAGGCAAATTTCTCCGATGACGACTGGAATCGAACTCACGTCACAAGGCTTCTTTAAAGGATAGAAACCCGACGCATTAGCAGGCTGCGCCAGAAACGCACCGAGTTCGTGCCCCTTTAAAAAAAAACGAGTTCCACGCCAACCCTTTGGCTAGCTGCACCATGACTGCACTGGGTATGTGCCGCTCTTCAACGAGCCTCTAGCCAACTTGGGATCACTGGGCAGGTGCCACTGAGGTGCGGCAAGCGAGGGAACAATTCTCAGTGTTCGCAGGCACCAGCGCGCCAGAGTTCTCGTCTCGGAGGCCAAGCGAGCACTCCTCGGCCGTGCCACTAGATGGCGCAGCGCGTACCAAAGAGGAGCGCAGAGTGGAGCCCAGTTGCCGCATGACGCGCTCCTCAGATTTCGCGCGCGCCAGCGCATCATGCATACCGGAGGCCAGGCGCTGACTGCACGGTGGCGGCGCAAGGTGGCGCCAAGTGTTCTTAGGAAAGGGAATTACAGGAGTCCCGCTGCAGTACAGGCTGCACGCATAACCCGTTTAGACGGTGGTAATCAGTTGTGGGGCTATGCTGAGTCAATACTCATTACCGTCGACAGTCATCGTGAGACGAGTTGGGCGGCAGTTTTTTTTCCCTAATGGATGACAGTGTCCCCCGGCCCGGTGCTCGGCTCCCTCGGTTCAGAGTGTGAATCGTGGGCGTACGCACACGGCTGGTTTGCCGGAGAGCTCGTGTGTGCATGCGCACAAGGCCTATGCCTAGTGGCGTCGCTAGGTCGTGTGGCACCCGGCGCCCATAGATCTTCTGTCACCCCCTCCCCCCCCCCCCCCCGCCGGGTGTAGTCCAGGAAGGCGAGGATATCGACAATTTCCGGGTTTCAGCACCAGTACAGCCGCCTTGGATACCGAGCACGTCCCCCAGGTCCCCCTCTCCATCGCTTTCTTTCCCAGCGATGGCGAATGCAGCAGGTATACACGCTGTTTTTTTCTGCGCCAAATAACACAGGGTGCTGCACTGATAACTCGTGATAAGCGCATGTGCACATCTTCCGCCAGACTGTAAGGCTTGGCAGCCAATACAACTGCGGCATCATGGCAAATACGACTCACGTCACAAGTAACAAAAAATATATTTATAAAGTTTTAATTACCAATTTTAGCGGCAACATTGCATTTGGAAAATTGAAGGCTGGCATTCATATCTTGGCCAACAACTTCACAAAAATCCTCGTAGGCACTGCATGGCGCGCAGTATTTTGGCTGTGGGCAGCCCTGAACGAAAACGAAAATTAAATTGTGTGTCAGTGACGCTGATCTCTCCACCATATTAGAAAAACGGAAAACGCCACCTGCCTCCCTGCTACGTGGTCGCCAGTGCTATGACAATAAAGCCTTGTTTTTATTTGTTGCTATACGGACAAACGTGAGTATCCGAGCTGCAGTACCCCCAAAAGATTGGGAACAGAATAGAGCACACTTCGCGTCGATTCTTGGCGTCTCCATAAAAAAAAAAAAAGAAAAAAAAGAAGAAAAGAAGAAGACCGCAATGAAGGCCGTGCCAGCGAAAGCTTGCACTACTGTTGGTCTACACTCGCAATGGAGACGATTGAGGGATCGTCACTGGTCCACTATTTCATATTTCTTTCGCTGCTGCCATACTGGGCGCCGCCCGCAGTGCCAAAGTACTGTAGGTTGTAGCACCCAAAACGATTTTGCTTAAGAAGTTTTTGTTGAGTTAATAATATCACTTTGAGTCCTCAATTCTCGAATTGAAGTGCTTCCTCTATAAGTAGTAATTAAGGGATTGTTAAGGATATGGTTATTACTTATCTGCCATATTTTTCACGCTACCGAGTTCCTGCTAATCACAAAAACACATAACTTCATAGAATATCGGGAAATATCCTTACAAAATTCACCTTCTTTTTAAATAAAATTCTGCGCAGCTGACACAGACACTGTACTTGTGACATGAAGTCACGCAACAACAATAGTTTTCTGAAACTTTCGAGGGTAAGAAGGAAAGCGTGAAACATAACGGCAGGTCTCGCAGCGGCTTTTCGGAGCGAGCGGGAGAGGGGAAGTAAAAGCGAGCCAAACATCGCGGCGGGCCCGCGACTATATACAGCCTGTCCAGTCATACGCCGCCAAACTCTTCGGCCGCACCGAGTCTGAAGACAATCCGGAGAATCCCATTCGCGACTTTTGATGGCCGCCTTATGCAACGTCGCTCTCAACGAACGCTTCGCCGTAAACGCGAGCGCCGGGTGCGCTGGTTGAACGCCCACCTGCTGCTGTATTTGTTCGTCTTCGCTGCGCGTTCTGAACGGAAGAGGGACCCAAGAGCGCCAACGCCTTACAACGCCTCACTGTATGTTTAGCGACTCCTGCTCCCAGCATGAACACCCGGCACGAGCGCACCCCACATGAAACGTTCCGCTAAGGCGAGTAGTTTAGCGACTATTTGGCGAATTAAATTTTTTAGCCCGCACATTCGTGCAATGATTTCGTGGGGTGTTCATAGAGCTGCAGCAGACAATTCTGCGGCGCAACGCATCGGGTGCATGAGCTCGAGCTACTAGATACCGGAGAATTCTTTACAATTTGCGCCCAGTCAAGCCGGCGGAAAGAGGGGTGTCTTCAGGCGTATATGACACCCCCCCCTCCCCACTGGCCCCTTGCAACCGGCCCCCCCCCCCTGTTGCTACGCCACTGCCCATGCCACTTGCGGAAAGCAGAATGCCACCTTGGCTCCGTTGGCGAGTTGATTGAGCGGAGTGTCGCAGACAAACGCACTGGGCGTTCCTCACGTACCTTGTAACTCATCGTGCGCGGGCCGCGCGTGCGTCGTCGATAGCCTGACAGCACCACGACGACGGCGGTGGCGACCCGCACCCACCTAAAGGGTCCATACAAGTGATATCGCTAGAGGAGTTGGTTGTTCGGCTAGTTTTTTCTCTCTCCATAACTGAACAAGTAACTTAGCGCAATAAAAGCCACAGACACGAGAAAGGTGGACAAAGACATGCGCTGCTCACAACTGTTTATTGGAAGGAAATAATTATACATATATCTCCTCTTGTCACGCATGCGTATACCGAGCAGTGAGACAGGGCACATGTAGTACATCAAAGGCGGTTGCGCAGTAAGTCACATTCAGCATGAAGTAATGAGATAGAAGGCTCACGTATACACCGATCTTGGTTTTTCTTGATAAAGAAGGCTTTTAGTGCAGGTCTAGAAGAGGCGTTGCCATTCCTGCCCACAAACATGAAACGAGCTAAATTTTTCTTCTTTAATCACACATTTCCAGCTATGCTATAAAATAATTCTAGAAAATTTTGGAGTGTCACGCATGGCAAGGAGCGCAGCACAATAACGTTGCAAACGACGGAAGGACGACCCGTACCTGACGTAGAATGCGCATCTGTCCTAAATGAAACGCTTTTTCTCGCCCACTACGCACCAATTAACAACATACCTCGCCATTACCTCATTCCTTGCCCTTAGCTGCCATTTTTATTACTTATGAGGGTATTCGCGGCGTCACTAAGAAACTTAAAAATCATGTGGCGTTGACAGCACTAGTACGAAATTCTTGAAAACACTGTTGAATACTGTCCTATCATTCTGGCATGTATTTTTTCACAGTCCCTGCAGCATTCTAACCTTCCAGAAGACTGGCTGGTAGGAAAGATTGTTCCTGTTCACAAGTCTGGGGTAACACACAATCCGTCAAATTTCTGTCCAATTTCACACACATCTGTTCCATGTAAAGTTTTTGAACACATTATATTCACTCACCTTGTTAGTTTTCTTGAGTCGAACCAGTTTTTTACGCCCTCAGTACATGGCTTCGGCAAGAATTTTTCTTGCGAAACACAGCTTCTGGTCTTTACTAATGACCTGCATAATTTGCTCGATTCTGGATTTTCAATAGATTGCATTTTTTTAGATTACTCTAAAATATTTGACAAGGTTAGTCATCAGTTACTACTTTTTGAGCTTGACCAATCAAATCTAGACCCTAATTTGCTTAGCTGGATTCGAGCTTTCCTTTCTAGCCGTACTCGGTTTGTTTCTGCTAATACTGTTGATTCCCCAGTCCAAGTGCTAGCCGGTGGGCCCCAGGGGTCTGTATTGGGACTGTTGTAATCGCACCGCTGGCACGAGTTGTTGCAAACTCAGCGCTGACACCCGTTGTTGCAATCGGGTCGCAAGCCCCAAGGGTAGCGTTGGCCTGGCGGCCTGGGGCACTGGAAGCATCCGAAGGTCTCGGCAAAGCATGAGTCGACTGGTAACAGAACAACTGGTTTATTCTAACATCGCAAAAGAGCGGGCGGTCAGGTCGACCGAAGTGAGAGACGGGAGAGCACGTAACTCGACAGAAGAAATCGGAGCCTCTCTCTTGGCGTCCGGGGGCAGCTGCTCTTATACTTTCGCAGTTGAGGGCAAGAAGGAAGACCTCGTGACGAGACCACGTGACGGCGGGTACGGACGAGCTGAGACACATGTTGAGACGAGTGTAGTGACTCAACCGCCGGCCGGGCGCCGGACAGACCTCCTCGCTTCACACTTGGGGAGCTCCTCTCCCCGGCTGCCGCGCTTTGACAAGCGTGGCACACACACACACACGCACACACGAAGACACGTGGCACTGAAACACGCCTGGACGCGCTTGGCGGGGAGGCGTATCGGCGGCGCTGAACGGGCCAAAATGTCCGCCGCTTGGAACGAAGGCCCGGCGTCCGTTGCATCCGCGCCGGCTATACCGCGCGTTGTAGGCGAAACGTAACAGGACCCTTACTTTTCTTAATTTTCATTAATGATCTACCCAGTAACATTTCATCAGAGGTTTGCCTATTCGCGGATGACTGTGTAATTTACCGGAAAATAGATAACCACGAAGATGTTGCCTTACTCCAGACCGATTTAAATAACATACTTGATTGGTGTGAAACGTGGAACATGGAATTAAACATTTCAAAATGCAAATCAATGCGCGTATCTCACATCTCATTAGCATGTCCACACTGTCATCTTGCTAATACATCTCTTGAGTGTGTTTCATCTTACAAATATCCCGGCGTTAATATCTGTAGTAACCTGTCATGGAAGCATCATGTAAGGTACATCATCGCCAAAGCTCACCGTTCGCTTGGGTACTTACGAAGAAATTTCTATATGGCAGCCCCATCAGTTAAAAAGCTTCTCTACACCACTTACATTCGTCCGTCACTTGAATACGCGTCATCAATCTGGGATCCCGTTGGTGAAACTGAAAGAGTGCAGAATCATTCCATTCACTTCATCTTATCCAATTATGACGGCACAGCCAATGTTACCATGATGAAGTCACTGCTTAACCTTCCGGAACTTACTATTTGGCGTCAAATAGCACGGCTCACACTTTTTCATAAAATTTACTGTCACAACAATTATCTTCGTTAACAGTTCATTAAAATCCCTCCTTTCATGTCAGCTAGAATTGGCCCCCTGCAAAGAGTTTATATTCCTTATTGCCTCATTGACCTATTCACCTGCATTTTTACCTCGGACCACCACCGAATGGACCAGCTACCAGAAGCAGCTGATCCATTCCAAAAAAAGTAAAGCTTGGAGCACGAAGTACAAGTGCAGAGGTCCAACGACAGAATGTGAGACCGGAGGTTATACCATGCGTGCCTTAAACGTTGCTAACCGTCATGGCATTCCTCTCGTTTTTTCTGCGTCCAACAAGCTTTCGACGCTGTGCTCTCGAGTTTGCTGTGAGAGCAGGCGGGCTGCCGCACTAGGCATGATGAGTTCTTTGTTAAGTTCTCCAGAAGGTGTTGTATATGACATCCCCTTGCACCCTTGTGCGCAGCTTTACATCGGACAGACCGAGAGCGTTGCGTGAACGACCGTTTAAGGGAACGTGCGCAACAAAATAAACGAAAGTGAGGATAAGGGCGCAGACGTGGTGGCTCGTGTTACCGAGTGTGGGTGCGACGCTCGATTTTCTGAGGCTACCATTCTGGGCAGTAGCGGCAACGCCTGCTCTAGGCTTGTACTTGGGGCCTTCTTTATCAAGAATGGCGATAGACGTATAAGTGAGCCTTCTATCTCATTACTAGATGCCGAATTTTACTTCTTGCGCAAGCGCGTTTGATGTGCAAGTGCCTATTCTCTTTTTCTTGGTATGCGCATGCGTGACAAGAGGATATATAGGTACGATTCTTTCCTTCCCTTAAAAAGTTGTGATTAGCGCTTGTCTTTGTCCGCTTTTCTTGTCTCTGTGGTTTTTATTGCGCTAAGTTACTTGGTAAGGGCTACCGCAATAAGAAAATTTGCAGAAACCGCGGACTATGAGTGTCGTTGTAAGCAAATAGCCGAACGTTCTTGTGCGATCGGCTTGAAAGCGTATATTTCTTGCAGTGAGGATATTTTTGTAGTGTTTGTCATTTGATGGCGTAATTCCGTAGAAAACAGAGCCGTTAACCAGCGCATCTGTACCGGTAGTAAAGGTGGTTGCACATGTAACGCGACTTGTCATGTCTGTTGTCTCCAGTGGTGTGAGCGCCGGCGTGAAAGTCGACGGCCATTTTCCTGTCTTGCTGCCCCGACCCTAAACCGCAGCAGGGGGCGAGGGCGGCGGGAGGAAAGGAAGGCTGTCCTTCCCAAATGCTCCAATACAATACCTAAACATTCAGACTCATTGCAGAGCTCGCGTGACAGCATGTGCGTCCCGAAGGGGTGCAACAGTTGGCGTTCGGCGACCAATGCGCCCCACGACTGGGTTGCGCGAGCGCACTTTGCATCGACTCCTTTGTATCGCCGGCGTAAAGTCTGACCACCACTGCCAGCCAGCCATCGCCAACCGACACCGACTACCACGAAAACGGGCGAAAGTGCCAAAGAAATCTGTTTGCTCTAAAAGGGTACAGCGAAGTGACGGAAGTGTCGAGTCTGTGTGGACTAAATAGAACAATGCAAACCATCGGCCGCGCCCCTCAAGCAAACACGCATCTTTCGGCAAGAAACCAGCGGGGAGTGCGTCTCAAATAACGCAACTGAAGCTCACGGAATGTGCCACTGTCACTCGTACCGTCAACGAACAATGGTCACGCGCTTTACATCGCAACTCAGAACTCATTAAAGCGCACAGCTTGAGCACTTGCTTACTTTTTACGCCAATATCGAACAATTATTCCTTCTATCCCTAGCTTTCTTCGTGTTCGTTAACTGCACGCCACAGTGTTATAATGGGGCATGGTTTCCAAACGGTTGCATCGACATCAACCAGGTGTTATGCGTTGCTTTATTCCAACTTTTTATACGATGAACGGAAGTCCACAGGAAATGGTTCACAATCCTATCCATTTCATTTTCGCCTCAGTGCTCTCTTGTTTTTAAGGCCCCTTTGGAAACATCAACACAAGGCGACCGTATTCCTGCTTTTCTGTTGATGGTGTTTCGCGAGCGATAATTACATTTTTATGTGGCCTGCACTGCAGGTAAAAATGTACGCACTTTGCTCAACGTTCTGTATGCTTTGATATGCTTATAAAAAGCACATATTTCTGCCTCAAAAAGAAATATTATTTCATTTTTTTACGTGAACTTGGGCGTTTCCATTGATTAACCAAAAGAATTTCAATGTATTAATCACGTCTATTTAGTTCAATATCTCAATTATGGTTTCCATCGTTCAGTCTTGAAGGTAATTCAATCTTACTGAGAACAACACTAGCACAACATAATTGTTAGTGACAACGGGCGTGAGATTTAAGAATTGGTCATCACGAATCTTGCAGCTACGCATCTTTGGTCGTTTATATTTCTGCCCATAGACCTCTAACAGGAATAACCCTGGAAAGTTTATTGTTCACAGTGATGTACGGCTACGGCTCATTGAGCCGTAGCCGTATTCTGTAGCCGTAGCCGGCTCATTGATATACGGCTACGGCTACAGAATACGGCTCATTGAGCCCGGTAAGAATGTCCCCCACAGAAGCACGTCAGACGCAAGAGAGCGGCACAGTCCAATCCACTTCTACCCCGAGTGTCGCCTACGGAGCGTGCGGTCGGAAGTCATTTCATGGTGTCGGGTTCGAGGACCTGGAGGATTGGCTTGAACACTTCGACCGAGTTGGCGCAGTCAATGAGTGGAATGACTATAGGAAACTGGCGCTACGTGTACTTTGCCCTTGAAGACTACGCTCCCACGTGGTTCGAGAATCGTGAGGGCTCCATCACAAGCTGGCAAGAATTCCGACGACAGCTCCGCGAGACATACAGCAGCCACGAAAGGAAAGAAAAGGCCGAACAAGTTCTGCAGGGTCGGGTTTAGAAGCCAAATGAAAGTGTGGTCATGTTAGGCCGAGGACATGTCGCGCTTGTTCCGACGTGCTGATCTAGGTATGGCCGAGACGATGAAATTTCGTCTCCTATGCGAGGTGTAAAAGAACGACTCTTCGCTGGACTCATGCGCAACCCTCCAGCTACCGTCGCTGATTTCATACCTGAAGCAATGACAATGGAGCGAGCGCTGCATCAGTGCTCCCAACAGTACGACCGCCAAAGCACTGTCACCACCGTGTCAAGTTTCACCTGCGGACATGATTTAGCAGCAGTCCGAGAGCTTGTGCGCCAAGAGCTTGAGGGAGTTCGTAAAGTTGCTTGTCAGCCGTGACATCATTCGTGACGAAATCAGGACCCTTACTCAACGATTGGCACCAACACGAGCGGAAGCCCTAGTGCTGACATATGTCGAAGTCTTACGGAGTCCCCAACCATTTACAGGATGACGCTTGCCGTCCACTGTTTCAGCTCTACCACATCAATTTCTGGCTACAGATGTAAACCCGTATGATTACGTAGGCCCGGGAGAGATCGCACAGAAATCATACGTGTGGTGCACCTCGCATAATCGGCCACTTTGCTACCACTGCGGCGAAGCGGACTATCTGTATCGTCACTGCCCTTGACGGAGGATGTGTCTTCAGGGATTTCACCCTAACGCGCGTCGACCAAGCAATGAGGAGCGCTTACGCGAGGTTGAGCAGTTACTGGTCTTTCAACCGCCATGTTCTCTCGCACAATGACGCCATCACTTTGGCGCATCGTCTAGCCTAGCCGTTACCCCACGTTCACTGATGTTCGTACCAGGACTCCAAGTCCACGCGCGCGTCAGGAAAACTGAAGACAGCGACCTCCGGGGTGGGGCGGCTGCTGATCGTCCTGAGAAACATCTTCTGACACGAGAAGTTAACGACGGTGATTTATCTGCCACGCCATCTTCTGATAAGGACAGAGGACTTACCGCCGATATTACCGTAACCGTCGACAATTACAACATCACCGTCCTCGTTAATACCGGCACCACTACTCCGTGATGAGTGATGAATTGGTGGCTACTCTCCGAAAGGCGACGACACCATGGAACGGTCCCCAAATCCGTACTGCGAGTAGTCATCTCGTGAAGCCGGCTGGGAGGTGCACTGCCCGAGTGCATATCTGCGGCTCTGCCTTCATTGGATCTTTTGTCGAGCTGCGGGAAGGCTCCAGGCAGTCTATCTTAGGAATGGACTTTCTTAGAGAATACGGGGTCATTATAGATCTTCAAGAGCTGCTGGTCACCTTCTCACGTAACGCAAGCTCGCACGACTGGAAATCGCACAAGATAGCGTTGCGTGTGTGAGCGTACCTCCCGTTCCAGCGTATTGGTTACCGTAGTGAGTGACAAGGACCGAACTGTCCTTGTCGTTGTAGAAACCAATGTGTCCATCCTCTTCTCTCGCCATGACTGTGTCGCCGGCGGCCTCCTCGAACTGATCAACAAGCGTGCTGAAATCCAGATTACGAACTTTAATCGGGGATACCAGCACATTACGAGGGACGCTGTTGTCGCTTACTTCGAAGAAATCGGTGACGCGAGTACCAGCCTATCACTCGCAGAACCTTCGTTCGTCCCGCACGACGACAAGCAGTCTACAATCTAACTCGATGCGAATGACGAACTATCGGCTCAAAAGCAAGATAATCTTCGCTCTCTCTTGCTTTCCTTTAGCGACTGCTTTGCCACGACGTCAAAAATCAAGCAGACACTCGTTGTGAAGCAGAGAATTATAACCGAACCAGCCGAAAGACTCATCCGACAGCATGCCTACCGTGTGTCTCGCAAAGAACAAGACGCCACGCGTCAACAAGTCAAACAATTGCTTGCTGACGACACCATTCAGCCATCTACAAGCCCATGGGCCTCACCAGTCGTGCTAGTTAAAAAGAAAGACGGTACACTGCGTTTCTGCGTTGATTATCGCAAACTCAGCCACTTACAAAGAAAGACGTCTATTCACTGCCTCGCATTGACGACTCGCTGGAACGACTTCGACACACGACATATTTTTCATCCATGGATCTGCATAGTGGTTATTGGCCAATCGAGGTTGATGACTGCGACCAGGAAAAGACTGCATTTATTACTCCTGACGGACTCCTTGAATTCAAAGTTCTTCCTTTTGGCCTGTGCTCAGCTCCTGCGACTTTTCAAAGAATGATGGTCACTGTTTTGTCCGGTCTTAAGTGGCCAACATGTGTTATTTATTTGGGCGACGTCGTCATTTTTTCGGAGACTTTCGAACAGCATCATCAAAGTCTGCGTGCAGTACTTGATGCGCCACTCAAGGCCCAAAAACGCCACTTCGGTTACGAGGAGCTGAAATCTCTTGGTCATGCCGGGACCTGGGATGGCATTCGCCACTATCCTGAAAAGCACGATCAGTTGCTGCCTTCTCGAGACCTACGAAGAAACGTGAGGTTCGCCGTTTTTTGGAACTTTGCGCGTACTACCGTCACTTCGTACCAAACTTTTCCCAAATAGCTGAACCCTTGCATTATCCCACAAGGGACAATGTTGCTTTCGTTTGGCACCCAGAGCAACGTCGCACTTTTTGCGATCTACGACAACGACTTCATACTCCTCCAATCCTAGATCCCTTCGACGAGATTCCGACACTGAAGTGCACACAGACGCCAGCAATGTCGGCCTTGTAGCCGCCCTTGTGCAGCGGCAAGAAGGTCTCGAAAGAATGATCGCCTACGGTAGTCGTACCTTGTACAGCCAAATCGAGCTCCTCGACTACTGAAAAAGAATGTCTCGCTGTTCAATGGGCCGTAGCCAAGTTCCAACCATATCTGTACGGCCGACCTTTCAAAGTATAGTCAGGGACCACAATTCTCTTGGACTTGGCTTGCCCGTATCAAAGAACCCTCAGGCCGCCTCGCTCGATGGACTCTTTGCCTTCAGGAGTTCGACGTTACGGTTGCCTATAAGTCCGGCCGCAAGCACACAGATGCCGACTGTCTGTCCTGCGTTCCTGTACAAACCACTCCGCCTGGACTAACTGACGACAACAGTTACCATTGCACTTTCAGTGCGTCTGACTTGGCGCAGCAACACTCAGATGGCCTGGAGCTTCGCCCGCTCATTGGCTATATTGAGGGCCAGATTACGCAGCCACCACGAATATACAGACGCGTAATTTCGTTTTTTCTCCGCAGCGACGTCTTGTCCAACCAAAGCTTCAGCTCTCTAACTGCTTTTCTGATGGGGCTATCTTCGATGCGTGAAGGGATCCTGCATGCCTGTCACGACGAACCGTCTTCAGGACATTTGGGGTTGCCGCACACTCTTGCACCTATGCGCCACAAGTACTACTGGCCTGAACAGTCCCGTGCTTTCAAGCAGGGCGTTATGACATACCGAGACTGCCAGCGGCGCAAGGCAGTGCCCATAAGACCAGTTGGCAAAATATACAACCTAACAACCTGTCTAACTACCCCGGGCACCCTTTTAACATGCCGGAATGGACTTGCATGGACCGTTTCCCAAATCTTCGGCTGGCGACAAATGTATAATAGTTACGACAGATTATCTCACTCGTTACAACGAAACAAGACCACATAAACGAGGTACTGCTAACGACGTCGCCAATTTCTTCATCCATGCTATCGTCCTCCGCCATGGTGCACCAGCAGTGGTTATTACCGATAGAGGGGTCGCTTTCACAGTCCAACTCCTGGAAGAGCCTCAGCGGCACTGTTCAGCGGCATCCTCAGCGGCACCCTCAGCGGCACTGTTCACCGTCGGGTGACTGCGTATCATCCGCAGACGAACGGACTAACAGAACGGCTCAACAACACCATCGCTTACATGCTGTCAGTGTATGTAGATGTGGATCACAAGAACTCGGACAGCGTCCTCCCTTTCGTAACCTTCGCCTGTAATACCGCCGTTCGAGAAACCACACGATTTACTCCTTTCCGTTTGCTTCACGGCCGCGAGAATATCACAATGTTAGACGTAATGCTTCTACCCGACGCCTTCACATCTACCACAGTCAGTGCTGCGCAATATGCTGAGCGTGCCGAGGAAGCTCGTCAGCTAGCTCACCTGCGCACTTGCTCTGAGCAGCACTGCGATGCTCACAAGTGCAACCCCCGCCACAGAGAAGTTACACACTGCCCGGGAGACAAAGCATGGATCTGGAGTCCCGTCCGCCAACGCAGGAGCTCGGAGATCCTTCTACGTCGTTATTTCGGGCATTACTGGGTGCTTCAACGCCTTAATGACGTCAACTACAAATGTTCCATAGAGCACCACGCGGTTCTCTCGCCGTACACCACAACCGGACTTCGTCCCCGTGACTAGGATGAAGCCTTACTACACACGCTGATCGCCCTCTCCTACATCCGAAGCATCGAACCGGTGCTTTTGAAAGGGAGGGGGGGGGGATAACGACACGTATGTTCAGTGCATTTTCATGTGTTGTGCGGTTACAGTTTGATTGAGCTTTATTTTAAGTGCCGCGGAGGGTTCGGTGAAGAGAGACGAGGACGACGAAGAAGACGTTCTGCTCGATCAGAGCTGTTCTGCTGGGTGGCCGGCTGTTGCTGGTTGTGTTAATATCGTGACAGTAATTCTGTATAATTTCCAAAGCACGAGATCACCTTCCAAGAGGCATAAGGTTTTAGTTGGATTAAGTTACTCTTCTAAACATAAAAATGTGCATAACCTAAACAGGAAGGTGCCAGCAAGTGGTTGATACGAACGCGAGCCAAAGCCACTTTTCAAGCAATAAAATTCCCGTCCTCACATTTATTGAATACACTTGTAGGGGGTTAGGAAATACATCCAGAAGAAGCAACAAAATTCTTTGAAACATAACACAAATGGATGAGACAACTGCGAGATTTCGAACATCCCGCTTCTAACTACCACAGCTACGCTATAAATGACGATAATCTTCTAGCGCTCGTATTTGTACCTCCATTTTCCCATATATTGTTTTTCGTCTAGAATTGTCCTGTGCAATTATTTTTTTTTCATTATGGTGACAAACATATTTTTAGCCCGCATCCTCAAAATAGTTTGCGATTACTACGGGAACCTATGCAGTAAGGATGCCTGACAAGATGCAGTTCTTACCCTGTGTGCTATACGTGCACGCTTTTGTGATAACTTGTATTAGCGTTTAACAATTTTCTTGAATGCGTGTGCCATTTGACACTATGGCGGCCATTTTTAGAAAAAATACACTGTTGTACTTTGCACGAAGACATCACTGCCTAGCGTTGTTTATGTCCGAAATTGTAGTCAATTCAGTTTAAAAGATAAACAGGAGTTTCAATCAACAGAGGCCCACATGCCGCGCGTGTGATTCAGCCTAGACCACAAGCCGACATATGCAACATAAACGCGAGCTGAGCTTCTACACCGTTCGTGAGAAGTTCGACATCGGGGTATAGGGCACCCGGAGCTGGACATGGGTACGTAATAAACGTGGGGTGTCCGCAATGAATCGGCACCGCTTAGACTGGGAAAAGTGCCTTTTCCATTGCGGAGAACGAAACCCGCGGGACCGTGACGAGAGGCAACGAAGGCCGTGGTGGCCGTGGTGCTCACAGCGTTGCGACAATTGATGTCATTTGTCGGCGCGTTCAGGCGTGGTTTTGGCGTCGAGCTTGCACTAGCTGGGACATTTCTCGACGGTCTCCGAACCCGCTCTTGAGCTCCGAGAGAACCTTCGGGGTACGTCTACGACCGGTACTGGTGACGTTTCTATCAAAGTGAACTACACATTGAGTCTCCTTCATTTAGGTACATCTTCCAGGGGAAGGCTCTATTCCTCTTTCGTCTGCTGTCACGTGTGTGTCTTCTCAGATTAAAATCACTTGAACACCAGCGTATTCTCTGTCCGGTTCTTTTTCACTCACAGACTTTTTTCTTGTTTCTTTCGAAGCACTGGAAATGCATCAGATATATATTCCTCGACAAGGGCATCACTTCAATTGCGTCATGGCATATACAATTCTCTTGTGTGTTTTTCTGCCTCATAGTGGAGCTGACTCCACAGAACATTCTGCCGGGCCCTTTTAATGCTCAAGCTTTCGTCGAAGCTCCTGAATGAATGCAGAAAGGAAGAAAAGGTATCTTCAACAGGGTGGAGTAGGGATGTCTCATAAGCTTAGGCGAAAAGAAAGAAAGGAGTGAGTGAATATGAATAAATAAACAATTTTTGGGCAAGTTCTCCCAAGTAACAAAATACCTTATAAGAAAATGACAAAGCATAAAAGTGTCCGGCTCCAGAAATAGCATAGAGTTGGCTGAACTGCTACAACTGATAAATCAAAGTAAGCGATATTCGAAATTGCTACATCAGAAAGATTGAGAAAGCAGCAAAAATGGCGACAGCATGAAATAATTAGGAAGAACTTAGCATAAGAAAGAACAAGACATATGTAGCGAAAGGCAAGCCCCATGGCAATGTAATCGGCAATTTCCTCGGTACGGTAAAGGCAAAAGAGGCTTTTTAAACTGAACAGGACAGTACCCAGAGCAGCCACGTAACGTTAATTGGAAGTAATGATGACGAGCAGCAAGACACTTCGTTGTTTCTACTTGCGGGATTACCTACTCGTCCAGTACTGTCTATTTATCTGCAGGCTACTGAGGAATACAGGACGAACCTCATATAGTAGATAACGTGTGTTTGACCCTGCTGGGTGCGTTGCAAAAGTGACAGTGAAGTACAGGCTTGTGTACTATACTCGGTATAGCAGTACACTCGCTCGCTTTTCTTTCACATGGGCACCTGATAACATGTAGCTTGAACAAAAATAAAAAAGAGAAAAAAACAAAATCCACGGACCTTAAGCATATGCGCGAATCGGTGATCAGTCAAGCTTTTCGTGACTTTTACTGAGATGTCTTCACTTTAATTCTAATTTTTCTTCGCTTCTATGTAGCCCAATGATTCTCGCTCTATGCATGGAACATTTTGACTTATGTGCAACCGATGGTAAAAGTGCTTGGGTGAATAAGCACAATCTTGGATAAAATTTCGTTAAGCGAGTACTAGTACTAGTACTATGTGGCTTACATTGCCGGCGGGTGGGTCTATGGGAGCAGCGATTTCAATTGTGTGGTTTAATTATAGGCAACTTTAATTCCTAATGCAACTGCTTTAAGGGAACAGCATCGCTGAAAATCGGGCTGTGATTCTTCAACGTCGAATATGGCTGTTGTCGATCCTTGTTTCACTTTACAATGAAACAACGATGATACAAGACCATGGCTAATTGTAATGAGCTTTTCGGTGTAATCTACACCCTTCGTGCATTTTTCACTTGATATATACATAAATCCAATCATAAAATACCGGCTCTTCCATCCTGCTTTCCACGGGTCGTTCCACGTCAGTCGTTGAATGATATGTGCTGTGTAATGACGGCGAAGATGTGATTACACTATTTTCCTGCGGCGAGCACTGCTATCTGCGAAACCGCCAAACTGCAAAGAAGTGGACAGCAATCACTGCCATTTCATTCCGGAATGTTTTCGGGTGGCGATAGTATGTGCAATAAATAAATAAATAAATAAATAAATAAATAAATAAATAAATAAATAAATAAATAAATAAAGTCGATGTATACTGCGCCGAGTCGAAACTTTTCTAGCCTCACTGTTAAAGGGTCCCACAAGGCGACCAAACGTCCTTTTCTAATCTTCTGTTATTCAAATTTCAATAAAAGCAACACATAAATATTGTAAATTACCTAATTTTCCCAGTACATAATTTGCAAAATTTTCCATAATTTTCGGCAATCTGCACATGGTCCGCAATCTGCATGAAGAAACCACACTGTACCACATTTCAGGTGATTACACTTGAGATCATTCAGCTGTGTCAAATTTATTGCACTGCCATTTATCTGAAACGCTCCGATTTGGCCGACCAAGAGTTATTTCAGGATACAGTAAGGAACACTTGGCTACGCAGATGCGGCTTTAGCCCGTTTCATATCAAATAGAAAACGGCTCGTTTTTATTCTTGTTTCCGACGTAGTGCTGCGTAAGTGTTTTTGAAGTGTTCTTTAGTGCACTATGCAGGAGAAATGACTACCTGCTTTGAAAAGCAAATATGCCTCTTCGTGTAATCCCCCTTAAACCACGCTCACTCGGAAACGCGTCAGTATCACGATGCTCACAAGATCTATGGCGTAGTAACATAAAACAAAAAAGTGCCAACGGAATTCCGAGATCTTCCGCACCCACAGGTTGTGATTGGCGTTCGCAGAGACGTTATCGGTCACATTCGAGGATTTCCGAGCTGCGTTCGGACGGCGTGGGCGCAGTGTTTTTCCAGAAGCACCGGAACAAGGAAACCGGGCGACAGCATCGCGGCTGAGGGCTCGCCAGGCCTCGTCGCAGCGAGGCCCCACTTCTGTGCCGACCGCTTGGCTCGGCCGTGATCGGGCGTGGGCCGGGAAAGATGTGTCGCGCCACCGATGGCGGCGCTGCGGACAGCAGTCTGGCGCTTTTGTCGTCTGATACGCTCCAGCAGGAATAGCTGCATTTTTCATTCGTTTGTTAGCGTTCTCAGTGCGTGCTCGCCTAGTAGTGTTAATTTCATACATTCAAGTATTACGAGCACTGTCATATTTTCAATGTACACTTTCAATATTTATTACAGTTTATAACTATTTATAACTAATATAATTACTATAGCTATTTATCAATAGATATATTTTCGACCAACTTTAGCGTATTGTCTCACGTATTCATGGAAAGCCGCTTGAATGTACTATTAAACAGAGTAACAAGTTTGTGATGGTGGTGGTAGTGGTGGTGGTGATGTTGAAGCAGGCGGGGCGGATGAAAGGTGCGTCGGGCATTGTTTGCTTCATTCTGTTAAGCTGCGGCAGCGTGTGTGGGGCCCAATCTGGCCGCTGTATTGACGTGCGCCTAAAAGAGTGCCAGCCTCATTAAAATAATCTGGGACGTCGCATCGGACTGCCCATCGGAGATAGTACGGGTGGTATCCCGTGTTCTATGAAAAAGAAGTTGTTTTCAGAAACACTAAGCAGCTTGTACCGCAATTAACAGAGGCCTATCATATTACAAAAAAAAAAAAATGCAGACGCTTGCGTCAGCCACCCTTCTGTCTTGTTACACGATAAGGAGTTTGCTGTTCTTCATCGATAACCCACGTGCCTGGTGGGTTCACTTTGTGGTTTATTCGAGTTTAACCTGCCGTTATCATTTATTGCTACCCATATTTTGCTCCTACCCGCCGTGGTTGCTCAGTGGCTGTGGCGTTGGGCTGCTGAGCACGAGGTCGCGGGATTGAATCCCGGCCACGGCAGCCGCATTTCGATGGAGGCGAAATGCGAAAACACCCGTGTACTTAGATTTAGGTGCACGTTAAACAACCCCACGTGGTCAAAATTTCCGGAGTCCTCCACTACGGCGTGCCTCATAATCAGAAAGTGGTTTTGGCACGTAAAACCCCATAATTTTGTTTTACTTTGCTCCGACGCGCCATGACCCTTCTTGTGTACAGATGTGAAGCCTGTACAACAAAAAAATTTCAGTTCGAGTTAGCGTCTTGTTGTTCTTTCTTGTGTCTCATTTTTTGGCTGCGCCATAAAACGTTCTTAGGAAGAACGTCAACTAACAAGCTATTTTTGTCCATCCAGCTGTTCCATACAACCACGGCCATCCGGGCCAGGGGCGCAATTCGTGACTGAGTCGCAAGCCATCCCGCCGAGTATGCAGGCACTACGCAACTTTGGAATCGAAGCACCATCTTACGCACCGGCTAAGCACCAGTGTAGTTGAACACAGAGTTTGTATTCCACTCATAAGTTTGTACATCGTGAGCTAAGCAACTAAATAGGTTGCTTCTGAGAAAAAAAAAAGAAACTAGTTTTCCTGACGAGTGGTTACACTCAAATTTGCACCACACTTTATTGGGCTTTTCTATACAAAGTGAACACTATCTTCTCACAAATGACTTTCCATCAGTTTTCAATGGCAAAATTTAAGGTCCATTTAGATGCATGATTAGGTTATTTCTGCTTAACACAATTTTAGAAAATATATTCCTAAAACATCATTTTGCCAGTGCAAAAGCAAAAACATTCTTCGTCAAAAAAAAAAATAAAGACACGAGCGCAGAAAGAAAATTTGTCCGTTTTTCTTTTTCGCTTTTTTCTTGTTGTCGATCATACAACTTCGGGAGGTCGTGAGTTTGTTTCCCGCCGGTAGGCACTTGTTTTTTGTCCTCTTTAATGTCTGTAATTTACTTTATTATCTGTGCATTTTAATTAAAGCAACAAATAATTTACTGCACGCTTACGTTGGTGTCATTATCTGTTGGCTTCATATGGTTGTGACATCCAGCCCCAGTGGTGTCACATGTGAATTTTCGAAAGTTTAACCTGATGTTTGTGCTTTTATAACATTTTTTTTGGGTATATGAGGGGATTTAGACATCCAGACGCATATTCTTTGTACATTTTTCGTTGAACCTGGAATAAACTCCAGTGTCTAGTCAGCACCGTGTCTTATGTCGAACTGCTGCAGCCTGTCTGTGTTACGCTCAAAGGCACTGCGGCCGCCTATGCAGTGAGAGAGAGAGATTCTTTCACAGTTAGACATATAGCGCTTTGTTTCCCCACGCCTACAACAGGGCAACGCTACAAGTGAATACAAACTTCGAAAATCCTTGGTGTAACTGAAGCACATGAATAGAGCCAATAAGTGAGCAGCGTGGCTGATCGTGAGTGAACAGGGCGAAGGCTAGACGTGGACTCAGATGAGACAAGAACGAGCGCTGTCCAATAAGTTCGTCCCGCGCCCGTAGGTACTCCGAGTTAAAGCACCTTAGGGATATGAGCACCCGTGCGCTCACAGTTTCGTATTATTTGAAATTTATTGACAAGATTATGTCTCTTCCTGATGAAAGTTAATCCCTGCAAGGCCTATTTTCATTAAAGCGACAACCGTCAACGCCGTAGAAGGCACCCTAATTTATCCGGTATAGTCAGTGTTGTCCATCGCACGCACGAATTCCGGACGTCATTAAGTTGCAATTTCTCGCTTCCAAAGCTTTAAGCTCCCGTAAGGTGCATAGTAGTGACGTGGATCACTCTGCTCGACCAATCAATATATACTTAACCAGCAATATGATACATAAAAGAGCGGTGATGGGGTCTCGGTGCTGACGCCCGTTATTGCCAATGGGTCGCAAGCCCCAAGGGTAGCGTTGGCCTGGCGGCCTGGGGCACTGGAAGCATCCGAAGGTCCCGGCAAAGCATGAGAAGACTGGTAACAGAACAACTTGTTTATTCTAACATAGCAAAAGAGCGGCCGGTCAGGTCGACCGAAGTGGAGAGACGGGAGAGCACGTAACTCAACAGTACAAATCGGAGCCTCTCTCCTGGCGTCCGGGGGCAGCTGCTCTTATACTCTCGGCGTCGCGGTCCAAAAGGGAAGGTCACGGGATGAAGGTCACGGGATGAAGGTCACGGGACGGCGGAGCATGAGCCCACGACGGCGCGCACGGTCGAGCCGAGAGACCTGCTGAACCGAGTGTAGTGACGCATCGCCAACCCTCACTTGGGGAGCTCCGCTCCCCGGCTGCCACGCTTTGACAAGCGTGGGCACACACACACACACGCACACACGAAGACACGTGGCACTGAAACACGCCTGGACACGCTTGGCGGGGAGGCGTTTCGGCGGCGTCGAACGGGCCAAAATGTCCGCCGCTTTGAACGAAGCCCCGGCGTCCGTTGCATCCGCGCCGGCATTACCGCGCGTTGTAGGCGAAACGTAACAGACCGCCCCGCCGGGGGAAGGAGATCCCGATGGTCAGGGGACTGCATCCGCTGTCCGGAGGGATGTCGCTCGATGATGCTCATAACCGAAGTCGGGCGTCCTTTGGCGTTTCTTGAGCGCAGCGCACAGAGAAGGCCTCGTTCTCACGTTCAGGTGCACACAGGACACTGCAAAGTGACTTCGGGAGAGTTGACATTTTTGTTCTCGTTTCCGGCAAGCGTTAGAACTACGCCGAAAGTCAACCGCTCAGTCAGCAAGCACGGCACAACCCTCACTAAGCCCTGCCAGGCCCTTTCCCCTTTTATACTGCTGCCTAGTTCCTTACAGTAGTTTAGCAGCACTCAGAACGCGTCCACAAATCGGAAAATTGCACTAGAAAGCACATCATCACTTTGAAACACTACACGAAAGCAATAGGTTAAAAATCCTGCCTCAGGAAGAAAAACATCAGTAACAAACAATTTTGAGGCTGATTCCCACGTTAGGGGCTTCGACTTAAGCCATCGGCGTTACCGTTGAGACTCCCCTTTTTGTAACGCACCTCAAAGGAATATTGTTGCAAAGCGAGGCTCCAGCGCAGGAGGCGGCCATTTTTGGGAGAGATGGTCTGCAGCCATTGGAGAGGGCAGTGATCCGTTTCAATGATAAACCTCGAGCCGGCTAGGTAACATGACAATTTCTGAACGGCCCACACGATACACGCACACTCTTTCTCGGTGGCGCTATACGCCTGCTCACGACTGGTCAGCTTACGACTAGCATACAGGACGGGGTGTTCTACTTCTCCATTTTCCCGTTGGCACAGTACAACGCCCATGCCTCGCTCACTAGCATCACACTGAACAACGAACCCTTTTGTGTAGTCGGGCGATCGTAGCACAGGCTGGCTTGTTAGGGCGCTCTTTAGGGCGCTAAAAGCTCTTTCCTTCGTCTCATCCCAGACGACTGTTTGCGGCTCTGTCTTTCTTAGAGCATCCGTCAAGGGAGCCGCGATATCAGAGTACCTGGGGATGTACCTCTGATAGTAGCCGGCGACACCTAAGAACGACCGAATATCGGTCTTCGTGCGCGGTTGCGGGAAGTTTCGCACAGCGGCCACCTTTATTTCAGAGGGGCGGCGACGACCCCGACCAATCACGTGTCCGAGGTAGACAACCTCGGCCTGTGCTAACTGGCACTTGGGAGCCTTGACTGTCAAGCCCGCATCGCGCAGGCGGGTTAGCACTGCCCGCAAGTGCGCCATATGCTCAGGCCAGGATGTGGAGAATATCGCTACGTCGTCTAGATACGGTAAAGCGAATTCTTGCTGTCCCCGCAACACTTTATCCATGAGGCTTGAAAAGCAGTATGGCGCGTTCTTCAAACCAAAACTCAAAACTTTAGGACGGAAGGTCCCCATTGGTGAAATGAACGCCGCATACCTACTAGCCTCTTCTGTAAGTGGAACCTGCCAATAACCCCTGACAAGATCTAGGGTGGAAATAAACTGAGCGCTACTCACTCTCTCAAGGCGCTCCTCGATGTTAGGGATCGGATAAATTTGATCCTTAGTGATGGAATTAAGCCTGCGGTAGTCGACGCAAGGACGAGGTTCCTTGCCCGGTACCTCAACTAAAATCAAAGGGGAGGTATAATCACTCTCACCCGCTTCAATAACACCGAGCTGTAGCATTTTCTTTACCTCAGCCTCCATAATATCGCTCTGGCGGGGTGACACCCGGTACGCCTTGGATCGTACTGGCTCTGGGGAGGTAAGTTCTATGTCATGAGTAAGGACAGAAGTCCTACCAGGCCTCTCAGAGAACAGACCTTGAAACTCTTGTAAGAGCTGGTGTAGTTCGGTTTTCTGCTCAGGCGACAGCGATGCTTTACTTATTAAGTCACTAATGACTTGATCGGTGTCTTTCCTGTTCGTCACTGAGCCTAGTCCCGGAAGCTCGACCGGAAGCTCTTCGGGAACGTTTACCATCATGCACACCACTGCTTCCCGTTGCTTATAGGGTTTGAGCAGATTACAGTGGTAAACTTGCTGTGCTTTCCGCTTTCCTGGCAGACTCACCACGTAGTTAACGTCCGACAGTTTTTGAACAATCCGTGCTGGGCCCTCCCACTGCACGTCGAGTTTGTTCTTTAGCGATGTGCGCAATATCATGACCTCATCGCCCACCTCAAAACGACGGGCCCTGGCTGTCCGATCATAATAAACCTTGGCCCTCTGCTGGGCCTCTGCCATTGCTTCACCTGACAACTCCTGTGCCCTTCTTAAGCGTTCGAGGAGCTTAAGCACGTACTCTACCACGACTGGGTCGTCGCCCCTGCCTTCCCATGATTCTCGAAGCATGCGAAGCGGAGATCGCAGCGAGCGACCGTACACCAGCTCAGCTGGCGAAAACCCCGTAGCCGCATGCGGCGCGGTCCTTAATGCAAACATCACTCCAGGCAGACACAGCTCCCAGTCAGTTTGATGTTCAAAACACAATGCTCTCAACACGCGCTTCATGACGGAGTGGAGCTTCTCAACGGAATTCGACTGGGGGTGGTGCACTGAGCTGTGTAACAGCCTTACCCCGCACCTTTCGAGAAAGGCTGTCGTCAAAGCGCTAGTAAACACTGTACCCTGATCTGACTGGATTTCTGCAGGAAAACCAACTCGCGCAAATATGGACAGTAGTGCATTGACTATCTCAACTGAGCTGAGTTCTTTAAGCGGCACTGCTTCAGGGAACTTTGTCGCTGGGCAGATCACAGTCAAAATGTGTCGGTACCCCGTGGCTATTACCGGCAGAGGTCCCACTGTATCAATAACGAGCCGTCTAAAAGGCTCCGTAATGATAGGTACCAACTTCAACGGCGCCCTCGATTTGTCCCCTGGCTTGCCCACCCGCTGACAGGTGTCGCATGTCTTCACAAAGTGGTCTGCGTCCCGAAAACACCCTGGCCAATAGTACTCTTGCAAGAGACGGTCCTTAGTTTTCTTAACTCCTAGGTGTCCGGACCACGAACCCCCATGCGACAAGCGCAACAGATCCTGACGATAGCATTGAGGCACGATCAGCTGATCGAACTCCACTCCCCTGCGGTCTAGATACTTCCGGTACAGGACCCCACCTCTTTCCACAAAGCGAGCATTTTTCTTGGCGATACCTTCCTTGACAATGCAGCGTATGTTTTCTAGGCTGCCATCCTTCTTTTGCTCGGCTATCAAAGCCGACCGGCTGACTTTTAGCAACCTGTTTAGTCCGTCTGACGTAGGCGCGATGAGCAAATCTGGAGACAGCTCTTCTAACCTTCCCGTGTCGGGATTTTCCTCTCCAGTATCTGGTGCCTTTAACGCTACAGGCTCAATTTTATTCAGTTCGGGCGTGCTCTGAATACCAGCTTGCTGCGCCTCTGACCCTTTCTCATCGTTCAACAACGTCGGCCCCGCAACTACCGCCTTTGCAGCGAGCTCCCGAACCTTCGATCTGGTTAAGGCCTGAACGCTAGCCTCACCAAACAAAAGCCCCTTCTCGCGCAGGAGGTGATCGGACCTGTTCGAAAATAGGTACGGGTACTGGGGGGGCAGCATAGATGACACTGCGGCCTCCGTCTCAAGTGCTCCGAAAGGTCCTTCAATAAGCACTTTTGCTACCGGCAGACACACGCTATGAGCTTCCACTGCTTGCTTGATCCATGCGCACTCGCCCGTGAACATATCGGGTTCTACGTAAGAGGGGTGAACTACATCCATTGTAGCTGCGGAATCGCGAAGCACTCGGCACTCTTTCCCGTTCACGAGGAGGTCTCGCATGTAAGGCTCGAGAAGCTTCATGTTCTCGTCAGTGCTGCATAAAGACAAAAACACGACTTTTGTTTTTGTTTCTGGACACTGCGCCGAAAAGTGACCCGGCTTCTGGCACGTATAACAAACGCGCGCTTGCCTCGTCTCGAACCGCTTTCTGCGTTCGGCTTCGGTTGCTGCCGTCTCCTTACGTTCGGTCGGACTGCTTTCACTCGCATCCGCACTACGTGTATCCCCCTTTGCTCTCATGGGTGTGAACTTCGGCCTCTCAAACTTGGAGCCAAATTCACCCTTTTGACCGTCCTTAGCTCCGCGAGCCCGACGCGTCACAAACTCCTCGGCTAGCTCAGCGGCTCTAGCCACCGTACTAACGTCTGGCCTATCCAAGACCCAGTACCGCACGTTCTCAGGTAACCGACTATAAAACTGTTCTAGCCCGAAACACTGCAGAACTTTCTCGTGGTCACCAAACGCTTTCGTGGTCACCAAATAACACAGGGTGCTGCACTGATAACTCGTGATAAGCGCATGTGCACATCTTCCGCCAGACTGTAAGGCTTGGCAGCCAATACAACTGCGGCATCATGGCAAATACGACTCACGTCACAAGTAACAAAAAATATATTTATAAAGTTTTAATTACCAATTTTAGCGGCAACATTGCATTTGGAAAATTGAAGGCTGGCATTCATATCTTGGCCAACAACTTCACAAAAATCCTCGTAGGCACTGCATGGCGCGCAGTATTTTGGCTGTGGGCAGCCCTGAACGAAAACGAAAATTAAATTGTGTGTCAGTGACGCTGATCTCTCCACCATATTAGAAAAACGGAAAACGCCACCTGCCTCCCTGCTACGTGGTCGCCAGTGCTATGACAATAAAGCCTTGTTTTTATTTGTTGCTATACGGACAAACGTGAGTATCCGAGCTGCAGTACCCCCAAAAGATTGGGAACAGAATAGAGCACACTTCGCGTCGATTCTTTGCGTCTCCATAAAAAAAAAAAAAGAAAAAAAAGAAGAAAAGAAGAAGACCGCAATGAAGGCCGTGCCAGCGAAAGCTTGCACTACTGTTGGTCTACACTCGCAATGGAGACGATTGAGGGATCGTCACTGGTCCACTATTTCATATTTCTTTCGCTGCTGCCATACTGGGCGCCGCCCGCAGTGCCAAAGTACTGTAGGTTGTAGCACCCAAAACGATTTTGCTTAAGAAGTTTTTGTTGAGTTAATAATATCACTTTGAGTCCTCAATTCTCGAATTGAAGTGCTTCCTCTATAAGTAGTAATTAAGGGATTGTTAAGGATATGGTTATTACTTATCTGCCATATTTTTCACGCTACCGAGTTCCTGCTAATCACAAAAACACATAACTTCATAGAATATCGGGAAATATCCTTACAAAATTCACCTTCTTTTTAAATAAAATTCTGCGCAGCTGACACAGACACTGTACTTGTGACATGAAGTCACGCAACAACAATAGTTTTCTGAAACTTTCGAGGGTAAGAAGGAAAGCGTGAAACATAACGGCAGGTCTCGCAGCGGCTTTTCGGAGCGAGCGGGAGAGGGGAAGTAAAAGCGAGCCAAACATCGCGGCGGGCCCGCGACTATATACAGCCTGTCCAGTCATACGCCGCCAAACTCTTCGGCCGCACCGAGTCTGAAGACAATCCGGAGAATCCCATTCGCGACTTTTGATGGCCGCCTTATGCAACGTCGCTCTCAACGAACGCTTCGCCGTAAACGCGAGCGCCGGGTGCGCTGGTTGAACGCCCACCTGCTGCTGTATTTGTTCGTCTTCGCTGCGCGTTCTGAACGGAAGAGGGACCCAAGAGCGCCAACGCCTTACAACGCCTCACTGTATGTTTAGCGACTCCTGCTCCCAGCATGAACACCCGGCACGAGCGCACCCCACATGAAACGTTCCGCTAAGGCGAGTAGTTTAGCGACTATTTGGCGAATTAAATTTTTTAGCCCGCACATTCGTGCAATGATTTCGTGGGGTGTTCATAGAGCTGCAGCAGACAATTCTGCGGCGCAACGCATCGGGTGCATGAGCTCGAGCTACTAGATACCGGAGAATTCTTTACAATTTGCGCCCAGTCAAGCCGGCGGAAAGAGGGGTGTCTTCAGGCGTATATGACACCCCCCCCTCCCCACTGGCCCCTTGCAACCGGCCCCCCCCCCCCTGTTGCTACGCCACTGCCCATGCCACTTGCGGAAAGCAGAATGCCACCTTGGCTCCGTTGGCGAGTTGATTGAGCGGAGTGTCGCAGACAAACGCACTGGGCGTTCCTCACGTACCTTGTAACTCATCGTGCGCGGGCCGCGCGTGCGTCGTCGATAGCCTGACAGCACCACGACGACGGCGGTGGCGACCCGCACCCACCTAAAGGGTCCATACAAGTGATATCGCTAGAGGAGTTGGTTGTTCGGCTAGTTTTTTCTCTCTCCATAACTGAACAAGTAACTTAGCGCAATAAAAGCCACAGACACGAGAAAGGTGGACAAAGACATGCGCTGCTCACAACTGTTTATTGGAAGGAAATAATTATACATATATCTCCTCTTGTCACGCATGCGTATACCGAGCAGTGAGACAGGGCACATGTAGTACATCAAAGGCGGTTGCGCAGTAAGTCACATTCAGCATGAAGTAATGAGATAGAAGGCTCACGTATACACCGATCTTGGTTTTTCTTGATAAAGAAGGCTTTTAGTGCAGGTCTAGAAGAGGCGTTGCCATTCCTGCCCACAAACATGAAACGAGCTAAATTTTTCTTCTTTAATCACACATTTCCAGCTATGCTATAAAATAATTCTAGAAAATTTTGGAGTGTCACGCATGGCAAGGAGCGCAGCGCAATAACGTTGCAAACGACGGAAGGACGACCCGTACCTGACGTAGAATGCGCATCTGTCCTAAATGAAACGCTTTTTCTCGCCCACTACGCACCAATTAACAACATACCTCGCCATTACCTCATTCCTTGCCCTTAGCTGCCATTTTTATTACTTATGAGGGTATTCGCGGCGTCACTAAGAAACTTAAAAATCATGTGGCGTTGACAGCACTAGTACGAAATTCTTGAAAACACTGTTGAATACTGTCCTATCATTCTGGCATGTATTTTTTCACAGTCCCTGCAGCATTCTAACCTTCCAGAAGACTGGCTGGTAGGAAAGATTGTTCCTGTTCACAAGTCTGGGGTAACACACAATCCGTCAAATTTCTGTCCAATTTCACACACATCTGTTCCATGTAAAGTTTTTGAACACATTATATTCACTCACCTTGTTAGTTTTCTTGAGTCGAACCAGTTTTTTACGCCCTCAGTACATGGCTTCGGCAAGAATTTTTCTTGCGAAACACAGCTTCTGGTCTTTACTAATGACCTGCATAATTTGCTCGATTCTGGATTTTCAATAGATTGCATTTTTTTAGATTACTCTAAAATATTTGACAAGGTTAGTCATCAGTTACTACTTTTTGAGCTTGACCAATCAAATCTAGACCCTAATTTGCTTAGCTGGATTCGAGCTTTCCTTTCTAGCCGTACTCGGTTTGTTTCTGCTAATACTGTTGATTCCCCAGTCCAAGTGCTAGCCGGTGGGCCCCAGGGGTCTGTATTGGGACTGTTGTAATCGCACCGCTGGCACGAGTTGTTGCAAACTCAGCGCTGACACCCGTTGTTGCAATCGGGTCGCAAGCCCCAAGGGTAGCGTTGGCCTGGCGGCCTGGGGCACTGGAAGCATCCGAAGGTCTCGGCAAAGCATGAGTCGACTGGTAACAGAACAACTGGTTTATTCTAACATCGCAAAAGAGCGGGCGGTCAGGTCGACCGAAGTGAGAGACGGGAGAGCACGTAACTCGACAGAAGAAATCGGAGCCTCTCTCTTGGCGTCCGGGGGCAGCTGCTCTTATACTTTCGCAGTTGAGGGCAAGAAGGAAGACCTCGTGACGAGACCACGTGACGGCGGGTACGGACGAGCTGAGACACATGTTGAGACGAGTGTAGTGACTCAACCGCCGGCCGGGCGCCGGACAGACCTCCTCGCTTCACACTTGGGGAGCTCCTCTCCCCGGCTGCCGCGCTTTGACAAGCGTGGCACACACACACACACGCACACACGAAGACACGTGGCACTGAAACACGCCTGGACGCGCTTGGCGGGGAGGCGTATCGGCGGCGCTGAACGGGCCAAAATGTCCGCCGCTTGGAACGAAGGCCCGGCGTCCGTTGCATCCGCGCCGGCTATACCGCGCGTTGTAGGCGAAACGTAACAGGACCCTTACTTTTCTTAATTTTCATTAATGATCTACCCAGTAACATTTCATCAGAGGTTTGCCTATTCGCGGATGACTGTGTAATTTACCGGAAAATAGATAACCACGAAGATGTTGCCTTACTCCAGACCGATTTAAATAACATACTTGATTGGTGTGAAACGTGGAACATGGAATTAAACATTTCAAAATGCAAATCAATGCGCGTATCTCACATCTCATTAGCATGTCCACACTGTCATCTTGCTAATACATCTCTTGAGTGTGTTTCATCTTACAAATATCCCGGCGTTAATATCTGTAGTAACCTGTCATGGAAGCATCATGTAAGGTACATCATCGCCAAAGCTCACCGTTCGCTTGGGTACTTACGAAGAAATTTCTATATGGCAGCCCCATCAGTTAAAAAGCTTCTCTACACCACTTACATTCGTCCGTCACTTGAATACGCGTCATCAATCTGGGATCCCGTTGGTGAAACTGAAAGAGTGCAGAATCATTCCATTCACTTCATCTTATCCAATTATGACGGCACAGCCAATGTTACCATGATGAAGTCACTGCTTAACCTTCCGGAACTTACTATTTGGCGTCAAATAGCACGGCTCACACTTTTTCATAAAATTTACTGTCACAACAATTATCTTCGTTAACAGTTCATTAAAATCCCTCCTTTCATGTCAGCTAGAATTGGCCCCCTGCAAAGAGTTTATATTCCTTATTGCCTCATTGACCTATTCACCTGCATTTTTACCTCGGACCACCACCGAATGGACCAGCTACCAGAAGCAGCTGATCCATTCCAAAAAAAGTAAAGCTTGGAGCACGAAGTACAAGTGCAGAGGTCCAACGACAGAATGTGAGACCGGAGGTTATACCATGCGTGCCTTAAACGTTGCTAACCGTCATGGCATTCCTCTCGTTTGTTCTGCGTCCAACAAGCTTTCGACGCTGTGCTCTCGAGTTTGCTGTGAGAGCAGGCGGGCTGCCGCACTAGGCATGATGAGTTCTTTGTTAAGTTCTCCAGAAGGTGTTGTATATGACATCCCCTTGCACCCTTGTGCGCAGCTTTACATCGGACAGACCGAGAGCGTTGCGTGAACGACCGTTTAAGGGAACGTGCGCAACAAAATAAACGAAAGTGAGGATAAGGGCGCAGACGTGGTGGCTCGTGTTACCGAGTGTGGGTGCGACGCTCGATTTTCTGAGGCTACCATTCTGGGCAGTAGCGGCAACGCCTGCTCTAGGCTTGTACTTGGGGCCTTCTTTATCAAGAATGGCGATAGACGTATAAGTGAGCCTTCTATCTCATTACTAGATGCCGAATTTTACTTCTTGCGCAAGCGCGTTTGATGTGCAAGTGCCTATTCTCTTTTTCTTGGTATGCGCATGCGTGACAAGAGGATATATAGGTACGATTCTTTCCTTCCCTTAAAAAGTTGTGATTAGCGCTTGTCTTTGTCCGCTTTTCTTGTCTCTGTGGTTTTTATTGCGCTAAGTTACTTGGTAAGGGCTACCGCAATAAGAAAATTTGCAGAAACCGCGGACTATGAGTGTCGTTGTAAGCAAATAGCCGAACGTTCTTGTGCGATCGGCTTGAAAGCGTATATTTCTTGCAGTGAGGATATTTTTGTAGTGTTTGTCATTTGATGGCGTAATTCCGTAGAAAACAGAGCCGTTAACCAGCGCATCTGTACCGGTAGTAAAGGTGGTTGCACATGTAACGCGACTTGTCATGTCTGTTGTCTCCAGTGGTGTGAGCGCCGGCGTGAAAGTCGACGGCCATTTTCCTGTCTTGCTGCCCCGACCCTAAACCGCAGCAGGGGGCGAGGGCGGCGGGAGGAAAGGAAGGCTGTCCTTCCCAAATGCTCCAATACAATACCTAAACATTCAGACTCATTGCAGAGCTCGCGTGACAGCATGTGCGTCCCGAAGGGGTGCAACAGTTGGCGTTCGGCGACCAATGCGCCCCACGACTGGGTTGCGCGAGCGCACTTTGCATCGACTCCTTTGTATCGCCGGCGTAAAGTCTGACCACCACTGCCAGCCAGCCATCGCCAACCGACACCGACTACCACGAAAACGGGCGAAAGTGCCAAAGAAATCTGTTTGCTCTAAAAGGGTACAGCGAAGTGACGGAAGTGTCGAGTCTGTGTGGACTAAATAGAACAATGCAAACCATCGGCCGCGCCCCTCAAGCAAACACGCATCTTTCGGCAAGAAACCAGCGGGGAGTGCGTCTCAAATAACGCAACTGAAGCTCACGGAATGTGCCACTGTCACTCGTACCGTCAACGAACAATGGTCACGCGCTTTACATCGCAACTCAGAACTCATTAAAGCGCACAGCTTGAGCACTTGCTTACTTTTTACGCCAATATCGAACAATTATTCCTTCTATCCCTAGCTTTCTTCGTGTTCGTTAACTGCACGCCACAGTGTTATAATGGGGCATGGTTTCCAAACGGTTGCATCGACATCAACCAGGTGTTATGCGTTGCTTTATTCCAACTTTTTATACGATGAACGGAAGTCCACAGGAAATGGTTCACAATCCTATCCATTTCATTTTCGCCTCAGTGCTCTCTTGTTTTTAAGGCCCCTTTGGAAACATCAACACAAGGCGACCGTATTCCTGCTTTTCTGTTGATGGTGTTTCGCGAGCGATAATTACATTTTTATGTGGCCTGCACTGCAGGTAAAAATGTACGCACTTTGCTCAACGTTCTGTATGCTTTGATATGCTTATAAAAAGCACATATTTCTGCCTCAAAAAGAAATATTATTTCATTTTTTTACGTGAACTTGGGCGTTTCCATTGATTAACCAAAAGAATTTCAATGTATTAATCACGTCTATTTAGTTCAATATCTCAATTATGGTTTCCATCGTTCAGTCTTGAAGGTAATTCAATCTTACTGAGAACAACACTAGCACAACATAATTGTTAGTGACAACGGGCGTGAGATTTAAGAATTGGTCATCACGAATCTTGCAGCTACGCATCTTTGGTCGTTTATATTTCTGCCCATAGACCTCTAACAGGAATAACCCTGGAAAGTTTATTGTTCACAGTGATGTACGGCTACGGCTCATTGAGCCGTAGCCGTATTCTGTAGCCGTAGCCGGCTCATTGATATACGGCTACGGCTACAGAATACGGCTCATTGAGCCCGGTAAGAATGTCCCCCACAGAAGCACGTCAGACGCAAGAGAGCGGCACAGTCCAATCCACTTCTACCCCGAGTGTCGCCTACGGAGCGTGCGGTCGGAAGTCATTTCATGGTGTCGGGTTCGAGGACCTGGAGGATTGGCTTGAACACTTCGACCGAGTTGGCGCAGTCAATGAGTGGAATGACTATAGGAAACTGGCGCTACGTGTACTTTGCCCTTGAAGACTACGCTCCCACGTGGTTCGAGAATCGTGAGGGCTCCATCACAAGCTGGCAAGAATTCCGACGACAGCTCCGCGAGACATACAGCAGCCACGAAAGGAAAGAAAAGGCCGAACAAGTTCTGCAGGGTCGGGTTTAGAAGCCAAATGAAAGTGTGGTCATGTTAGGCCGAGGACATGTCGCGCTTGTTCCGACGTGCTGATCTAGGTATGGCCGAGACGATGAAATTTCGTCTCCTATGCGAGGTGTAAAAGAACGACTCTTCGCTGGACTCATGCGCAACCCTCCAGCTACCGTCGCTGATTTCATACCTGAAGCAATGACAATGGAGCGAGCGCTGCATCAGTGCTCCCAACAGTACGACCGCCAAAGCACTGTCACCACCGTGTCAAGTTTCACCTGCGGACATGATTTAGCAGCAGTCCGAGAGCTTGTGCGCCAAGAGCTTGAGGGAGTTCGTAAAGTTGCTTGTCAGCCGTGACATCATTCGTGACGAAATCAGGACCCTTACTCAACGATTGGCACCAACACGAGCGGAAGCCCTAGTGCTGACATATGTCGAAGTCTTACGGAGTCCCCAACCATTTACAGGATGACGCTTGCCGTCCACTGTTTCAGCTCTACCACATCAATTTCTGGCTACAGATGTAAACCCGTATGATTACGTAGGCCCGGGAGAGATCGCACAGAAATCATACGTGTGGTGCACCTCGCATAATCGGCCACTTTGCTACCACTGCGGCGAAGCGGACTATCTGTATCGTCACTGCCCTTGACGGAGGATGTGTCTTCAGGGATTTCACCCTAACGCGCGTCGACCAAGCAATGAGGAGCGCTTACGCGAGGTTGAGCAGTTACTGGTCTTTCAACCGCCATGTTCTCTCGCACAATGACGCCATCACTTTGGCGCATCGTCTAGCCTAGCCGTTACCCCACGTTCACTGATGTTCGTACCAGGACTCCAAGTCCACGCGCGCGTCAGGAAAACTGAAGACAGCGACCTCCGGGGTGGGGCGGCTGCTGATCGTCCTGAGAAACATCTTCTGACACGAGAAGTTAACGACGGTGATTTATCTGCCACGCCATCTTCTGATAAGGACAGAGGACTTACCGCCGATATTACCGTAACCGTCGACAATTACAACATCACCGTCCTCGTTAATACCGGCACCACTACTCCGTGATGAGTGATGAATTGGTGGCTACTCTCCGAAAGGCGACGACACCATGGAACGGTCCCCAAATCCGTACTGCGAGTAGTCATCTCGTGAAGCCGGCTGGGAGGTGCACTGCCCGAGTGCATATCTGCGGCTCTGCCTTCATTGGATCTTTTGTCGAGCTGCGGGAAGGCTCCAGGCAGTCTATCTTAGGAATGGACTTTCTTAGAGAATACGGGGTCATTATAGATCTTCAAGAGCTGCTGGTCACCTTCTCACGTAACGCAAGCTCGCACGACTGGAAATCGCACAAGATAGCGTTGCGTGTGTGAGCGTACCTCCCGTTCCAGCGTATTGGTTACCGTAGTGAGTGACAAGGACCGAACTGTCCTTGTCGTTGTAGAAACCAATGTGTCCATCCTCTTCTCTCGCCATGACTGTGTCGCCGGCGGCCTCCTCGAACTGATCAACAAGCGTGCTGAAATCCAGATTACGAACTTTAATCGGGGATACCAGCACATTACGAGGGACGCTGTTGTCGCTTACTTCGAAGAAATCGGTGACGCGAGTACCAGCCTATCACTCGCAGAACCTTCGTTCGTCCCGCACGACGACAAGCAGTCTACAATCTAACTCGATGCGAATGACGAACTATCGGCTCAAAAGCAAGATAATCTTCGCTCTCTCTTGCTTTCCTTTAGCGACTGCTTTGCCACGACGTCAAAAATCAAGCAGACACTCGTTGTGAAGCAGAGAATTATAACCGAACCAGCCGAAAGACTCATCCGACAGCATGCCTACCGTGTGTCTCGCAAAGAACAAGACGCCACGCGTCAACAAGTCAAACAATTGCTTGCTGACGACACCATTCAGCCATCTACAAGCCCATGGGCCTCACCAGTCGTGCTAGTTAAAAAGAAAGACGGTACACTGCGTTTCTGCGTTGATTATCGCAAACTCAGCCACTTACAAAGAAAGACGTCTATTCACTGCCTCGCATTGACGACTCGCTGGAACGACTTCGACACACGACATATTTTTCATCCATGGATCTGCATAGTGGTTATTGGCCAATCGAGGTTGATGACTGCGACCAGGAAAAGACTGCATTTATTACTCCTGACGGACTCCTTGAATTCAAAGTTCTTCCTTTTGGCCTGTGCTCAGCTCCTGCGACTTTTCAAAGAATGATGGTCACTGTTTTGTCCGGTCTTAAGTGGCCAACATGTGTTATTTATTTGGGCGACGTCGTCATTTTTTCGGAGACTTTCGAACAGCATCATCAAAGTCTGCGTGCAGTACTTGATGCGCCACTCAAGGCCCAAAAACGCCACTTCGGTTACGAGGAGCTGAAATCTCTTGGTCATGCCGGGACCTGGGATGGCATTCGCCACTATCCTGAAAAGCACGATCAGTTGCTGCCTTCTCGAGACCTACGAAGAAACGTGAGGTTCGCCGTTTTTTGGAACTTTGCGCGTACTACCGTCACTTCGTACCAAACTTTTCCCAAATAGCTGAACCCTTGCATTATCCCACAAGGGACAATGTTGCTTTCGTTTGGCACCCAGAGCAACGTCGCACTTTTTGCGATCTACGACAACGACTTCATACTCCTCCAATCCTAGATCCCTTCGACGAGATTCCGACACTGAAGTGCACACAGACGCCAGCAATGTCGGCCTTGTAGCCGCCCTTGTGCAGCGGCAAGAAGGTCTCGAAAGAATGATCGCCTACGGTAGTCGTACCTTGTACAGCCAAATCGAGCTCCTCGACTACTGAAAAAGAATGTCTCGCTGTTCAATGGGCCGTAGCCAAGTTCCAACCATATCTGTACGGCCGACCTTTCAAAGTATAGTCAGGGACCACAATTCTCTTGGACTTGGCTTGCCCGTATCAAAGAACCCTCAGGCCGCCTCGCTCGATGGACTCTTTGCCTTCAGGAGTTCGACGTTACGGTTGCCTATAAGTCCGGCCGCAAGCACACAGATGCCGACTGTCTGTCCTGCGTTCCTGTACAAACCACTCCGCCTGGACTAACTGACGACAACAGTTACCATTGCACTTTCAGTGCGTCTGACTTGGCGCAGCAACACTCAGATGGCCTGGAGCTTCGCCCGCTCATTGGCTATATTGAGGGCCAGATTACGCAGCCACCACGAATATACAGACGCGTAATTTCGTTTTTTCTCCGCAGCGACGTCTTGTCCAACCAAAGCTTCAGCTCTCTAACTGCTTTTCTGATGGGGCTATCTTCGATGCGTGAAGGGATCCTGCATGCCTGTCACGACGAACCGTCTTCAGGACATTTGGGGTTGCCGCACACTCTTGCACCTATGCGCCACAAGTACTACTGGCCTGAACAGTCCCGTGCTTTCAAGCAGGGCGTTATGACATACCGAGACTGCCAGCGGCGCAAGGCAGTGCCCATAAGACCAGTTGGCAAAATATACAACCTAACAACCTGTCTAACTACCCCGGGCACCCTTTTAACATGCCGGAATGGACTTGCATGGACCGTTTCCCAAATCTTCGGCTGGCGACAAATGTATAATAGTTACGACAGATTATCTCACTCGTTACAACGAAACAAGACCACATAAACGAGGTACTGCTAACGACGTCGCCAATTTCTTCATCCATGCTATCGTCCTCCGCCATGGTGCACCAGCAGTGGTTATTACCGATAGAGGGGTCGCTTTCACAGTCCAACTCCTGGAAGAGCCTCAGCGGCACTGTTCAGCGGCATCCTCAGCGGCACCCTCAGCGGCACTGTTCACCGTCGGGTGACTGCGTATCATCCGCAGACGAACGGACTAACAGAACGGCTCAACAACACCATCGCTTACATGCTGTCAGTGTATGTAGATGTGGATCACAAGAACTCGGACAGCGTCCTCCCTTTCGTAACCTTCGCCTGTAATACCGCCGTTCGAGAAACCACACGATTTACTCCTTTCCGTTTGCTTCACGGCCGCGAGAATATCACAATGTTAGACGTAATGCTTCTACCCGACGCCTTCACATCTACCACAGTCAGTGCTGCGCAATATGCTGAGCGTGCCGAGGAAGCTCGTCAGCTAGCTCACCTGCGCACTTGCTCTGAGCAGCACTGCGATGCTCACAAGTGCAACCCCCGCCACAGAGAAGTTACACACTGCCCGGGAGACAAAGCATGGATCTGGAGTCCCGTCCGCCAACGCAGGAGCTCGGAGATCCTTCTACGTCGTTATTTCGGGCATTACTGGGTGCTTCAACGCCTTAATGACGTCAACTACAAATGTTCCATAGAGCACCACGCGGTTCTCTCGCCGTACACCACAACCGGACTTCGTCCCCGTGACTAGGATGAAGCCTTACTACACACGCTGATCGCCCTCTCCTACATCCGAAGCATCGAACCGGTGCTTTTGAAAGGGAGGGGGGGGGGATAACGACACGTATGTTCAGTGCATTTTCATGTGTTGTGCGGTTACAGTTTGATTGAGCTTTATTTTAAGTGCCGCGGAGGGTTCGGTGAAGAGAGACGAGGACGACGAAGAAGACGTTCTGCTCGATCAGAGCTGTTCTGCTGGGTGGCCGGCTGTTGCTGGTTGTGTTAATATCGTGACAGTAATTCTGTATAATTTCCAAAGCACGAGATCACCTTCCAAGAGGCATAAGGTTTTAGTTGGATTAAGTTACTCTTCTAAACATAAAAATGTGCATAACCTAAACAGGAAGGTGCCAGCAAGTGGTTGATACGAACGCGAGCCAAAGCCACTTTTCAAGCAATAAAATTCCCGTCCTCACATTTATTGAATACACTTGTAGGGGGTTAGGAAATACATCCAGAAGAAGCAACAAAATTCTTTGAAACATAACACAAATGGATGAGACAACTGCGAGATTTCGAACATCCCGCTTCTAACTACCACAGCTACGCTATAAATGACGATAATCTTCTAGCGCTCGTATTTGTACCTCCATTTTCCCATATATTGTTTTTCGTCTAGAATTGTCCTGTGCAATTATTTTTTTTTCATTATGGTGACAAACATATTTTTAGCCCGCATCCTCAAAATAGTTTGCGATTACTACGGGAACCTATGCAGTAAGGATGCCTGACAAGATGCAGTTCTTACCCTGTGTGCTATACGTGCACGCTTTTGTGATAACTTGTATTAGCGTTTAACAATTTTCTTGAATGCGTGTGCCATTTGACACTATGGCGGCCATTTTTAGAAAAAATACACTGTTGTACTTTGCACGAAGACATCACTGCCTAGCGTTGTTTATGTCCGAAATTGTAGTCAATTCAGTTTAAAAGATAAACAGGAGTTTCAATCAACAGAGGCCCACATGCCGCGCGTGTGATTCAGCCTAGACCACAAGCCGACATATGCAACATAAACGCGAGCTGAGCTTCTACACCGTTCGTGAGAAGTTCGACATCGGGGTATAGGGCACCCGGAGCTGGACATGGGTACGTAATAAACGTGGGGTGTCCGCAATGAATCGGCACCGCTTAGACTGGGAAAAGTGCCTTTTCCATTGCGGAGAACGAAACCCGCGGGACCGTGACGAGAGGCAACGAAGGCCGTGGTGGCCGTGGTGCTCACAGCGTTGCGACAATTGATGTCATTTGTCGGCGCGTTCAGGCGTGGTTTTGGCGTCGAGCTTGCACTAGCTGGGACATTTCTCGACGGTCTCCGAACCCGCTCTTGAGCTCCGAGAGAACCTTCGGGGTACGTCTACGACCGGTACTGGTGACGTTTCTATCAAAGTGAACTACACATTGAGTCTCCTTCATTTAGGTACATCTTCCAGGGGAAGGCTCTATTCCTCTTTCGTCTGCTGTCACGTGTGTGTCTTCTCAGATTAAAATCACTTGAACACCAGCGTATTCTCTGTCCGGTTCTTTTTCACTCACAGACTTTTTTCTTGTTTCTTTCGAAGCACTGGAAATGCATCAGATATATATTCCTCGACAAGGGCATCACTTCAATTGCGTCATGGCATATACAATTCTCTTGTGTGTTTTTCTGCCTCATAGTGGAGCTGACTCCACAGAACATTCTGCCGGGCCCTTTTAATGCTCAAGCTTTCGTCGAAGCTCCTGAATGAATGCAGAAAGGAAGAAAAGGTATCTTCAACAGGGTGGAGTAGGGATGTCTCATAAGCTTAGGCGAAAAGAAAGAAAGGAGTGAGTGAATATGAATAAATAAACAATTTTTGGGCAAGTTCTCCCAAGTAACAAAATACCTTATAAGAAAATGACAAAGCATAAAAGTGTCCGGCTCCAGAAATAGCATAGAGTTGGCTGAACTGCTACAACTGATAAATCAAAGTAAGCGATATTCGAAATTGCTACATCAGAAAGATTGAGAAAGCAGCAAAAATGGCGACAGCATGAAATAATTAGGAAGAACTTAGCATAAGAAAGAACAAGACATATGTAGCGAAAGGCAAGCCCCATGGCAATGTAATCGGCAATTTCCTCGGTACGGTAAAGGCAAAAGAGGCTTTTTAAACTGAACAGGACAGTACCCAGAGCAGCCACGTAACGTTAATTGGAAGTAATGATGACGAGCAGCAAGACACTTCGTTGTTTCTACTTGCGGGATTACCTACTCGTCCAGTACTGTCTATTTATCTGCAGGCTACTGAGGAATACAGGACGAACCTCATATAGTAGATAACGTGTGTTTGACCCTGCTGGGTGCGTTGCAAAAGTGACAGTGAAGTACAGGCTTGTGTACTATACTCGGTATAGCAGTACACTCGCTCGCTTTTCTTTCACATGGGCACCTGATAACATGTAGCTTGAACAAAAATAAAAAAGAGAAAAAAACAAAATCCACGGACCTTAAGCATATGCGCGAATCGGTGATCAGTCAAGCTTTTCGTGACTTTTACTGAGATGTCTTCACTTTAATTCTAATTTTTCTTCGCTTCTATGTAGCCCAATGATTCTCGCTCTATGCATGGAACATTTTGACTTATGTGCAACCGATGGTAAAAGTGCTTGGGTGAATAAGCACAATCTTGGATAAAATTTCGTTAAGCGAGTACTAGTACTAGTACTATGTGGCTTACATTGCCGGCGGGTGGGTCTATGGGAGCAGCGATTTCAATTGTGTGGTTTAATTATAGGCAACTTTAATTCCTAATGCAACTGCTTTAAGGGAACAGCATCGCTGAAAATCGGGCTGTGATTCTTCAACGTCGAATATGGCTGTTGTCGATCCTTGTTTCACTTTACAATGAAACAACGATGATACAAGACCATGGCTAATTGTAATGAGCTTTTCGGTGTAATCTACACCCTTCGTGCATTTTTCACTTGATATATACATAAATCCAATCATAAAATACCGGCTCTTCCATCCTGCTTTCCACGGGTCGTTCCACGTCAGTCGTTGAATGATATGTGCTGTGTAATGACGGCGAAGATGTGATTACACTATTTTCCTGCGGCGAGCACTGCTATCTGCGAAACCGCCAAACTGCAAAGAAGTGGACAGCAATCACTGCCATTTCATTCCGGAATGTTTTCGGGTGGCGATAGTATGTGCAATAAATAAATAAATAAATAAATAAATAAATAAATAAATAAATAAATAAATAAATAAATAAAGTCGATGTATACTGCGCCGAGTCGAAACTTTTCTAGCCTCACTGTTAAAGGGTCCCACAAGGCGACCAAACGTCCTTTTCTAATCTTCTGTTATTCAAATTTCAATAAAAGCAACACATAAATATTGTAAATTACCTAATTTTCCCAGTACATAATTTGCAAAATTTTCCATAATTTTCGGCAATCTGCACATGGTCCGCAATCTGCATGAAGAAACCACACTGTACCACATTTCAGGTGATTACACTTGAGATCATTCAGCTGTGTCAAATTTATTGCACTGCCATTTATCTGAAACGCTCCGATTTGGCCGACCAAGAGTTATTTCAGGATACAGTAAGGAACACTTGGCTACGCAGATGCGGCTTTAGCCCGTTTCATATCAAATAGAAAACGGCTCGTTTTTATTCTTGTTTCCGACGTAGTGCTGCGTAAGTGTTTTTGAAGTGTTCTTTAGTGCACTATGCAGGAGAAATGACTACCTGCTTTGAAAAGCAAATATGCCTCTTCGTGTAATCCCCCTTAAACCACGCTCACTCGGAAACGCGTCAGTATCACGATGCTCACAAGATCTATGGCGTAGTAACATAAAACAAAAAAGTGCCAACGGAATTCCGAGATCTTCCGCACCCACAGGTTGTGATTGGCGTTCGCAGAGACGTTATCGGTCACATTCGAGGATTTCCGAGCTGCGTTCGGACGGCGTGGGCGCAGTGTTTTTCCAGAAGCACCGGAACAAGGAAACCGGGCGACAGCATCGCGGCTGAGGGCTCGCCAGGCCTCGTCGCAGCGAGGCCCCACTTCTGTGCCGACCGCTTGGCTCGGCCGTGATCGGGCGTGGGCCGGGAAAGATGTGTCGCGCCACCGATGGCGGCGCTGCGGACAGCAGTCTGGCGCTTTTGTCGTCTGATACGCTCCAGCAGGAATAGCTGCATTTTTCATTCGTTTGTTAGCGTTCTCAGTGCGTGCTCGCCTAGTAGTGTTAATTTCATACATTCAAGTATTACGAGCACTGTCATATTTTCAATGTACACTTTCAATATTTATTACAGTTTATAACTATTTATAACTAATATAATTACTATAGCTATTTATCAATAGATATATTTTCGACCAACTTTAGCGTATTGTCTCACGTATTCATGGAAAGCCGCTTGAATGTACTATTAAACAGAGTAACAAGTTTGTGATGGTGGTGGTAGTGGTGGTGGTGATGTTGAAGCAGGCGGGGCGGATGAAAGGTGCGTCGGGCATTGTTTGCTTCATTCTGTTAAGCTGCGGCAGCGTGTGTGGGGCCCAATCTGGCCGCTGTATTGACGTGCGCCTAAAAGAGTGCCAGCCTCATTAAAATAATCTGGGACGTCGCATCGGACTGCCCATCGGAGATAGTACGGGTGGTATCCCGTGTTCTATGAAAAAGAAGTTGTTTTCAGAAACACTAAGCAGCTTGTACCGCAATTAACAGAGGCCTATCATATTACAAAAAAAAAAAAATGCAGACGCTTGCGTCAGCCACCCTTCTGTCTTGTTACACGATAAGGAGTTTGCTGTTCTTCATCGATAACCCACGTGCCTGGTGGGTTCACTTTGTGGTTTATTCGAGTTTAACCTGCCGTTATCATTTATTGCTACCCATATTTTGCTCCTACCCGCCGTGGTTGCTCAGTGGCTGTGGCGTTGGGCTGCTGAGCACGAGGTCGCGGGATTGAATCCCGGCCACGGCAGCCGCATTTCGATGGAGGCGAAATGCGAAAACACCCGTGTACTTAGATTTAGGTGCACGTTAAACAACCCCACGTGGTCAAAATTTCCGGAGTCCTCCACTACGGCGTGCCTCATAATCAGAAAGTGGTTTTGGCACGTAAAACCCCATAATTTTGTTTTACTTTGCTCCGACGCGCCATGACCCTTCTTGTGTACAGATGTGAAGCCTGTACAACAAAAAAATTTCAGTTCGAGTTAGCGTCTTGTTGTTCTTTCTTGTGTCTCATTTTTTGGCTGCGCCATAAAACGTTCTTAGGAAGAACGTCAACTAACAAGCTATTTTTGTCCATCCAGCTGTTCCATACAACCACGGCCATCCGGGCCAGGGGCGCAATTCGTGACTGAGTCGCAAGCCATCCCGCCGAGTATGCAGGCACTACGCAACTTTGGAATCGAAGCACCATCTTACGCACCGGCTAAGCACCAGTGTAGTTGAACACAGAGTTTGTATTCCACTCATAAGTTTGTACATCGTGAGCTAAGCAACTAAATAGGTTGCTTCTGAGAAAAAAAAAAGAAACTAGTTTTCCTGACGAGTGGTTACACTCAAATTTGCACCACACTTTATTGGGCTTTTCTATACAAAGTGAACACTATCTTCTCACAAATGACTTTCCATCAGTTTTCAATGGCAAAATTTAAGGTCCATTTAGATGCATGATTAGGTTATTTCTGCTTAACACAATTTTAGAAAATATATTCCTAAAACATCATTTTGCCAGTGCAAAAGCAAAAACATTCTTCGTCAAAAAAAAAAATAAAGACACGAGCGCAGAAAGAAAATTTGTCCGTTTTTCTTTTTCGCTTTTTTCTTGTTGTCGATCATACAACTTCGGGAGGTCGTGAGTTTGTTTCCCGCCGGTAGGCACTTGTTTTTTGTCCTCTTTAATGTCTGTAATTTACTTTATTATCTGTGCATTTTAATTAAAGCAACAAATAATTTACTGCACGCTTACGTTGGTGTCATTATCTGTTGGCTTCATATGGTTGTGACATCCAGCCCCAGTGGTGTCACATGTGAATTTTCGAAAGTTTAACCTGATGTTTGTGCTTTTATAACATTTTTTTTGGGTATATGAGGGGATTTAGACATCCAGACGCATATTCTTTGTACATTTTTCGTTGAACCTGGAATAAACTCCAGTGTCTAGTCAGCACCGTGTCTTATGTCGAACTGCTGCAGCCTGTCTGTGTTACGCTCAAAGGCACTGCGGCCGCCTATGCAGTGAGAGAGAGAGATTCTTTCACAGTTAGACATATAGCGCTTTGTTTCCCCACGCCTACAACAGGGCAACGCTACAAGTGAATACAAACTTCGAAAATCCTTGGTGTAACTGAAGCACATGAATAGAGCCAATAAGTGAGCAGCGTGGCTGATCGTGAGTGAACAGGGCGAAGGCTAGACGTGGACTCAGATGAGACAAGAACGAGCGCTGTCCAATAAGTTCGTCCCGCGCCCGTAGGTACTCCGAGTTAAAGCACCTTAGGGATATGAGCACCCGTGCGCTCACAGTTTCGTATTATTTGAAATTTATTGACAAGATTATGTCTCTTCCTGATGAAAGTTAATCCCTGCAAGGCCTATTTTCATTAAAGCGACAACCGTCAACGCCGTAGAAGGCACCCTAATTTATCCGGTATAGTCAGTGTTGTCCATCGCACGCACGAATTCCGGACGTCATTAAGTTGCAATTTCTCGCTTCCAAAGCTTTAAGCTCCCGTAAGGTGCATAGTAGTGACGTGGATCACTCTGCTCGACCAATCAATATATACTTAACCAGCAATATGATACATAAAAGAGCGGTGATGGGGTCTCGGTGCTGACGCCCGTTATTGCCAATGGGTCGCAAGCCCCAAGGGTAGCGTTGGCCTGGCGGCCTGGGGCACTGGAAGCATCCGAAGGTCCCGGCAAAGCATGAGAAGACTGGTAACAGAACAACTTGTTTATTCTAACATAGCAAAAGAGCGGCCGGTCAGGTCGACCGAAGTGGAGAGACGGGAGAGCACGTAACTCAACAGTACAAATCGGAGCCTCTCTCCTGGCGTCCGGGGGCAGCTGCTCTTATACTCTCGGCGTCGCGGTCCAAAAGGGAAGGTCACGGGATGAAGGTCACGGGATGAAGGTCACGGGACGGCGGAGCATGAGCCCACGACGGCGCGCACGGTCGAGCCGAGAGACCTGCTGAACCGAGTGTAGTGACGCATCGCCAACCCTCACTTGGGGAGCTCCGCTCCCCGGCTGCCACGCTTTGACAAGCGTGGGCACACACACACACACGCACACACGAAGACACGTGGCACTGAAACACGCCTGGACACGCTTGGCGGGGAGGCGTTTCGGCGGCGTCGAACGGGCCAAAATGTCCGCCGCTTTGAACGAAGCCCCGGCGTCCGTTGCATCCGCGCCGGCATTACCGCGCGTTGTAGGCGAAACGTAACAGACCGCCCCGCCGGGGGAAGGAGATCCCGATGGTCAGGGGACTGCATCCGCTGTCCGGAGGGATGTCGCTCGATGATGCTCATAACCGAAGTCGGGCGTCCTTTGGCGTTTCTTGAGCGCAGCGCACAGAGAAGGCCTCGTTCTCACGTTCAGGTGCACACAGGACACTGCAAAGTGACTTCGGGAGAGTTGACATTTTTGTTCTCGTTTCCGGCAAGCGTTAGAACTACGCCGAAAGTCAACCGCTCAGTCAGCAAGCACGGCACAACCCTCACTAAGCCCTGCCAGGCCCTTTCCCCTTTTATACTGCTGCCTAGTTCCTTACAGTAGTTTAGCAGCACTCAGAACGCGTCCACAAATCGGAAAATTGCACTAGAAAGCACATCATCACTTTGAAACACTACACGAAAGCAATAGGTTAAAAATCCTGCCTCAGGAAGAAAAACATCAGTAACAAACAATTTTGAGGCTGATTCCCACGTTAGGGGCTTCGACTTAAGCCATCGGCGTTACCGTTGAGACTCCCCTTTTTGTAACGCACCTCAAAGGAATATTGTTGCAAAGCGAGGCTCCAGCGCAGGAGGCGGCCATTTTTGGGAGAGATGGTCTGCAGCCATTGGAGAGGGCAGTGATCCGTTTCAATGATAAACCTCGAGCCGGCTAGGTAACATGACAATTTCTGAACGGCCCACACGATACACGCACACTCTTTCTCGGTGGCGCTATACGCCTGCTCACGACTGGTCAGCTTACGACTAGCATACAGGACGGGGTGTTCTACTTCTCCATTTTCCCGTTGGCACAGTACAACGCCCATGCCTCGCTCACTAGCATCACACTGAACAACGAACCCTTTTGTGTAGTCGGGCGATCGTAGCACAGGCTGGCTTGTTAGGGCGCTCTTTAGGGCGCTAAAAGCTCTTTCCTTCGTCTCATCCCAGACGACTGTTTGCGGCTCTGTCTTTCTTAGAGCATCCGTCAAGGGAGCCGCGATATCAGAGTACCTGGGGATGTACCTCTGATAGTAGCCGGCGACACCTAAGAACGACCGAATATCGGTCTTCGTGCGCGGTTGCGGGAAGTTTCGCACAGCGGCCACCTTTATTTCAGAGGGGCGGCGACGACCCCGACCAATCACGTGTCCGAGGTAGACAACCTCGGCCTGTGCTAACTGGCACTTGGGAGCCTTGACTGTCAAGCCCGCATCGCGCAGGCGGGTTAGCACTGCCCGCAAGTGCGCCATATGCTCAGGCCAGGATGTGGAGAATATCGCTACGTCGTCTAGATACGGTAAAGCGAATTCTTGCTGTCCCCGCAACACTTTATCCATGAGGCTTGAAAAGCAGTATGGCGCGTTCTTCAAACCAAAACTCAAAACTTTAGGACGGAAGGTCCCCATTGGTGAAATGAACGCCGCATACCTACTAGCCTCTTCTGTAAGTGGAACCTGCCAATAACCCCTGACAAGATCTAGGGTGGAAATAAACTGAGCGCTACTCACTCTCTCAAGGCGCTCCTCGATGTTAGGGATCGGATAAATTTGATCCTTAGTGATGGAATTAAGCCTGCGGTAGTCGACGCAAGGACGAGGTTCCTTGCCCGGTACCTCAACTAAAATCAAAGGGGAGGTATAATCACTCTCACCCGCTTCAATAACACCGAGCTGTAGCATTTTCTTTACCTCAGCCTCCATAATATCGCTCTGGCGGGGTGACACCCGGTACGCCTTGGATCGTACTGGCTCTGGGGAGGTAAGTTCTATGTCATGAGTAAGGACAGAAGTCCTACCAGGCCTCTCAGAGAACAGACCTTGAAACTCTTGTAAGAGCTGGTGTAGTTCGGTTTTCTGCTCAGGCGACAGCGATGCTTTACTTATTAAGTCACTAATGACTTGATCGGTGTCTTTCCTGTTCGTCACTGAGCCTAGTCCCGGAAGCTCGACCGGAAGCTCTTCGGGAACGTTTACCATCATGCACACCACTGCTTCCCGTTGCTTATAGGGTTTGAGCAGATTACAGTGGTAAACTTGCTGTGCTTTCCGCTTTCCTGGCAGACTCACCACGTAGTTAACGTCCGACAGTTTTTGAACAATCCGTGCTGGGCCCTCCCACTGCACGTCGAGTTTGTTCTTTAGCGATGTGCGCAATATCATGACCTCATCGCCCACCTCAAAACGACGGGCCCTGGCTGTCCGATCATAATAAACCTTGGCCCTCTGCTGGGCCTCTGCCATTGCTTCACCTGACAACTCCTGTGCCCTTCTTAAGCGTTCGAGGAGCTTAAGCACGTACTCTACCACGACTGGGTCGTCGCCCCTGCCTTCCCATGATTCTCGAAGCATGCGAAGCGGAGATCGCAGCGAGCGACCGTACACCAGCTCAGCTGGCGAAAACCCCGTAGCCGCATGCGGCGCGGTCCTTAATGCAAACATCACTCCAGGCAGACACAGCTCCCAGTCAGTTTGATGTTCAAAACACAATGCTCTCAACACGCGCTTCATGACGGAGTGGAGCTTCTCAACGGAATTCGACTGGGGGTGGTGCACTGAGCTGTGTAACAGCCTTACCCCGCACCTTTCGAGAAAGGCTGTCGTCAAAGCGCTAGTAAACACTGTACCCTGATCTGACTGGATTTCTGCAGGAAAACCAACTCGCGCAAATATGGACAGTAGTGCATTGACTATCTCAACTGAGCTGAGTTCTTTAAGCGGCACTGCTTCAGGGAACTTTGTCGCTGGGCAGATCACAGTCAAAATGTGTCGGTACCCCGTGGCTATTACCGGCAGAGGTCCCACTGTATCAATAACGAGCCGTCTAAAAGGCTCCGTAATGATAGGTACCAACTTCAACGGCGCCCTCGATTTGTCCCCTGGCTTGCCCACCCGCTGACAGGTGTCGCATGTCTTCACAAAGTGGTCTGCGTCCCGAAAACACCCTGGCCAATAGTACTCTTGCAAGAGACGGTCCTTAGTTTTCTTAACTCCTAGGTGTCCGGACCACGAACCCCCATGCGACAAGCGCAACAGATCCTGACGATAGCATTGAGGCACGATCAGCTGATCGAACTCCACTCCCCTGCGGTCTAGATACTTCCGGTACAGGACCCCACCTCTTTCCACAAAGCGAGCATTTTTCTTGGCGATACCTTCCTTGACAATGCAGCGTATGTTTTCTAGGCTGCCATCCTTCTTTTGCTCGGCTATCAAAGCCGACCGGCTGACTTTTAGCAACCTGTTTAGTCCGTCTGACGTAGGCGCGATGAGCAAATCTGGAGACAGCTCTTCTAACCTTCCCGTGTCGGGATTTTCCTCTCCAGTATCTGGTGCCTTTAACGCTACAGGCTCAATTTTATTCAGTTCGGGCGTGCTCTGAATACCAGCTTGCTGCGCCTCTGACCCTTTCTCATCGTTCAACAACGTCGGCCCCGCAACTACCGCCTTTGCAGCGAGCTCCCGAACCTTCGATCTGGTTAAGGCCTGAACGCTAGCCTCACCAAACAAAAGCCCCTTCTCGCGCAGGAGGTGATCGGACCTGTTCGAAAATAGGTACGGGTACTGGGGGGGCAGCATAGATGACACTGCGGCCTCCGTCTCAAGTGCTCCGAAAGGTCCTTCAATAAGCACTTTTGCTACCGGCAGACACACGCTATGAGCTTCCACTGCTTGCTTGATCCATGCGCACTCGCCCGTGAACATATCGGGTTCTACGTAAGAGGGGTGAACTACATCCATTGTAGCTGCGGAATCGCGAAGCACTCGGCACTCTTTCCCGTTCACGAGGAGGTCTCGCATGTAAGGCTCGAGAAGCTTCATGTTCTCGTCAGTGCTGCATAAAGACAAAAACACGACTTTTGTTTTTGTTTCTGGACACTGCGCCGAAAAGTGACCCGGCTTCTGGCACGTATAACAAACGCGCGCTTGCCTCGTCTCGAACCGCTTTCTGCGTTCGGCTTCGGTTGCTGCCGTCTCCTTACGTTCGGTCGGACTGCTTTCACTCGCATCCGCACTACGTGTATCCCCCTTTGCTCTCATGGGTGTGAACTTCGGCCTCTCAAACTTGGAGCCAAATTCACCCTTTTGACCGTCCTTAGCTCCGCGAGCCCGACGCGTCACAAACTCCTCGGCTAGCTCAGCGGCTCTAGCCACCGTACTAACGTCTGGCCTATCCAAGACCCAGTACCGCACGTTCTCAGGTAACCGACTATAAAACTGTTCTAGCCCGAAACACTGCAGAACTTTCTCGTGGTCACCAAACGCTTTCTCTTCTTTGAGCCACTCCTGCATGTTTGACATAAGCCTGTACGCAAACTCTGTATATGACTCACTTTTGCCTTTCTCATTTTCCCGAAACTTCCGACGGAACGCCTCCGCTGACAGCCGGTACTTTTTTAGCAGACTCGATTTCACTTTGTCGAAATCCTCTGCCTCCTCTCTCTCCAAGCGAGCGACTACGTCGGCCGCCTCGCCGGGTAGCAAAGTGAGCAAGCGCTGTGGCCACGTTTCCCGAGAGAACCCCTGCTTCTCGCACGTTCGCTCAAAGTTAACCAGGAACAAACCAATGTCCTCTCCAAGCTTAAACGGCCGCATCAGGTCAGTCATTTTGAACATTACTCGTTCTCCTGCACCGTGTGCCTGACTTCCATTACGAGCGCGTTCCATCTCTAACTCGAGACGCTTCATTTCCAAAGCGTGTTGACGGTCGCGCTCTTCTTTTTCTTTCTCTTTTTGTTCTTTAAGTTCGCGCTCCTGTCTTTTTGCCGTCTCCCTCTCCTCAATGGTCTCAAGGCATTCCGACAGCTCGTCATCCTCAGCTTCTAACTCAAGAATAGCCCTTAGCAGTTCTGGTTTTCTGAGTTTGTCTGAGACATCCAGACCCAACTCTCTCGCAAGCTCCAGCAATTTCGGTTTGCGCAACGACTTCAAATCCATGGCTGCTCTGAATGCTGCTTTCTCTACTGCCTACTATTGTCTTGCCGCAAACTAACCCGGTAGCAACGACAACCACAATTACCAGCTCTGTTTCTAACACTAACAAAAGCCTGGCAAAACTCAGAAGAAGAAAGTCCCGCACTCACCAAACCTCGCAGCCAAGAATTCAGCGCAGTCGTTCCGCTGCAGGCAACCAGTCGTCACACAGGGCTCGTTGCACTGCTCCCGGATGGTCGTTGTGCTGCTCAGCATACAGTCAACCGCATCTCTTCGCTGCTGGCCTCCGTTGTCGCGATCTCACCGCTGGCAACCAGTTGTTGGGGTCTCGGTGCTGACGCCCGTTATTGCCAATGGGTCGCAAGCCCCAAGGGTAGCGTTGGCCTGGCGGCCTGGGGCACTGGAAGCATCCGAAGGTCCCGGCAAAGCATGAGAAGACTGGTAACAGAACAACTTGTTTATTCTAACATAGCAAAAGAGCGGCCGGTCAGGTCGACCGAAGTGGAGAGACGGGAGAGCACGTAACTCAACAGTACAAATCGGAGGCTCTCTCCTGGCGTCCGGGGGCAGCTGCTCTTATACTCTCGGCGTCGCGGTCCAAAAGGGAAGGTCACGGGATGAAGGTCACGGGATGAAGGTCACGGGACGGCGGAGCATGAGCCCACGACGGCGCGCACGGTCGAGCCGAGAGACCTGCTGAACCGAGTGTAGTGACGCATCGCCAACCCTCACTTGGGGAGCTCCGCTCCCCGGCTGCCACGCTTTGACAAGCGTGGGCACACACACACACACGCACACACGAAGACACGTGGCACTGAAACACGCCTGGACACGCTTGGCGGGGAGGCGTTTCGGCGGCGTCGAACGGGCCAAAATGTCCGCCGCTTTGAACGAAGCCCCGGCGTCCGTTGCATCCGCGCCGGCATTACCGCGCGTTGTAGGCGAAACGTAACAGCGGTCAGTGTCAAAATCGTTCGCCTTACCACAAAGCTAATTTTGTGGTATAGTCCAACTGTTTGGCACTCGCGTGAGCAATTCCTGTGACAGACGAGTTTGTACTTGCACTTTCACCAGTTGACGTGGCTGCGATTGATGAACTGCCATTCAGAAAATGCAGTAATGCACTTCAGAGGCTCGTGTAAACGAAAGTGAAATGTGGGATTGAACACCCCGAAACTGCACAATGCTTATGAGGAATGCGACAGTGCAGGGCTCCGGATAAATTTCGACCAACGCGCATCCAAACCATGCTACACGAGCGTGGTACTCCCTCGATCGAACTGCGGCGGCACGTGCAGCTGGTGGTTGAACCCTTGACCTCGAGCTCTGCCGCACGACGACGTAGCCACTGAGCAAAAGCACTCAGTGGTCATCAAACAAAAGGCCCTAAGGCTATCATACAGATGCCCAGCAAATCAAGTTCGCAGAGCAATCTCTGCTTTGTTTTCGCCCCTTTCGAGATCGCCCCCATGACTAGAATAGCGTAAAAACTTGAGAATAGTAAAAGCCACGTTCCACAGGTGGCCGCTAATGTCTCAAATAATAACAAGTCCATCATTCACTCCCCTGCACAACTCCGTCACACGCACACTTGTCGCAATATTTACTCTGTGAACGTTGCAAGAGCCTGTGCATCAAATGGACGGCTATATTGTTCGTGTACGGAAAACAACGTATATGTCTGTCAGTGTGTCTCATTTGACATGACACATGCATTTTCGATAACAACGCCACCTGCGCGGGCGGTATCTCTCGCCTCTTGAACACTGTCACTCAAAAGGAAATTTCGACTCGCGAAGCCATTTCTTCTCTAATATGCCAAGCGGACGCTTTACCCAGTACAGGCTCCATTTCTGCTTTGCTTGACGTACATTTCAGATTTCCATGTGTGTGGAGAAGTTTATGCATTAAGCAGGACCAGTGCGTGCGAGCAGCGGTGTTGTAATTAAAACGTCACTCATGCTTCCCGTCGTAGAATCGGTCTGCCTAGAGAACTGATAGATGGCTTCTCTTTTCGTACGCTGCTCTTGCTTTTAGCGTGAGTGTTTTGAAAACATTCACCCGTTAGCCGACCGCAGGAGTAGTGCAAGGACACGGCGCTTCTCTCGTGTTTAACCTTTGCTCGAACTGCGCGATGACCATCATGCGGTTGTGCTTTCTAGGCTGCCGCGTCTGGTGTGTTCGCAACTGTTCTAATGCTTGTGTCACACAGCCACTTTTGATAGTGGTCGGGCCCGATCCAGATCGAATTTCATGATCGCGGCAGTGATTGTTGCTACATGGTCCAACTACATGGTCCAACGATACGGATCGAGTTGGGGTGCTGACGAGAAAAATTAGCGCAAAACAAAATACAACTCACATGGCAAGAAACGCAAATCATTTGTCTTTGTCGTTTCCTCCCGTGGGAGCTGACTATTGCATTTCTTTAATTTTCCTCGTTATCAATGCAAGACCAACTATAGCGCAACAAGTAATTCTTATAGAGCGTGTGTGACCTCAATCGCACCAGGTGTCGTTAGTGAGTTAAAAGAAATTATCACGTTTGTCTGACATGCTATAAAAATTTAATTATTAAACTCATTTTCTTTTTAAATAACATATTATTTCGTTTGTAATTATGAGTGAGCCTTCGTTCACTTTTCGTTTTTAGCGTTTTCTAGCGCACTGAAAGAAGGTTCAGACGGTCACCCTGCGTTTAAACCTACGATCGCAATCTAGTAGTTCGATCACTATGCATGGATCGCGGTACAGATCGCGATAGAAAATGCTCCCATAGCGGCATTCAATCCTGATCGATCTCAATCCGGATCTGCTCCGATCGCGACTTAAAGTAACCGTGTGACACCGGTATAATATTATTACACATATGCTTCAAGATCCCGCAAATAACGCTTTGCTTGTTTGGCACAACACTTACGTGCAGACATGCTCAAATTCCATTGTGCTGCGTTCTCAGTGTAGAAATGTAGCGACAACATTCTTCCCGCGTTCATGAACAACAACTGCTATCTCCGTGGTATCCAATTTCTCGTGGCACCCTTTTTCATAAGTTCGCACGACACTACGGGCCAAATTGTTGGGCCGTTCTCGGAGGCTCTATATAGCAATTTCTAGCAAGTTTATAATGCATGATGTGGTTCCAGACAGCACACCAACGTCGATCACCAAAGACACGACAGGGAAGCTGATTGCGAGTACTTGTCTCTTTTGTCGTTGCTTTAACTGTCCGATTTATGCCGAAATTTTAAAAGTAGAGTAAAACGAATTGCCACCGAGCATTAGCAAAAACCAGAAAAGGGTCATTGCGCAGCCTCAGCAGTTCATATTACCCGCAATTAGATCAGGCCAATTGTTGTTATTGTTGCTCGTTACAGAGGTCTTCACTTTTAATATTAGCAAGAAAGAGTTAAAGTCAGTGTCTTGGAGCGCTAAATATCAGTCTCGATTAGTACGATGGTCCCGAATTGCCGTGAATACTTAGCTTTTAAGTATACGGCTCAGCGAGACACATTGATTACGTCTTATTTACATTGAAACAAAACTGCACATTACATAATTAACCTTGCACAGTATTTCGTGTGAAATTCATTTTCAGAGCATTTATAGGCAGTCACTCGTGCGGTAGTCGTGAAATCTGAAAGAGAAAGAAATTCTCGGGTCTGCGTGCAGCATCGAATATTCGTTGGTATCGTGTTTGCAGGCGAGAATGTCGCTGCGCGAAAGCGCCTAGTCACGTGGTACTTCTTCAAATCTATCGGGCTCTCCTTGCAGACTGCCTATCATAACGCAAAAAGGAGAACTCAACGGGCACTTAGTTATCCCTACGTGGATAAATGCTGATGATGAAAATGAAAAAAAATGATGAAAATAAATACAATCATCATCCAAAACCAAATATATAGTATTTAGCTCACGAGCACAAGTCATTGACAGCTTCCAAATTAAAATTTTTATTGACGACCACTCACTCGAACGAACACACTCATTTAAGTATCTTGGTGTCATTCTAGGTGAACATCTTCACTGGAAAAATCAGATTAGCGCTGTCTGTTCGAAGTTGGCTTCTGGCTGTTATGTCTTATTACAGGCCCGCGATTGTTTTAACACACATACACTGCGTACCCTTTATTTTGCCCTTATTAAGAGTCATTTAAAATACTGTGTAGAATCATGGGGTTTGACATACAACACTCACCTTGGTCCTATCCGGCGATTACAAAAACGGGCTATCCGAATTATAACACAAAGCAAGTATACTGAACCAAGTAAACCAATTTTCCAGTTATTAAATATCCTTCCTTTTGTCCTTTTGTGGTCTTTAAAGATAGCGGTGTGTGTAAACAGCATAGTAAAATATAACCAACCTTTCAATGCCTACCTGTTTCGCTCTCCTCTTCAACTCACGAGAAACCTCACACATAGTAACTTTAATCTGCCACCGAATAATAACATCTACAGTGAAAGATTGGTGCAGTTTTCAGGAGCCAAGGTTCGGAATGCTTTACCCCCAGAAATAAAACAGCCCTACGAAACAAATAAAGCATTAAGAACATACTTTATGAGCCTTATTTGATCTATGTGACAGTCGTTTTCGGTTTGTGTTTGTTGTACCGTGTTGTTCATTACAGATCTTTGTTCATTTTGCTGTAAAATGCACATTATTGTATTTTCTCCTCATCGTATGCTGTACTTCGGTCTTTCGCCATGATTTTGGGCTTTTCATTTTACACAAGTGCTGTGTCATTGTCATCGTGTATTTTTGTTTCTGAACCCCACACTTGCCTCTGGCTATGGGTTCAGTCAGTGTTTTGTTAATTTGTATGGCAAGAGTAGCAATAAAATGAAAATGATATGAAATGAAATGAAATAAAAATGAATTGTACGCATCGCTGTTACTTTTATAGGAGTTAACGGACACCACTTGACTCTAGCTTCGCTACACGTGAACTCCGCCGTGTGTGTTAGACATGCATAATTGGAGAGGCCGGCCCGAGTGACGTGCCTCGGCCCTACTATACAACACGCTAGAGGGAAATGGTTTGGGGGAAACAACAGAGGCAGGGTATGGAGAGGGAGGTGAGTTTTGTCATGAAGTTGGTGACGAGAGCTGCATAGTGTACTCTATCTGTGGAAGGCGTGCATACATGCTTCACAGTATATGTACCGTCGCGGGCTGGGGTCGAGGCTACTGTAGCGTAGCCATGATTCCGTTTATCGCATTTATGCTTCTCGCAGCTGTTCGCGCCGCTAAACGAGAAAGTAGCAGCTGCTGGGCGTTGATTGTTAAGGCCTCAGACGGCCCGTGGGTCGACAAATCTGATTCCCGGCGTTATGGCACCAAAATTTGTGCAGCCACCGTGCCGCACGGTGCCGCCATGTGTTGGCACCACCATGCCACCATGCCACCAACATAGGTCATGGGCTCGAGGGTTTTAATTAGCTCTGTCCTAATTAGGATATAGTCAATTAGTGCTCTATGACCCACGACCTTCGGCGGGTGTCGAACGCACGACCTGTGGTGTTAATTAAGACACGGTTAATTAAGATAGAGGTAATTAAGGCGCTCGAACCCACGACATCCTTGGTAATTACAGCGAAATGAATTGATTCACTGTGAATTAAGGTAGTGTTAATTAAGGTACCCGAAACCATGATCTTCGGTGGGAGAAAACAATAGGAAGTAACAACACATTCGAACAAGAATGTCAAAGTAATTCAATTAATGTTTCGTGAGCGCGCAGGATTTCGCCTTCATCCTCTTTAGCGTACGCTCAAGCGACTGCAAACTTTTTTGCCATAGCGTTGACGACAGAGCACGACAGAATCACTTGAACGCACTGTCGTTGTTCATGCTGCAGTGTAGCGCACTACTGCTATAGAAGCTACACAGGGGTGTCTGAGAACGCGGACTTCGAGTAGAGAACTTGTCAATGACGACTATTCCTGCAAAGCGCGTGGCGCCAATGGAGCAACCATTGAATTTATTTTCTTCTCTTGTCGCGGTATCCGTGCAGAGGTCAGTCAGGGTGCATTAGATCTGTCCAGTAGGTAAGTATTCTGTTTTCAAGAATGTGGGGAAGAGCTGAAGCAGTCTGCGCTAAAGGATGGCCGTGATTGTGGGGGCGTTAATGTACTGAACACGTCACAATGAAAGTAACATTAATTCCTTTGTGTGATTATTTCCTGGCTAGCCATTATTGCCTCGAACGGTAAGAAACAACGAACTCGGGGAAGCACCTCGTTTCAAAGGAATTGCTGGTTAAATCTATCCATTCTTTCCTGGTGCAGTCGATGGGGCATGGAATTTAACAGAGAAAGAACTATTTACATGTCCATAACAACAACAACAAAAAAAAAAGTCGTTTGTCTATAACCCTGGCTCTGAACCGCTGACCAAAGTCAGCCAATATAAATATCTTGGAATCACAATAACCAGTCACCTCAGCTGGAATCGCCCCACTTCTAACGTATGCAACTCGTCTTTCAGGAAGCTTTGTCTCCTCAGGCACAAACTAAAGCACGCTCACTCTGGCGCTAGATTACGGGCTTACAATTCACTCATCCGACCGAAACTAGAATATGCATGCATTGTGTCGGATCCTTATAATAAAATTAACAATAATGCTTTAGACATGGTCCAACGTAAAGCTGTCAGATTTATTTTTTCTAAATATAGACTGAGTGACTCTCCTAGATAGCCTAATGTATCAACACAATATTCAAACGCTACACTTACGTAGGAAAATACAACGACTGAAATGTCTTTTCTTGCTTAAAAACAACTGTTTGTCCCTCCACCCACAGGCTTATGTTAGACCACTTACAGCGCGTCGAACACGGCATCGTCACGCTGATTCTTTAACACTTTATCACACCCGAACTAACCCTTTTCAGTTTTCCTTCTCCCCGCGCACTGTAACAGATTATTGGAACAGCCTGCCATCATCACAATAGATAAACACCGATTCTATTGAACGCATGTGTCCTTATTGTTAACGGTATATCTATGTCGGCAAGCCTTGTGATCGTTTTTCTTTTCCTTTCTTTTTCTACGGGAATTTTCCTTGGTACATTCCACATCTTTCTTATTCTATTATTTTCAGTATTTAGCAATAGTCGCTCGTTCAACTTCTGGTACTTGTTTTTTTTTTTCCCTCTCGCGATAATGGTTGCAAGCGCTCATATATGCGTGTTATACTGCTCTAATGTTTGTGAAGTTGTATTCCTTCAGTGTACTTTCTATTAATCTTATTTAGTCGTCGCCTTCATTTTTTTCTCATCATTACATATGTCGCACTGCTTTTGTATTTCTTTTTCACGTGTGTATGTATGTATGTATATATATATATATATATATATATATATATATATATATATATATATATATATATATATATATATATATACATACGTGGATATGTAAATATTTATGTATTCTGCCCTTCCGGCTTGGGCCCGCATTTGGGCCTGCAGTATTGTATTAATAAATGAAAATAAAGAAATAAATAAATACATAGAGCTGAACTTCCGTCGTTACCAATTACAACAGCAATGTATGTCTTTTTCTTTGATAAGGAATACGCATATGCATGTTACGTCTGTGTACATGAAGATGTAATGGCCTAGTTTGACAATCATCTTGTGAACTTGACGCTGTCTTTCCTGAGAAATAGAGGGATCGGTAAAATTGCGGCCGACGGAATTAGGGCTATAGATACCGACAGGTCGGGCGCTGCATTCATTACGTTGTGTGGCCATTTGGTAATGTCCCGACGTTGCGCCTCGTTGCGCAGTCGTTTCATGTAGCGCCCTGTGGTGTGGTTTCGTGTTCTATTCTGAACCTGATCTGACGTTACGTAACGTAATGAGTGGGACGCCGCGACGAACTATCATATCGGTGTCGCCGATTAACTTCGATGCAAGGATGAAATGACGAGCCATATAGAAACGCAGAGATTATGTCCTACTTTATTCTATTGTCGTCACGCAATTGCTCCGTCTCCTTGGAATTTCCCATAATTATACGCTCGTTAATGAGCAACCAGTTGCTACTTTCACTTCGCGCTTTGGTGCTTGCTCCCAAAGTCCCAGTGGCTGCCTCTTGAAAAGTAGGGCATTGCGTAATACGTTCTCGTAACAAGTAGATGCTTTTACAGCTTACTTAACACTGTCGCTTCGCATGGTGCACTGACTGGTACTATATTTGTTTCGTAGAAACTTGCTGAAGTACCCAAAAGACGACCGTTTTTTTTTGTCATCAAGCCGCACAAATTCAATGAAAACAGTTGGTAGCATTTATTGCTCTGGATATGTTTTCATTTAAATTTTAAATCTGCAGGAAAGTTTTGTTCTGTATAGTTGATTTTGTAGTAAGCGAACGATCATCATATGTTTACTGAGGATCCACTAAGTTGAAGTAGTGATTCCCTCTGTCTTTATACGGACCTTTCTTTTCACATCTTTATTGCCACGATAAGAATGAGCGGCTGGCGCCTATCTACGGCACCGGCGAATCGTTGGCATTGGCAGCGGAAGAATTTGCGGGAATGACCCGAATCTGAGGAAGGCAAGGCATGTGCGCTACTGTCTCTATCTGTAACGACTGTGTTAGGCAGAGCGATCTGGCGAGGCCAGGGAACGTTCGGAAAGGCGAGGTGGTCGCCAGCGAAAAAAGCGTGGGGGCACACCACGGAGAACGCGAGTTGCAGCTTCACTGGCAACACCGAAGGCGGGTCTCGTCTGCGGCGTCGTCGGCAGTGCACTGGGGTCACTCCAGACTCTAAACTCACTGCGAACACTCGATAAGCGAAAAAGAGTACAGAGTTAGATAGTCAATGCCACTAATAAGTCCGCGAGGACAGTGGTGCGTCCCAAATGTGTTTGTCATAGAATCCTGTGTGTGAGAGACGCCGCACTAATTTGGACCACCTGGACCACCAATTGGGATCACCATCTTTCCAGAAGAGGCTGCTCAAGTGCGTAGTGTGGTTGCTACCTTTGATACCGTACCTGAATAGATTTCGGGTCTGGACGCTTGTGTTTGTTTGCCTGAATTTTGAACTTGCATTGGACTGCGCACTATGTATGTATTTGTTTCTCATATATGTTCATATGTAATGCAACAATTTTGAACTGACACTACTCATAATTTCATGCAGTAAAGAAAAAAAAGCGCCACTGGCTGAATCGGTTAGCATGGTGATTTCGCAACGCCAAGGTCGGTGGTTGGAATCGCCCAAGTGCGCCCTCTGCGGGGGCCAACACCCGACGGCGGACGGCAAGTGCAAGCAACCATACCAAATTCCTTACGTCATGCGGCGCAGGAGGCGTCGACGCAGAAATGCGAAGAAATCGCAGCTGCAAAGCCAACCGCAACAGATGGAGAGTAGATCACGCGATTCCAGCGATTCACGCGATCCCAGCGTGGCAAGCGCCCCCAGACGGGCACGTTCGACAACGCCGACACTACGACAGCGCAGCCGATCGAGAGGCTGTTCCCGCTCCAGGGGCGCTCCCGCTCCCAAGTGCGCATTCAAGAGGGGCCGACCTGGGCGGACCGGGCCAAGCTAAAGCCGCAGCAAAAATCATAATCAAAGGTAACGCAAGTAGCATTGCCAAAGCATAACAAGGAAGACCCTAGAATAGCTCAGCTACCGGAAGAAAACGCGCGCCTCAAAGCGGAGATTCAGCAAATGAGGGCGGATTTCGAATCGTTTCGGAAACAAGGTTCCACTCCTCAGCTAGTCGAACAACAGCAGCAGGTGCCACAAAGTACACTAACCCCGAAAGGGGGAGCAGTCGGTTGGCTCGGTCAAACGCAGGGCCCCTCCCCTGACGGAGGAGGGAAACCTGGCTGAACACGAGTCCAGTAGCATCCTATTGGGAATTAAGCCGTCGATTAGCTCTTTGCAGCTAATGGTCCAGCAACTAGCGGAAAGCATCGTAGCACTCACGGCAAGAGTGACGCGCATCGAAGCACACATGGCGCCTGCAGGTGCTAAACAAATCCAAGGTATCAATCATGGCGAACAACTCAATTAGAGAGCTGCTCGTGTGGCAGTGGAATTGCGCTAGCTTCAAAAAGCGCAAGGCTCCGCTGCTACAGTTCGTTACCTCACAGGCGGACAAACCGCACGTCATAATCTTACAAGAAACTTTGGGTAGCGAGGCGACCCTGCCCGGCTACCGGGTCGCCTCGTCGAAATTCGAACAGGGTAAGCGCGGAGTGGCGACGCTCGTCGCGAACAAATGCTCTTTCCAGGAACGAGATTTGAAATTAGGCAACGCGAAAGCGGAGGTAACCGCGATCGATATTATACCGAGCAAGTTGGCTGAAAAACAGCGTATTCGTAGTGAACGTGTACAGCCCGCCGTCTGATCACAGACAGTCGTTCACGTCGATAATAACGAAGGCGGCCTCAATGGCCATGTGGGGCCCGCTAATAGTGGCAGGAGATTTTAACGCACCCCACGGAGCCTGGGGTTACGCAAAGCCAATGCCTAAGGGAGAGAGGCTATTGGAGGCAGTCACTATGTGCTCGCTAGAGCTGGTGATGGACCCCCGCTATCCGACTCGACTAGGCACGTCGGTGGCTCGGGACACGACGCCCGACCTGACCTTTGTCAAGAACGTGCGAGGGGCCGAGTGGCGCAACCTGCACGAGAACCTCGGCAGTGACCACTACATACTGGCGGTGACGATCCCCATCAAGGCGGCACCACCGAGAGAATTTAAGGTCACCGACTGGGACGCCTTCCGCAAAATAAGGGAGGAAGACACAAGCGAATATGCGCACCTAGACAGCCTTTTTTAGAAGGCTCAAAGAGGACGTTAGCACCGCGACGAGGGTTGTCCAAACTGAACTGAACGTGGAAAGGATGGACGCGAGATTGGCACACCTATTAGAGGCAAAGCATTCCATCACGGCCAGGTGGAAAACGCAAAGACTAAATCACAGACTGCGAAAGAAAGTAGCCGCACTAAACCGGGAAATCGAAGCGCACTCGATCGAGCTTTCCAAGCAACAGTGGCATGAGGTATGCGCGTCAGTAGACGGACAAATGAGAACCGGGCGCAAATGGAACCTCCTAAAGAAACTGTTAGAAGACAGGCAATCCAAGGGCATTCAGAGATTGACAATCGATAGGATTTTACACAAGCAAACGGAGCAGGGCAAAACGGAGAGCGAGTTCCTAAAGGAGCTGGCGGATACGTATCTGCCACTGGGCCCGTCAGGCGATGGCGACTATCCACAATACGCCGGCACAGAGGTCGAAGAACTCGACGCGCCCTTCACGGAATCGGAAATTTGGGATGCCTTACAAGGCCTCAACGGACGCTCCGCGACGGGCCCTGACGGGGTCTCGAACAACCTGTTGAGAAACCTAGACGGAAAGTCGGTCAAGAAGCTCACCGAAGAAATCAACAGAGCGTGGGAAACGGGCGAGTGCCAGAAGTCTTTAAAGAGGCCTCGGTCATTCTAATACCGAAACCCGGTAAACCACTTGCGGCGGAGAACATGCGGCCAATATCGCTTACCTCGTGCGTAGGCAAGACAGCGGAACATGCCATACATAACTGAGTATCGCGGTACATAGAGAGAGAGGGCCTCTTCCAAACATGGTGGGCTTCAGACCGGGCCCCTCCACACAGGACGTAATGTTACAACTCAAAAAGCATATAATCGACGGCACGACCAGAGACACCAGGGGCATACTGGCCCTGGACCTAACGAAAGCGTTCGACACGGTCAAACACAGATTTCTAATGGAAACGATCTCGGTGATGGGGCTTGGCCGGAAATTCCACTCTTACATAGGCTCCTTCCTCAGAGACAGGAAAGCCACGATAAAAATAGGACAGGCCACGTCCGATTGGTACACGCTGGGCGCGAGGGGCACCCCACAAGGGGCGGTGCTCTCCCCACTATTATTCAATCTAGCAATGAAAGGCCTCTCGGACCACCTGACGAGAGTGACCAACGTCAATTACGCCCTGTACGCAGACGACATTACAGTGTGGTGCCCGGGAGGGTCCGACGCAAAAGTCGAGCGGGCTCTTCAAGATGCACTGGACACAACGGAAGAGTACCTGAAGGAAACGGGACTCCGTCTGTCACCCAGCAAATCGGAACTTTTGCTGTACAGGCCCTCGAAACAAGGCATGAGGAACTTGACACCGATCAATCAAATACCGATCAAATTACACACGAGTGCCGGCCAGCCGATCCCCAGAGTGGACACCATAAGAATCCTGGGGCTGCTAATTGAGGCTAAAGGCGGTAACACGCAAACGGTCATGAGACTCACGTCCAAAACAGAGAACATGCTCCGGCTGATCCTCAGGGTGACGAACCGCAGGGGAGGGCTCTGCGAGAGCAATCTCATCAGACTTTACCACGCCTTCCTCATGAGTCACGTAAATTACGTAGCCTCGGCGCTAAAATGGAATAACAGAGACGCGGCCAAGATAGAGACACTGATGCGCAAGAGCATTAAGAGGGTGCTAGGTCCTCCGATCACTACACACACGGAGCGGCTCGATCGGCTGGGGTCCACAATTCACTAGCAGAAATCATCGAAGCACAGACCAAGGCACAGGTCGTGCGGCTGTCGACCACCAGGGCCAGCAGACGCATCCTAGAAGAAGTAGGGATAAATACAGAGGCAGAGTGCAACGCACGCAAGGTCGCGCTCAGCGCGGCGGTCAGGGGCACTTTCAAGGTAGAACCGCTTCCGAAAAACGTCCACCCGCAATTCAACGAGGGGCGCCGAAAGGCGAAGGCACTAGCACTGCTGAAATCGACCGCCAACTTCCCGGGACTGGCGGCATTTGTAGATGCGGCCTAGTACGGGCGCAGCGACCGGTACGTGGCCGTCTCGATACGCTGGGATGGTACGATCATTAACGCAGCATCGGTCAAGGGGGAAAGTCCGAGGTGGCCGAACAGGTGACAATAGCCATGGCAATGAGGGACCCCGAACGTCCTTACGTGTACACAGATTCGCGATCGGCGGCCAGAGCCTTCGCCTCGGGCTCGATATCGCGGGAAGCGGCGGCCGTCCTCGGAAGCGAGGGAGCCGCGGGTCATCACATCGTGAAATGGTTTCCAGCCCACATGGGGGCCGACGTGCACTCCGACTTTCCCAACGCCAACGAGCTGGCGCACGGACGCGCGCGAGGACTCACGCACCGCGGCGATCGTGGCGAGCGAAGTGGCGGGGAGGGAGGGGAGCACCGAGACCCGCTGCTCACCTTCAACGAAATAACAACGCACAATCAGCTGTCAAGGAGGACCTTCCCGCTCCCCCACGCTAAACTACCTACACCACAGTCATATATATTCAGAATGCTTCAAACAAGGTCGTTCCCCTCGAGAGGCAGGCTGAGCCTTTATTCATCAGAAGTAGAGCCGCAATGTCCGGATTGTGGCGAATCGTACTGCTCGCTAGCGCACATGCTCTGGCAATGCTCCGCGTTAAGCGGCAGTGTTCAGCAAAGAAGACTGGGTGGACGCCCTGCGAAGCGACGACCACCAGACCCAGCTCCGGGCCGTCCAGAGGGCTCACGAAAGGGCGGAGGCTCACGGGCTTCCCGTCCCAACGTGGGTACGGCCCGCGACCCCTGCCGACCACTAAACCAAGAGTGGGTGGGGAGGGGTTCCTCAGGACCCAATAAAGTTATTTTCTCCTCCTCCTCCCGAAGAACAACATGCGTATGAGGAGCGCCGGAGGGAACAGCAATGAGAACGTAAACGGCGCCGGCGCGAAACAACCACAGACGAAGAACATTCCCATGATGCTGAACGAAAACGGCAAGCGCGAGCCCGGGCACCTCCCAACGAGCAGCGACGCCAGACTAGCAACGCAATACGGCGGCAGAGGTACCGGATGGGCCGAGTGAACGACTTCAAAGGCGCGGATTCGAACTTCCGACGAGAGTTTCTGGATAAACATTTCGGATTCAGTTGCAGAGTGTGCGACCATCTGTGCTTGGAGAACGACCTAACGAGGATTGGAAATGTACGAGACGTGACTAATCGGGACCGTGCGCTACAGGTGCTGTCCCGTACGTTCCGAGGCACTCCCGGTGACGTGGCCGAACACCTTGCTTTTCGCTTGAAAGCTTTGACTGTCCTGAGCTTTCGCTGCCATTCCATCTTCACGGAGTGGAAGGGTGAATGGTGTCTTTTACCCTTGAACTTCCCGCCAATGGTGTGTTGCAGTTTTACACCTTTGTATTTTAAACGGGACGATAATGTTTGTTCGGAATGTTTACCACCCTCCAAGAAAAGCCATCTACCTTAGGACTCGTCACACACTAAGCTCGTCAAACGAGGGATTGCCTTATCGTGCCTGAATTCGGCTTTGAAAAAGTCCTGTTTGCACAAGGTCGAGCACAGCTTCAGTTGGAGGCGTCACGTCTCGAAAGCTCGGGCTTTCCCTCCAGTCTTTTGGTGGCCGTGGGTGGTTCGCCTTTAGAGAAGCTCAATATGGCGAGCACCGCAACCACTCAAGAAAAGCGGAAACCAAAAAAGGTTGGGCTGATGCCTTACATACATGCAGTTTCGCACAACCTGAAGGAAGTAGAACACAAGCATGAAATGGACGTAGTTTTCACAGCCCCCTCTAAGCTCGCGAGGTTGTGCTCTCTAATACGCTGTTAGGATGGATAGTTGGGCGTGTTGGTTAAGCATGATCTGAAGTGAAGGCGCTAAAATGACGAAGGACAAAGAAGAAACACACACACACACAGGGCGCCCTGTGTGTGCGTGTGTTTCTTCTTTGTCCTCCGTCATTTTAGCGCCTTCACTTCAGATCTCTAATACGCAATCGGAGCGAAAACAAAGATACGAAAAATGTATGTGAGAAGGTGACATGTAAACTCCCTGGTGACTTGCGCCACTGAAGTCCTGTACTAGATTCCGCTCCGCTGCAGTAAAGTTTACATCGGCGAAACGGGTCGATGTATAAACGACCGACTCAGGGAGCACTCAGTGTCTTCAAAGGCTGTTGCGCGTAGTATGCCCTTATCTGCACACATCGAAGATTGCGGTTGCACTCTGCTATTTAGAAATGCATCCATTTTAAACAACTGTATGGACAGACTGGCGAGGGAAATTTCTGAAGCCGGCCAGGTGTACGCAGAATCTGCCACATGTGTCAGTTTCCGGTCAGTTGCCTTGAGGGATAAAGAAATTAGATATCTCCTTTGGCGTTAGTATTTTTTTGCATGTTATTATGCTTGAGCTTTGTATCAGCTTTTTGACTGTGCATGTCCTGCACTCCGCTCCCTGGAAAACCTTTCATTAAACTTCACTTCTAAGTGAGCGTCTGTCCTGTCCGCTCCGTTTCTTTCCGCCAGTATTTCCGCTCAACAACACTACATCATGGACCAACTGGCCGAACAGTCTACGCTTCTAAAATTAAGCTAGCTACAGGGATACAACATTCTATCCACACGAGGGAACAGCGATAAGGGCAATGAGGGGGGGGGGGGGTGAGCAATACAGAACAAAAATGCAGAGCCCATTGATTCTTACGACGTTGTGGCGCAGTCATAATCAGCCTATATTATGCCCACTGCAGGATGAAGGCCTCTTCCTGCGAACTCCAATTACCCCTGTCCTGTGCCAACCGATTAGAACTAGCGCCTGCGAATTTCTTAATTTCATCACCACACCTAGTCTTCTGCCGTGCTCGACTTCGCTTCCCTTCTCTTGGCAGCCAATCTGTAAACCTAATGGTCCACCGGTTATCTAACCTACGCATATACATGACTTGCCCAGCTCCATTTCTTTCTCTTAATGTCAATTAGAATATCGGTTATACCCATTTGCTCTCTATCCACGCCGCTCTCTTCCTGTCTCTTATTAAAGTTACGCTTAGCATTCGTTGTTCCATCACTCTTTGCGCGGTCCTTAACTTGTCTTCAAGCTTCTTTGTCAGCCTCCAAGTTTCTGCTCCATATGCCAGCACCAGTAAAATGCATTGATTGTACTCCTTTCTTTTTAGCGATAATGGTAAGCTTCCAGTCCGGATATGACAATGTCTGCCGAATTCGCTCCAACCCATTTTTATTCTGCTGTAAATTTTCTTCTCATGATCAGGGTCCCCTGTGAGTAATTGACCTAGTTAAACGTACTCTTTCACAGACTCTTGAGGCTGAATGGCAATCCTGAACACTTGTTCGCTTGCCCTGCTATTGGTCATTATCTTTGTCTTCTGCACAATAGTCTTCAACCCCACTCTTGTACTCTCTCTGTTAAGGTCCTCAATCATTTGTTGTAATTCGTCCCCAGTGTTGATGAACAGGACAATGTCATCTGAAAATCGAAGGTTGCTGAGATATTCGCCGTTGAACCTTACTCCTAAGCCTTCCCAGTTTAACAGCCTGAATACTTCTTGAATAGCATTGGAGAGATTGGAGAGACCCGTTACTTTATAGGTATCTTCCCACTTTTCTTGTGGAGAATTAAGGTTACTGTGGAATCTCTGTAGATACTTTCCAAGATATTTACGTAAGCACTCTGTACTCCTTGATTACGCTATGCCGCTATGACTGGTGGTATTTCTACAGAATTAAATGCCTTTTCGTAATTTATTAAAGCTCTATAAAGAGGCTGAATATACTCTGCGGATTTCTCGATTACCTGATTGATGACATGGATGTGATCCATTTTAGAGTATCCCTTCCTGAAACGTGCCTGTTGCCTTGGTTGACTAAAGTCCATTGTAGCCCTTATTCTACTGGATATTATCTTGGTGAATACAGTGAACTCTCACTTGAGTGAACTTCAAGGGACCGAAGGAAATAGTTCACTTAACTGAAAGTTCACTAAACTGAATATTCACTAGACCAACATAAGACATGGCATACAGTGAAAAGTTTGAAGTGCAATTCATGGAGCAAAAGACATGGCATCCATAGTGTTAGAAATGTGTGAAATGAAATTTGTACATATCAATGAAAAACACACCACGTAGGTCGTTTGTGTGCACACGCGGAACTGACGAGACTGAAAAGAAAGAGACGACAACCATGCCACGACTAGCCGGTCGGAAAAAAACACACACCACGTGGTTTATGGTGTGACAGATCGCCGCTTTGCTCTGGCGACGTTGTAAGCATCAGCGATGTTACTTTGTTCATGGCCTCCGTGATTACATGCTTGCTCATTTTGTGCGGGTGATCTCGGAGGCCCTACAGTTGGCGACATACTGTTTCGTTGTTTTCCAGAGCTTGGGCCAGAAAAATCTCTGTCTAAGTCGGTGTAGTGTGCGTGTAAAGCCAAGGTGCCCGGACGTGACATCGTCATGCATGGAACGAAGGACAGCAGGGCGCAGGTTTTCGGGCACAACTAGAAGCAATGGGGGACCATCAGCCGAGTAATTTTTTTTGTACAGCAAACCATTACGAAAAGTAAACGGTGTTGTTCCTGCTGGCTCACGTGCAGCTGCCCGTAGGGATTTCAAAGTAGGGTCGCAACGTTGCTCGCTCTCGAAGGTACGCAGGTCTGGAAAGTCGGAAGAGATGGAAGCTAGGTAGTCATCGAAGTCATCATCCTCAGCTTTAGTGTACGGCGAAGGGAGACGGGATAGGCAATCAGCATCCGTGTGACAGCGTCCGCTCTTGTAGTTAACGGAAAAGCTGTACTCTTGAAGGCGCAAAGCCCAGCGGGCCAACCGGCCAGACGGGTCACGCAGCCCAACCAGCCAGCAGAGTGAATGATGGTCAGTCGCTATCGTGAATGCGCGGCCATGTAGATACGGACGGAACTTCTGAATGGCGAATACGACTGCTAGGCACTCGAGTTCAGTAACGGTGTAGTTTGTCTCCGCTTTTGTAAGTGTCCGACTAGCGTAGGCAATGACATGCTCACGGCCACCGCGGAGCTGAAGAAGCACAGCGCCAACACCCGCACCGCTGGCGTCAGTATGCAGCTCAGTTAACGCCTCCGGATCAAAATGCCGCAGTACCGGTCCAGAAGTCAACAAAAATTTCAACTGTTGAAACGCCGACTCGCAGTCAGCAGTCCACAAGTCCACAAGTCTTTGTGAAGGAGAGACGTGAGGGGAGAGGCAAGCTGGGCGAAATTCTTGATAAAGCGCCGGAAATATGAGCAAAGGCCCAAAAAGCTTCGCAGATCTTTCACCGTTTGTGGCTGTTGGAAGTCGCGAACCGCTGCTATCTTTTCAGGGTCTGGTCGTATGCCGTCTTTGTCGACCAGAAAGCCTAGTACGAGGGCTTGACGCTCACCAAAATGACATTTCTTCGAGTTTAAAATAAGGCCAGCTTGCTGGATACAGTCAAGAACGATAGACAGGCGCTGATTGTGCTCGTGAAGTGTCCGGCCGTAGATAATGACGTCGTCTAAATAGCACATGCAAATTTCCCATTTGAGTCCGCGGAGCATGGCACCCATAAATCGCTCGAATGTCGCTGGAGTGTTGCATAAGCCAAAGGGCATAACGTTGGACTCAAAGAAACCGTCAGGTGTCACGAAGGCTGTCTTCTCCTTGTCTGGGGGGTACATGGGAATTTGCCAATATCCTGACCGTAAATCAACAGAAGAGAAATACGACGCGGAGTGGAGGCAGTCGATGGCGTCATCTATTCGTGGTAGGGGGTACACGTCTTTCTTTGTGATGGTGTTTAGGCGGCGATAGTCCACACAGAATCTCCATGAGTTGTCTTTTTCCTTGACTAGGATCACAGGAGCAGCCCAAGGGCGACATGATTCCTGGATCACTCCTTTGTGTAACATTTCTTCGACCTGCTCGGCGATGACTTTTCTCTCTGACGGCGAAACGCGGTAGGGCTTCTGACGAATTGGCGTTGCTTGCCCTGTATGGATGCGGTGTTGCATACGAGACGCCGGTGGTGTATTGGACGCTCGTTGGCCTTAAGCAAAATCAAACACTGTGGCGTAGCGAGCGAGTACAGCTTCCAGCAGACACTGCTCACTAGAAGACAGCGACTTGTTAATCATGCGCTTAAAGTCAGCAGAATTATCATGGTTGGAATCGGGGTTGGATTTTTTTTCGGCAGTTGAGATTTCGACAGTTCCTACGCTGACAATGGCTTGTTCATCAAAACTTGCCAGTTTAAGTCCTAGCGGCAATGTTATGGATTGGGTTGAAACGTTCGCTGTCCACAAACGAGTACAACCATCAGTGGTGACAATGAGGGAGCGAGGGACTATCACATTTTTCTTGAGCGCATTGTTATAATCGGGCTCGGCTAAACCACAACAAGAACCTGTACGAGGGCGAGAAGTATTGACAGGCACAAACATTGCAGCCTGAGGGGGCAAACGCACATCTTCTGACACGGAGAGAACGTCGGCGGCATCGCTGGTGCTATCTGTCATTGAAGTTCGCGCGTCGCGGCGAAGAGAAATCGCGCCACTTCCACAATCCAAAGTTGCCCCCCACTCACGCAAGAAATCAATTCCTAAAATAATGTCATGCGTTGGACGTGGAAGCACAGTAAATTCATTTCGAAATGTCTGGTCCCCTATCGTAACTGAAACAGAACAGACCCCAAGTGGGCGTAACATTTCCCCGCCAACTCCACGAAAGGTAGCGTTCCGATCCCAAGAAAATATAACTTTTTTTGTCCAAGACAATTTTTGAAGGACAGGCTCATAACAGAAACTGCCGCCCCGGTGTCAACTAAAGCAAAAGCACTCACATTGTCAACTAAAACACGCACTTTGTTTTTAAACAATTTTACACAAGGGGGTCTTGATGAAGATGAACATATTGCGGCCTCACCCCCGTCGGTCACACCAGCTAGTTTCCCAGCGGCGGCGGTGACAACGAGCGACGACGAGGTGATGGAGAGCGTCGTTGTCGTGTCGGTGGTGGTGTGAGGCTGCGATCGGAAACGGGGGAGTCACTGCGGTTCGCGCGTCCCTGCTGCAGCCGCTGGAAGGAACTGGGATACGGCCAGGGCTCGTCAGCGGGCACGCGGGGTGTGTAGGAATTAAACCTTGGAGCACGCTGCTGGCGGCGGTGGCAATACCTAGCAATGTGTCCAGGCACACCGCAGCTGTAGCAAATGCGGGAGTCGCGGCTTGTCGCGGGTGTGCCCTCAGGCTGCCCTCAGGCTGGTTGTAGGAGGGAAGAGCCCGCGGAACAAATCGTTGTGGTGCATCTTGTCGGCGTCCCGGACTTGTCGGTTGAGGTGGCAAGTTGCTGCTCTCCGTACGATCAGCATAGGTCTTGCGAGGTTCTCGGTAATTCTGAGGTGCCCAGGTGGCCGGTGGCACACGAGAGCGATGATCAAATGCACACTGATGGCACACATGAGCGTCGTCAACAACTTTAAGGCGTTCAAGCTCTTCTTTAACCACTTGCCGAATCACCGAGGAGATGTCGTCGTGGGTTGGGACGGACACGCTTGCAATAGTAGTAACATTGTCCAAGCGTCCAAACTTTGGCCCAATCCTTCTCATTTTCAGCGCTTCAAACGCCCGGCAGTGTTTCTTCAGGTCTGACGGAGTACTCAGATCTTCCTTCGTTATAAGAAAATTATAAACATCTTCAGCGATTCCTTTAAGCAGATGTCCTACTTTGTCTTCGTCTGTCATGGTAGCGCTGACGATTCCGCATAATTTCAGAACAGCCTCTATGTACGTTGTACACGTCTCGCCAGGTAATTGAGCTCGTCGGGAAAGCGTCTGCTCGGCCTTCTTTTTCTTTGAGATCGGGTCCCCGAAGCACTTGGTGAATTCTTCTACAAAATTTTCCCAGCTTGTCAAAACGTTCTCGTGGTTTTCAAACCAGAGGAGCGCGGTTCCAGCGAGAAAGAAAACCACGTTATCAAGCTGCTTCGTAGTGCTCCAGTGGTTGTGGCGACTGACTCTGTTGTAGTGTTTAAGCCAGTCGTCGACGTCTTCGTTCGCCTTCCCCGAAAAGGTGGGTGGCTCTCGCAGCGGTGTCCAGTAGCCAGCCTGACCTGCATGATTGCTGTCTGCTCCGCCACAGGTGGGGTCATCATTGCCTTCTCCGCAATCGGCCATGTCCGCTGCTTGTGGTCGTAAACCGGCCAAGCGTCTACTCCGTCGGACAGTTGGTAGAGCTGGGTCGTCCAGGATCATCCAAGATTTACCCCGCACCTCCACCAAAGATGTTACGAATGATGTTTATTTACAAGGTGAAACGGGGTCCGAGAGGGAAGCTACAGGCCAGGCCCAGCCAGCGCAGAGTACCCCGAGATCACGCGCCCCCACTTTACTTCTTGCTTTGCCTCAGTCGCGCAGTGCTGCGACAATATATATATATATATATATATATATATATATATATATATATATATATATATATATATATATATATATATATATATATATATGTGTGTGTGTGTGTGTGTGTGTGTGTGTGTGTGTGTGTGTGTGTGTGTGTGTGTGTGTGTGTGTGTGTGTGTGTGAGTTATGTATGATGAATGTAAATATCAATATAAATGAGCTGGTACGTTTGTTCAAAATTCTGTGCCGCCTTTGTGTCATATGCAAAACAGCTTCGCAGGTCATCCACCTTCACGGAGTGGAATGGCTCATGATCTTTCAGGCACAGGTATCACTTTACTCGTTCTGGTGAGAGTTAAACAACGTGGAAGTGAAACGCGCCATTGTCACGTCTTTAGTGGTGGCACTGCTAGACTGTCGAAAGAACTGACAGTTGGTAAAAGCTGCTCATTGTGTTTTCCGCCTTCCAGTATCACGCACTTGGGAATTACTTATAAGAATCTGGGACTGATGGCTGCCTTTTGTCTCACAATCAGCCTGCCATAATAAATTCTGGCATATACCAGCAGAGACAGAGACAAAAGGGGAGGAAAGACAGGCGTATTAGCCGGTGTAATTACCGGCTGGCTACCGTGTGCTGAGGAAAGGTGCAAAGGAAATTTATCTATTTATTTATTTATTTATTTATTTATTTATCCATACTGCAGCCTCAATGAGGCTATTGCAGGAGTGGGATGAACAACAAACCTACAACATTTTTAAACAAGCTTGCGTGAATTGTTTCAGTGGTAGCGAACAGATTTTGCCCTGTAATGAATTCCAGACTTGAATTGTTGATGGAAAAAAACTATGTTTAAGGGAATCACTGCGGGCAAAAAAGGTTGAGACATTTAAAGCATGGTGACTCCTCGTACATGAGGGTTTGGAAGAAGCCAAGTAGTTATCTAGACAGGAGAGGCGAGGGGAATTGATTAACGTGTGAAGGAATTTTAGGCATTCAACTTTGCGACGGCCTGCAACAGGAGTGAGACCAAGTAGGGGAAGAGAGTTAGACGGCGAAAATTCCTTGTCATATCTCCTACATACGAAATGCACTGCTTTTTTTTTGCACTGATTCTAGTTTTTTGATGTCACAGTGTTTGTATGGGTTCCATACAGCGCAGCCATATTCGAGGATGGGGCGAATGGGGTTTTATATGTAAGAAGTTTAGTTTCTTGAGGAGCAAGACGCCGCGTACTGAGTAAGTAACCTAGTCTTTTAAGGGCCTTGTTACAGGTGACATCAATGTGTTTTGACCATGCAAAATTGTGTGCTAATAGGATGCCTAAATATTTGAATTCGAAGACCCTATTTAAAGTAATATTGTTAAAGGCATAGACAAATAAGGAAGGGGATGAGCATCGTGTAACGGACATGGAGGCAGTTCTGGAAAAGTTGATATTCATTTGCCATGCTTTGGACTAGTTACAGAAGTCAGCAAAATAATTGTTAAGGACAACATGATCAGTAGGAGATTTAATTGTATGATATAAAACACAATCATCTGAAAAAAGGCGTATCTTAACTGAGGTGTGTAGGCGGAGATCATTAATATAAAGCAGGAATAAAGGAGGACCCAGTGCTGAGCCTTAGGGAACCCCTGATCAAACAGGCATCAAGGGTGAGTTAGTAGAGTTGAAATATACATATTGCGAACGCTGGGAAAGAAAGTCCGATATCCAGCCAACCAAATATGCATTTTTTAGTATAGCGAACAGCTTGTGCATGAGTTTAGGGTGTGATACATGTCGAAGGCCTTTGAAAAGTCTATAACAACAGCATCAAACTGGTCACCTATGTCTAAAGAGCGGCTGATGTCATGAACGAATTGTCAGTTGTGTTATAGTGCTAAGGCCACGTCTAAAACCATGCTGGAAAGTGCATAGGCTTTTGTTAGTTTAAAGAAATTCCGTAATATGTTTAAAAATAATGTGCTCGAGTAATTTACATTAGTGTGATGTTAAGGAGATTGGCCTATAGTTAGATAACAATTGAACGTTACCCGACTTAAATAAGGGCAAAATTAAAGCAAGCTTCCACGAGGGAGGAACAGTGACGGTTCAGAGAGATTTTCTAAAGATAATTGTTAGATATCTGCTGCACCAAAGAGAGTATCGAACGAGAAAAACAGTCGGGATTCCGTCGAGACCACACGACTTCTTGGTGTCTAAGTTTAGGATTACGTTAAGTCAGTCGGCGTTGAAGAGCCGGCGTTAGGATTAAGTTGAAGAGTCGGCGTTAGGATTAAATTAGGCCAGTCGATGCAATAAAGAACTGTGGTAGTGTTTGACTTGCCTATGCCTTCGATTTTGACATATGTTGGAACGTGGTCACCATCATGCGTTGCGTAGTCCAGAAACCATTTCACATTGGCACTCAGGCACCTTGAAACAAACGCTAAGTCCAGGCAGCTGCTGCATGTTAATCCCCGCAGATAAGTGGGACTGCAATCATTTAGGCAGCAGAGTTCATGGTCCGACGCGAAGGATAGAGCACGTCTTCCTCGACAATCCATCTGTAAGCTTCCCCATAGCGTATTGTGCGCATTGAAATCGCCGGTAATAATCCATGGTCCAGGTGTCGTTAAAATTGCATTTAGTCTTGCGTTGTTAATTCGGCTCGAAGGTGAAATGTGGACACCTACGAGCGTGAGTGCGACGTTCTTGCATCTTATAGTCAAACATACGTACTGATTGTCGTCATCAGGTTCCAGTGCGTGTAAAACATAAGTGAAATCGCACCTGACGTAAACGATGACTTTGCTGCGGTCGCTTGAGGAGGCTGACATCAACTGCAGGATTTAAGGCCTCTGGCATTCCCCTGGAAGATAGGCGCCTCATTGACTTCTTTAAGGAACGAGCGCATAGGAGCAGCCGTGGTGCTTCTCAAGAGTATGCAGTACCGGGTTCAGAGCATCCAGTATTTGAAGCCCACCTCGAGACGCCGGAGGGTGTATGGCAGTCAGTATAGTACTCGTAGCGTGTTCGTAAGGGACCTTATCATGGTGACAACTTGTTTGTCGTCGTCTTGGCGGCTGTCAGAAGGTGAAGCATGATTCAGCGGGCGTGTTACACCTTGCTGCTCCCCAGGTTGGTCTAGCCGTGGCAACGGCGGCCACTCTTCGCATGAGGCATACTGGAGACTTTATGCTTAGGGTTATGATTTCTGTTTAAGTGCTAGTACTGCAAGTTGTCTGTGGAAGCGTGTGGACTCTCAGCGGACGTGGTTCGTCCTTAGAAATAGCAGTGGATTTCCTAGATCTCCGGCGATGTGAACGCAGACGTCACACCTTACCGGCAGCCTCCCTGTGTGACGAACCATCTCTTCAGTCTCAACCAAGACTCTGGTCTCATTTTTAACATGTGGACAATTCTTTGAAAATGCAGCGTGAGAGCCTTGACAATTGGTGCCCTCTTGGTTTTCTACACAAAAGGCGTCGGAGCTGTGTGACCCAGAGCATCGTGAGCGCATGGCAACACTTGTGCAAACCGCTCTAACGTGCCCGATCCTTTGACACTTCCGGCATTGAAGCGGCTTTGGCACAGAAAGCCGTACTACTTTTCGGAAGTGACCGACCTTGACGTGTGACAGTAGGCTGTCTCCTTTAAAAGTGAGCTTCACGCAGAGCGAATTTCCTACGCGACGGGCTTGCAATATGGCAATTCTGTCTATCGCCCGCTTGATGAGTATATGCAGGTCAGCATCGCTTATGGAATTGTCTAAGTCATACACAACGCCGTAGGGTCATGATAGTCTTTTTCGTAGCAGCGTACGTTGATGCTACGCAGCACCTTGACGTTCCTCAAAACGTCTAGCGCACTGCGGTTTGTGACGTCTATAGCGAGAATGTTCTTACTGGCGTTGATTCTTACATCTTCGATCTGACCTGGAACAAGGGCCTCTAGCGACACAGATCTAGCTTGGCGGTTTTATTTATTTATTTATTTATTTATTTATTTATTTATTTATTTGCGGAATACCTGCGTCACCTCGAAGGCATTATCGCAGGGTAGGGGGGCAGTTAGAGAAAGATGTATTAAATCGTTCACAGAAATAAGTAAAGAATGTATAAATTTAAGTAACATCAAGGTGAGAGAACAAAATAAGCCAGTTGAGCCAGTTTAGATTGTCTCTAGCAGCCACAGGCGCAAATAAAATGTTGTGGTCCGACAACTTTCGCGTAGGGATCTCAGTTGTCTTGTGGAAGGAGATGTCCCGACGAGTCTTCCCTTTACTTTGTGCTTTGCTGCGGGCACGAAGTCACCCTCATCCGAGGTGTCATCACTGGTCGCTCAGTAGATCACAATATGCTCGCTGTCGGTGTCATTCGGCTGCCTAGATCACCTTCTCGTAGCGGCCGCTGTTTACGTGGAAGGACCCGACATCCCTCCAGGTGACTGCACGTCCATCGCCGTTGTTGAGGGAGCGGCGTCTCCCACGAAGTAGCTTGAAACTCGCAGAGACAAAAAAGAAGTGTTCCACACAACACACACTTCATCGTCGTCCCCATATATGCCAGCAGAGGGTAACGTCAGTTCTAAGTAACTATCGTAGTTACAACCACGCAAATAAGTTGCGGCACCACTTTTAGCAAACAACGTTTTGCCTGTCGATAAATGATTCTACGAGCATACCCTACCGATCGGTGTCATAACTTCGTCAAAGTGGGCCATGACCGTTGAAATTTCCACAAACTACAAAAGGGGGGAATCACGTCTTGCAATACACGATCTAGCACCGCCGTTATTATTACCGTCGTAGGTTCAATGCACACACTCACAGCACTCAGACGGTGATCCACAGTGTACACTGCGCACCACGTATTCCGGAACCGTGGATTGCGAAGATGTCAGGCACGTATACACAATGTTTTTCCTCGCACATAACATAGCGCGACTGGGTCTAGACAGACAGCACGAGACATACAGGACGTAGTTAGAAATCCGGAAATCAGCTAGAACCCGTGCTTCAGATACGACTGCTATAGGAATAGAGTGCTGCTGAAGAAACTGACGAAAGCCTGCTCACTTAGAGCGTAAGCCTATATATCATTCCATTGAAGAATAAAAGCGTTGTTGTAGGAATCAGGCATCTTGAACCCCTGGGTTGCTTGCAGAATTACTTGTGATGGAGATAATAATATTTCAAGCACCAGGAGAGCATCGACCCCAGAAAGCTCCGATGGCTGAGGTTGTGCGCGGATGAGGGCTCTTATCGCAGCAAACATCACGGGGAGCACGATCTGATATATCTTGCCTGTACGTCCTTGGACACGGAGTTTATCTAGTTGAGCGGCTACAGGTGATTAGTCTTTGTACTTGTTTCCGTGAGCGTGGAGGTGTAGTAGAAATATTCGTGCTGCCATGAAATTACACAGCTGCAGTGATAGTTTTGTTTCCCCCTTGGTGCTTGGCTCAGCCTCAAGTTTGACTGGCAGTACCAGGGATTCGAACTAAGGCAAAACTCTCATCACCAGCTTTCAAGCAACCTTCATTGCTCTTGCTATACGAACAACACAACGATCATACCCATCTATACACTGATGGTTTAACCACCGTGGACGGATCTGCAGGATCAGTAACTCTTCTTGCGAAAGTCACCACCTTCAAGTTCAAGAAGTCGCATCAGACTACATCGACGTAGCGCATTACGCATGATTCGAGAGGAACCACCTCGAGAGTGGCGGCTTTGCAGCGACTCTAAGGCAGCTCTACATTGCTTGCTTACCGCTTTACGCAGTGGATCCTACGAACAAATAGTGCTACAAATCCGAGAGCTCCTTCGTCGCCTCGTTGAGTTAGGGCACGGCGTCGCAATTCAGTGGCTCCCTAGCCACTGTGGCATAATGGGTAACGAACAGACCGATGAAGCTGCTCGATCTGCTCATGAACACGGCGTGCAGGAGCCACTCCTGCTGTCAAGAACAGATGCGGCAGCACAACTTCGAATGACTGCATATGATGCCTTACAATCGTTGTGGAACGCACCTAGTTTCCAGCACACACGTGTACATCGACTGGACCGATGTCTGCAACTTCAGCCTCCGCCTGGACTATCCCGACCCGAGTCAATTGTACTTTACTGATTGTGGCTTGGCATCACATTTACGAAGTCGTTTGCTTTTTCCACATCGGATGGGAGGATAGCGCGTGTGACCACTGCGGCGACGAGGAAAGTATCGAACACGTTCTTTGTCATTGTCTCCAATACAGTGCGCACAGGCAGTAACTCGCGACCACGCTGGTGCGTCTCGACGACAAGGTCGTTTTCGGAGCAGACAGTCCTGGAACGCCGACCAATTCGTCACACCACAAGACAGTGAAGGCACTCTTGAAATTTCTACGTTCGAGTGGCCTATTGGAGAGACTGTAATCCTCATGGACGTTCACGACCTTCCCTACCATTTTTTCGTTTCGTTGCTTTTTCTCTCTGCTGTTCTTTCCGTCTTCCATTTCCCCTTACACTTCTCCCCATGCAGGGTAGCAAACCAGAATCTTAGCCAGTTAACCTCCCTGCCTTTCAAATGCCGTTTACCTCTCCTTCTCTCTTCGCACCAGGCGTGGCGGTAGCAGAGACAGGAATAGACCGCTCCCAGTTTGCAAACAGCGTAACGTCACTGGGAGTGCCCCTCCCGTCCGCCGCACCTCCGAAGTGGGCGCTTGTCGGCAAAAAATGTTCAGCCGACTGGTTCTCTGCATAGGAGCGCCGCCTATATCTAAGCGGCTACGATCGAAAATTTTGCTTATTGCTATTTTCTTAGGTGGCAGCATCTATGAACTGTGCTCCGAAAGTAACCATCCTCATTTTACTGGTGCAAGAATGTAGCGTTGTTGCCAACTGCATGGCGCCTTTAAGTCAGCATGTGGTGATTTCGTAAGAGGGCCTCTTCCGTAGATCAAACAGCCACAAAAATTGCAGTACTCTTCGAAAGCAAATATATCACTACAGAAGATTAACATTTTCCGCATGCCGAAACGACACTTCGCTTAAATGCGTGGTCATCTGAACAAAAAATGCATTGCGTTGACGTGAATCTGCTTAATTTGCGTTCATTAACAGAGTAATCTTAAACGATATGCAAGGTTAATTCGGTCTACAACCATCAGCCATACCAGGGGGTGGCGTCTAAATTTCTATGGGGGTGGTAGGCAAAAACAGTCGTTACCCTGCTTTAGGTGCTCGGTGAAAAGCACCAGGTGTTCAAAATTATCCCGGAGATCTCGCTTACAGCGTTCTTCATAAGCCACTTTGCTGAATAGGAATGTTAAACACCATATTTTAATTAATTTTACCTCTTCGTCATCGGAATGCGAATGCACAAAACATACATGAATCATACAGAATTCGTTGTGTTTTAACTTCGCTGCGCCTGCGGCCTCCCTTTGCTGGTTTTAATTTTAACAGACCCAGTATTGCGTGTTTATGTTGTGAGGATATGGAGGTCAATCCCACCGCTCGTAACCAGTTGTCAAGATTGGAGTCGGGCATGAATTAGGTGGTAGCTGGCCCATGCCGTCGTCCAACTTATCCACGCTGAGGACGTTGTTGAAGGGAAGGACTGCTTCTCATCGAGAACGAGGAATATGGGTTTATTTACAGTATCTACATAAGGACGTTGCAGTTTATCAGTCTAGCATGACTGCAAGAGAAAGTACACTGAGAAGCCGCACAACAGCGGTTTATAAACACTCTGTCTTCCCTCGATCCCAAGGTGAGGGAAACGTTCGACCAGTCGTCGTAAATGAGTGGCCTCTTTGCGCGAGGAATTACACACATACACACACTTCCGCACAGGTTCACGGTCCTCAACCGAGGTCAGACGGTGTTCGCAGAGCTCGGGGCTGACGTCAAGAACGGTGCGTGGGAAGGGGCCTCGAACTACGTTCCCTCGGGGACTCCCTTGTTCAAAGCAGACCAGGTCGGCGGTGATGGGTTCCCTCACAAAGCCTGGTTCGTCGAACTCATCGCGGCAATCCCGCGACGCAGAGTGGCGGACGTGGCGCATTGTCGAAGAAAAGTTGACGCCGCTGTCGTACCTGGCTGGCCAAACTTGCACCTCAGCGGGCCGTTCTTAACAATGTGCATCATCATCATCATCATCATCATCATCATCATCATCATCATCATCAGCCTGGTTACGCCCACTGCAGGGCAAAGGCCTCTCCCATACTTCTCCAACAACCCCGGTCATGTACTAATTGTGGCCATGTCGTCCCTGCAAACTTCTTAATCTCATCCGCCCACCTAACTTTCTGCCGCCCCCTGCTACGCTTCCCTTCCATTGGAATCCAGTCCGTAAGCCTTAATGACCATCGGTTATCTTCCCTCCTCATTACATGTCCTGCCCATGCCCATTTCTTTTTCTTGATTTCAACTAAGATGTCATTAACTCGTGTTTGTTGCCTCACCCAATCTGCTCTTTTCTTATCCCTTAATGTTACACCCATCATTCTTCTTTCCATAGCTCGTTGCGTCGTCCTCAATTTGAGTAGAACCCTTTTCGTAAGCCTCCAGGTTTCTGCCCCGTAGATGAGTACTGGTAAGACGCAGCTATTATACACTTTTCTCTTGAGGGATAATGGCAACCTGCTGTTCATGATCTGGGAATGCCTGCCAAACGCACCCCAGCCCATTCTTATTCTTCTGATTATTTCCGTCTCATGATCCGGATCTGCCGTCACTACCTGCCCTAAGTAGATGTATTCCCTTGCCACTTCCAGCGCCTCGCTACCTAGTGTAAATTGCTGTTGTCTTCCGAGACTGTTAAACATTACTTAAGTTTTCTGCAGATAAATTTTTAGACCCACTCTTCTGCTTTGCCTCTCCAGGTCTGTGAGCATGCATTGCAATTGGCCCCCTGAGTTACTAAGCAAGACAATATCATCAGCGAATCGCAAGTTACTAAAGTATTCTCCATTAACTCCTATCCCCGATTCTTCCCAATCCAGGTCTCTGAATACCTCCTGCAAACACGCTGTGAATAGCACTGGAGAGATCGTATCTACCTGCCTGACGCCTTCTTTATTGGGATTTTGTTGCTTTCTTTATGGAGGACTAAAGTGGCTGTGGAGCCGCTATAGATATCTTTCAGTATTTTTACATACGGCTCGTCTACACCCTGATTCCGTAATGCCTCCATGACTGCTGAGGTTTCGACAGAATCAAACGCTTTCTCGTAATCAATGAAAGCTATATATAAGGGTTGGTTATATTCTGCACATTTCTCTATCACCTGATTGATAGTGTGAATATGGTCTATTGTTGAGTACCCTTTACGGAATCCTGCCTGGTCCTTTGCTTGACAGAAGTCTAAGGTCTAATGTGCACACCACAGCATAAATATTGTGTCGTAAAAAGAAGTATGAGAACAAGAAATAACACAAGATAGTTCACTGTTTTAGTTAAAACTGAAGATATCTGCAATGAAGCACGATAAGGTGATAAGGTTACTGGGTTACCTTTTCTAGAATACCCGACGTGGTTGCTCAGTGGCTATGGTGTTAGGCTGCTGAGCACGAGGTCGCGGGAACGAATCCCGGCCACGGCGGCCGCATTTCGATGGGGGCGAAATGCGAAAACGCCCGTGTACTTAGATTTAGGTGCACGTTAAAGAACCCCAGGTGGTCGAAATTTCTGGAGTCCCCCACTACGGCGTGCCTCATAATCAGAAAGTGGTTTTGGCACGTAAAACCCCATAATTTAATTATTTTTTCTAGAATGCCCGCGGCGAAGCGTACACGCGCACATTCGGCAATGGTAGAAGCATGGTTATAGCGCATGCACGTTCCTTGTGGCGAAGCGTACGCTGTTCCGGGTATAGTAGAAATAGAAGTGCAAAAAGCACATTTACAGTCATGCCTTTAGGCCGGTAGATTATGCTAAATCAATTTTTTTTCTCCATACAGTGCAGACGGCCCTGAGATAAACGCGCTCACTGATCATCGCGTCTCATTCATTTCCGCCTGTACGAAAATGACGGGTCCTGAAGTTCTGCCGACACCTGGTCACTAAGACTACCCCTATGACACACCAGCACGTCCACATTTTCGGAAACATGAGGCATTGCTAATCGCGCATTGCACCACGCACACATTTGCACAGCAATGTGCTGCGTCTCCCTGCGCAAAGATGAGCCCATACTGTCGCTATTTTTTGCCGCAAACTTTATCGCGACCGAACAAACGTGATGTATTTCCGAAGAAAAGCCGATGTCGCGGTCCACCATAAACCACCAAGCTGTTCACTCCTGCAAGTAAAAAAGCTAGCGTTGACAGTTTCACGGTACGCCGCGTCCCACGCACCGATGTTCTCCGGCAAACAATACCGATAATCTGACTGACAAGAGTAGAGTTGTACAAAAATAAGCAAAAAAAAAAAGAAAGCGCGTCCACGTGGCGCACACCCGCGCCAAGCACTGCGCGACTGCAGCCCGCCGGGAGGTGGTGGAGGCGGTGTTTTGCCATCCAGGGTCACTGCACGTGTTGCGGTGATGTCACGCTATGTCGTTGCCAGCGCGGTGTGACGTAGCATAGGAGAGGTCTCTAAACGCAGCTTCAAAAGACGACGTCTGGGCGTGGTCTTTAGGCGCACTTGTGGTGGCTGCCTTAGAATAAGAACGTGGCTTCCTCTTCTCCGCAGTGCCCTCTGGCGACTTAACATCTGGGTTTACGATATTGCGCTGTTTGGCAGTAACCTTGCCGTTCACAATTTCGTGCTTCTTCGAAGAAGTGCATCTTTCTTGTGATGACATTCTGAAAAACGTGCAGGTTGATTGCCGTGACAGTTCACACAACGAGGAACATTACCTGCAGTGCATTCTTCATAAGTGCGCGGCCCAGCACCAATCTTGCAACTGCGAGCACCTTGACAATAGTTATCTACATGACCATGTTTTTGACATTTCATACATTGAACTGGTGGACCAATATGCTTCTCCGAGGGGTGGCTTGTGAAGTCAAGTAGAATTCTTGTAGGAATAGGACAATCTGGACGAAAGTGTAACTATACACTTTGAGAGGGGAAGGGCTCAATGACACTCTCACTGTTCTTCGCATAAGATAATTGACGCTTTACAGATATAACTCCAAACTCCTCGAGATACTCCAGGAATTCCAATTCTCTGTGTACGCGAGGGAACGTATTTAATGTTGCCGAATTTCTTGGCGTATGACTGCGCAACACTCGCAACGGTCTCAAGCAGGCCACGTCCTTGCGAGCAAGCAGTTTATCAGCGGCTGAAAGTGAGGCCGCGCAATCTGAGAAGCTGCCATCTTTGTTAATTTTGGGACTCACGAGTTTCCCGCGTTACCGCTAGCAGCGCTTTCGCAATAATGTTATAGTTTCTCAAAAATAATCCATTCTCTGAGGACGGTTTAAACACGACAGGTATTCCAGCCTGCCGTTTCTTTCTATACGTTACTTTAACAAAGAGGGATTCCTCTGCAGTGACCTTGTCGATCTCGCTGTTGACAATGTCGTTGTATCACCGAGCAAGATCAGATTTATTCGTTTTGAGTGGTGCCTCATTTCCGCTATCATCAGTTAATGGTCACTTTGAATTTTGACCATGATGCATTGTTGCAGTATTCATGGTAGGAATATGGGTGCCGTCTGGTAACTCCCTCTGCTTGATAGGCTGCTTCTAGACAAGTGCGGCACCTGGTCCACGAAGTATGAAGCGCACCGGCACGACACGGTTTCGTTTGATAAACGTGGGCCTGCTATAATATGAGCATTTTGTACACCCTCTGGAATTTGACTGTGCTGCGTCTGTAAATAAACTCTAGCAAAAGAAGTAGTAGTCAAGATCGCATTCCGTCCCTCTCCCAGAGCTTAATTGGGCTTGCCTGAAGGTTTGCTGTTGGCGTAGGATGTTCCCGATCTGTCACGTTGTCTCTATTCCCGAGTGTGAGGCAGCACGAGAACCGGAGTACGAAGAGGGTAATGCCCTGGGCCTTGAGATGATGACCGCGGTGGATCCATAGTCCCGAATCTGGTCAGGTTTAGAGCGCCCCATCATCTATGGGGAGAAGTTACTGCGCCCTGACGGGCGAAACCAGCCCTCAAGGAAGGATTCGCTGTTGCCTTGGCAAAGCGTGAGCACTATTTTTCAGGCAAATGAAGCCCTCAAACTGATAAAATCAACTGCAAACGCACGGGAAGCGAGAATGGGAGACGTACCTTCTTGAATGAATGAATGAATGAATGAATGAATGAATGAATGAATGAATGAATGAATGAATGAATGAATGAATGAATGAAATCGTTTATTTTACAGGATGGCTCATTAGCTTCATGGGAGGAGGGGATGGCAGCAGTAAAAAGCAATAAATAAACAATAAGGGTGGGGGATCAATAGGAGGAAGGGGAACCGGCCATGCGGCGTCAAATTTAACGTATTATTCTGCTCTCTGTTGTCTATTCGCATAGAGCAAGGAGACGCCCGGGGTAGTTGCGCGTCGAGTGAGTAGAAGACCTTCGGCGCTTTCCGCGTGCTTCAGCGCTCCGTTGAACTCCGTAGCAGCCATTACTCGCGGTGCGCCGTTCCCCGACCTTTATATACGCGATAGCGATCAGTTGATCATCCAGATAAGCCAATTACTCTATCGTCACATCGGCCTTGCCGATTCCCGCCGTCTTGGTAATATCTTCTCTGCCCAGTGACGACAAGCGCAGGCTACAGGGTTATATGAACGCCACGTCAACATCTCCTTACCAAAGAAGAAACGTCATGGCCTGCAGAAAATTTTTTTGCCAAGTGTGTAAGACTACCGGACGTGCAGGGACCTTTCGTGCATTTTGCAAAAAGAGGCCCGTTCGCGCTCACTGAAAAAATCGCGAGCGTCGGTGGAAAAGTGCCTCCAGCAACGATCGCAAGTAAATAGTCACTTTGTAATCTCCCACGGCCGTGAGCGCTTATTCTGGATTGCAAAGCGACCTTTCGTGCCACGAAAGTCACGGTCGGCTCATGGTTATACCTGTACGAGGGGAATGCTGCTGCTTGTTTTTTGTGAGGCTGACCTCGAAGGAGCCAGCGCGCAACTCAGGCTCTGCTTCTGTAGAAGTGCAGGCGAGAAGCGGTATTGTCACCGAGGTTCCTATGCTTCTTTGGAGATAGAGCAAGAGGGGGAGGGCATTAAGAGAAAGGCAGGGAGTTCAACCACATCGAAGTACCCGGTTTGCTACCCTAGTAAGAGTGCCAACTAACCAAGCGGGATGTTCTATAGCTGTATAAATGAAAGGATGGGAGTGCGCATGCAAAACAACTATGTCACAGAGACACCTCGGCAGCGAAGGCGCAGAAAACTGGATTAAGTGAAGAAACAAAAGAAGATAATAAATGCTTGCAAGACAGAGTCAAACAAGATATATTTAAGGAGTTGCTTGACATCGAAGTGAATTCAATTGAGCGCATTCACAGGGTTGGTTATAAACATGCTGGGAAATGCCGACCAGTTATGCTGAAGCTCTTTCATTTTTCTGAGAAAGCTAGAATAATGTCATCATGCTATAAGCTAAAAGGAATGCAGATTTCAATATCAGAGGACTTTTTGAAAAGGATTCGTGACTTGCGTGGTAGACTGTGGCGTTCTGCAACTGTGGAAAAGTCCAATGGAGCAAAGGTGTCACTTGTTTTTGATAAATTGAAAGTAGATGACAAAGTTTATAGCTGGGACCAGCTTCTAAACCGCCGCGTGGAAATCACACCATCTGATGCGCAGATGCAGCGTGATTCCGATCATCCTGCTTCTGCCCGTGTCGCCACACGAAGTCACGAAAAAAAATGACAATCTTCAAGCAAAGTTCTCCGAGTTGTTTCGCTCAATGCGTGATGAGTTGTAAATAAATCCGGTTCCCTCGAAGATGTGATCTCCTGTTATCATCCACATGTCTTAGTAATTACTGAAACATGGTTACATGGTCATGTACAGGATTCGGAAGTCGTACCTTCTACTTATAAGCTTATCCGTAAAGACAGAGAGTCACGAGGTGGTGGAGTAGCTATCGCCATTAAAAATAATATTGTATTTACACTTTTGGATGACATTAATAACCATGAAAGTATATGGTGCAAACTTAAATCCCTGGGCAAAAGTATACTTCTAGGGGGTGTGTACCGACCCCGAAATGCTTCACCGGAATATTTGGAAGCCATGCACGACTACCTTGCAAATAATACGAATTCCCGGTCGAACATTGTAATAACAGGAGACTTTAATCTGCCGGAGATAAACTGGTCTAATTTTTCTCACGATGGCAAAGATTCTAAAAGTGCTCATGCATTGCTCACAACTACATTCAACTTTTGTTTACACACTCTAGTTTCCGACGCTACTAGGGTCAATAAATCATCATCTTCACTCCTTGATTTAGCACTTTTTAGCAGCCTACTTCAAGGTTGTACGGTTAGTGTTGAAGACGGCATATCTGATCATAAGTTGCTTGCTCTGTCATGTCGGGTTGCAGGGACACGCTCTTTTACTAAGCCCTCAGATATTTTCGTCAGAGATTACACACACGCCGACGACATCGCTGTTTCAAACTATTTGGAATCACGCTTTGCTAATTTCAAGAAAATCAGTGACGTTAATAAAATGTGGTCATACTTTTGAGAAATTCTTCTCTTTTGCGAGCAAGAATATGTCCCATTAAAAAAGAATAGCACCAGTAGGGAATACCCGTGGTTCACGTGAGAAATGATTAATTTAAAACGCAAGATTAAGCGACGACGTAAACGCGGTAATACAAATGGCCTTTCAAGCCTTATTTTTAACCTTCGGGAGAAAACAAGATTGGCGAAAGAACGTTTTCTTTTCAGTCACTTTGCAGTCATTTATGAACAAAGAACCGCAGAAGTTCTGGCGCTATATATAAAATGATAAACGGTGTATATCAGAGATAAAAGTTCGGGGTGAAACTATTGTTGACTCGACTGTAATTTCTAACAAATTTAATGCATTTTTACAATCCGTGTTCATGCGTAGAGTTTCGCACTGTTACCATCATATGGCTATGATAGTCATAGACCTGATATAGAGATAACAGAGGACGGTGTTCTTGGCCTCTTGCATAGGCTAGATGTAAAGAAATCACCTGGTGTTGACCAACTGTGCAATACCTTTTTGAGTAGATATGCTGTATGGGGTGGCCAAATATTTACGTCATATTTTTGTTATATCTTTAAGCACTGCTGTTATTCCTGATGATTGGCGCTCAGCAAAAATCATTCCGGTGCATAAATCTGGCTCTCCTCTTGACATTAACAACTACAGGCCCGTGTCTTTAACTAGCACCTGTTGTAAAATGTTCGAACACATTATCTTTGAGGCCATTATTACTTATAAAATAATAATTTGCTTTATCCGCAACAGCATGGCTTTAGATCTGGTTTATCTACTGTATCCCAACTAGCTGAAATAGCTGATGAATTAATTGGTACACTCAATATAATAGGCCAAACAGACGCTATTCTTTTTATTTTTCAAAAGCGTTTGATGTCGTTCCTCATAAAGATTTACTAACAAAACTACAGGCAATTGGCATTGAACAGAAAGTAGTCGCATGGATTGAATCTTACTTAAGAGTTAGAAAGCAGCGTGTTGCCATAAATGGGAGTGTCTCCGAAGATTTGGATGTGTACTCGGGTGTTCCGCAGGGCTCGGTCCTACGGCTTCTCCTTTTCTTGGTATATATTAATGATATTCATCTTTGCGTCGAACCACCAATCCAGATTAAACTATTTGCAGACGACTGTGTTGTATATACAGCCATAAATAATCTAGATGACCAAATTAAATTGAACCATTCCTTACACTCCATTGATGCATGGTGTGCAACGTGGGGCTTAAGAATAAACACTTCTAAAACAGCTTCCATTACGTTTAGCAGCAAAAAGAAGGCACTTGACTTTACTTACTCTTTAGGTAACGTTACCATCACCAGAACTGACAAAGTTAAATATTTAGGCATCACACTTACCAGTAACTTCAATTGGGAACCGCATGTTGAAAATGTCTGTCGGGGTGCACTAGAGAAATTGTCGTTTTTGAAAAGGAAACTGCGTAATACCACTCCTGCAGTAAAACTAAATGCATACAAAGCGCTAATGCGACCGAAATTGGAGTATGTATCGATTATTTCGACCCCTTGCCAACAATACTTGATTAACAAAATCGAAAGAGTACAGAATTTAGTTTTGCGTTTTATTTATTCTGTTTACTCCCGTCACTCAAGTGTCAGCAACTTACGTAATTGGGCAAACCTACAAAAACTTGAGCAGCGCAGGATAATATCATTTAACATATTAACATTTATTTACCAACTTTATCACCAGAACTTTGAGCTATCACGGGAACGACATCTTCAGGATCCTTTCAGACGATCAAAGAGAACGCACCACAGTAAAACTATTAGACAGCCAGTCAGCCACATGAATGTCCACAAGTTCTCTTTATTTCCTCGCGCAATTTATTTTTGGAATATGTTATCTGAGGAGGCAGTGAACTCCGCCTCGTTGGAATCATTTGTTCAATGTATTACTAATATCAACTTTTGTTGAAATTCGGGTCCAAGTGGAGTACACTCTGAGTTGATAATATTCCCTTGTTTGAGTATTCATTTATGCCATCTATGTCCAGTGTATTGCCAAGTTTTTTCACTTTTGTATGTATTATATCTTTGCAATTATGTGAAGTAAGTAGTTTAAATTTACTTCTTTTGTTTGTATTCGAAGTATGCACTCCTGCATGGGCCATAGAAGGGCCTGCAGTATCTGTAAATAAATAAATAAATAAATAAATAAATAAATAAATAAATAAATAAATAAATAAATAAATAAATGATAAGCACACGCTATAGCAGTGAGTGTAGAAGTTACACGTGGACAAGAAGCTAACGTGCCCATTTGCAAAAGTATGGCTTCACAATTTCAGCATAGCATCATTCGTTTGTAAAATTGACGTAATTTGCACAAAGCCTTTATTCACGTGCTTTCATGCAGGGATAATGTTCCCTAAAGTGCGCAATTAGTGCATACACAGTCGGGATTCCTGCATTCAGCCTCGCATGTGGCTGTATGGACTAAAATACTACTGGACTCACACATGATCTAGACTTACTTAAGCTCACGGAAGATGGACAACGTATGACTCAGTGATGCTATAGACTAACCCTTACCCGAGCTCACGTCAAGTCTGACTGATTTTGCCTCTCTCAGACTCTGGAATTCTGCAATTCACCACATGGCTCACTCAGGCAAACATTCACTTGTTTTATCAGGGCTCACTCAAGGGTGGCTCCGAATTTTAGTCAATCAGGGCATCGTTCCATGAACGAGTGCGCCGACCCATACTGTGCCATCAAAACATCAGCGTAATTTGTGTTATGCTTTACGTGAGGTAGACAAACAAGGCAGATATCTGTCTCCTGGGTCAACTTGCGCATGCTAGCTTTAAATTATGTCTCGCGGTATTTCATAACGTGTACACGGTCAATCTCTTCTGCTCTTCCTGCTGAAACAAATGCCTTAATCAGTTACGACCAGCTTTTTGGAGCAAGCGAACGTTGAACGGTTCCGCAACCTCCTTTTCCTGGTGCGAGTTCAGTGCTCAGTTGGACTGCACAAATGGTGAACGTTCTTTTTTTCCCCCCTCTTTATTTATTGCGCAATAATGGGTCACATATGTGACACACTTGATGAAATGAGTAACTACGGCCGGAGAATCAACTCTGTAATGTGGGGCATAGTTGCGCCTCACGTGCTGACTTGTTGCTAGGGCTCTGTGTTTCCTCTTGCACTTTTTTTAGAATTGCTTGCGGTCATTGACCTGTTATTCACGGGCTCTGCATTGTATTTGTACGGCGCAGTATAGACTGTACGGTCTTGCTAAATGAGAAAAAAATTATGTAATCATAATTTTGGCTAAAGCAATTTGATGCAAAATCAAGTTTAGCCGCTGTGATCTTGATTAGAATGTAAACGCGAACTTTATTAGAAAGAAGAATATCTTTTTTCTGATATTTCTTTTATTTATTTTAAGTGATCGTTGAGGGGCCTTTCCAAGAAAGCAACAAATCTGACTTTGTTGGAAGGCATAGATCAATCTAGACGAAGTTACTATGACGTGTTTATCACTTTGGAACACAACCCAGCTCTTGATCATGATAGGTAAACTTTTCTCCATTTAACTTTTTACTACCTTCAAGCAATTCATTGAACAGTGCAGGAATGTTAAAGAGTCTTCGGTCGGTATTGTCTGCAACGTTGCAACTCTTGTGTAAAACGGAGAGGGCTATGTGCTCGATTATGCTTGCTTCTTTTGCGTGTACCGTAATTTCAGAGTGCCCTGCTACATTAAATCTGGATCGTTATAAAACTGGTTCACTGATGCATGAATCCAGCTGTATTTACGAGCTAGCAAGCTCATTATTGCGATAGCAATTATATGGACACTCCCGGCGCATTTCTGCCGTCGGCGTCGCCATCGCAGAGAGGTTCCGTATAAAGTCGAAGGGCAATAAAATCGTCGCCGCACACCGTATGCTGTATGTGCGAGTGAAAGGGTGTGAGGGTGAGCCGGCGATGGGAGCTCAATCTCGCGCACGCAACGGAGGAAAGCTGGGAGGATGCGCACCGTATTCCGTCGCGCGCAAGGATCTGGGGGGAAGGTAGAGAGTGAAGCGCGTTCAACTCCGGGGGGCCCGGATAGCCTCGGGGCACCCACGGTGGCCGCTGTATCTTGAAAGTCATCAGCGACGGGGACAGAGTCCGCCGTGCGCTGTGTTTTCACGGCTTAGTTCGCGTTGATGCGAGACGCAGCACGAAGGTCAATTCACTTGCTGCTGCTGCTGCGGTGCTTCCTCACTCCAGCGTTCTGACAGCGAGTTTCCGCGGTCATCGAGTGAGATGTGTTGATATTTCCTTGTGCGCGCGTAACACTGTGCTTGTTAATTTAGTCAGTATGCCCATGTTTACAAGTTTATACGGCCGATGCAACTACTATGCTTACTTCGTATCGGTAGCTGTCCACTAATTTTCTAGGGCGATCGATGTTTGGGCTTTTAGGGGAAACTGCGACTTTTTGGTCGGGTTGTCGACATGGAGTCGTCATCACACAATCATCGTGGTCTCATTGTCCTCATGTCGTCGTCAAATTGTCGTCGTTACAACATCGTCATAATTTAATAATCGACACGCGATTGCCGTCATGCCGTTGTCTTTATACGTTTTTGTCGTTCCATTGATATCATTTCTTCTTTCTGATGTCATCGTCACTGTGTCAGCGTCATACAGTCGTCTGAATGCCTCCTTGCTCATGGGCGAGCTTGGCAAGCGAGTGACACAGCAAAATAGGGCGATACCGGATTATGTAGCATATAGCTGAATGAACGATAGTCTCAGTATTACTACTACATAGATTAACAACTTACGAATGTGCTTTGTCGCTACATTGCTCGATTGCTATTCGCATTACCGTCGACAGTCATCGTGAGGGGATTTCAGCGTATTGTTTAGTAACTGTGCAATTACTTTCGCAGGGCAGTAATTAGTCAATGTAATCAATTATATTTTCGAAAGAAGTAACTCTAATTTCTATCGCTTGCTATATTTTCTGTAACGTATAGAAGTCTGTCGTGCGCCCAGCGCTCGTGCCAGGGGCTGAAGGGAGAACGCTGCCATTACTCCAGCACCGAGACGATTGAGTGTGCAGTGCTGATGGTGTATCCACTTCACTTCGCCGCTCGTGCAGCGAAACGCACTCCAGCCACGCATGCGCCCCAATCGGGACAGCTTGACAATGGCGGCGCCGAGGGCGTGAACACGCCTCGAGCATCCGTGTAATTGGTATTGTAGTAAAGAGAACCTATTGGAGTAAAGAGCACGAAGCGCTCAACTCCATCATTTCCCTCTAATTTACAACTAGAATATCAGCTATACTACCGCTTACTCTCTAATCCGTGGCGTCGTATTCCTGTTAAACTTACAGTCGTCAACTCTTTTTCTGTTGTTAGTGACGGCCTCTCAAGCTCCCATTAACATAGAAGCTAATATTAACATGTAACAATGAAAGCTCGTAGTTTCATTGACATTTTCATTTTCAGGAATATTGCTAAAATGCCGGTTATTAATGGAGAATGGCTATGACATTAGCACCAGTTCATTTTTCGTCATCTGCAAACTTCTATTGCATAATATGCGCTTCCGACTTTGGCTTGGAGTATCTTTTACGAACTCATTTGTTTGCCGCATCGGAATGGCTGAAAGTGCTGCCTGTGATAGCTGCTGCAGCGCGGAAACAATCGAACATATCCTCTGTGATTGTCCCCGCTACAGCTCCCCGAGACAGTAGCTCTTGACGGAGTTGGCACGCCTCGACGACCAGCCGCTTTCTGAGCAGACGGTCTGAGTGCCGGCTGATGCCGCCTTCATACTAGAAGACAACGAAGGCACTATTTAAGTTCCTGTGGTCAAGTGACCTGTTTGAATGACTGTGACACTCGTGAGTTCTTTTGCATGTGTGTTCTTTTGCATCTCCCTCTCTGCCTATGTGCGTGCATTTTTTCTTTACCTTTCTGTCTCCCCTTAGCCTTTTCCCAGTGCAGGGTGGCAAACTGGATATCTATCTTCCGGTTAACCTCCCTGCCTTTCGCATCTCAGTCATCTCTCTCTTTCTCTCTCTCTGGGTTTCCGATGACTTGGCCTAAATGAACATACTGTAAACAGATTCAAGAGCCATGCTATTTATTCAAGCATGCAGCGGACAGAACTGGAGGAAATATGTCTTAGAAACATTAGGCATGTCAAACAGGCCTTATAAAAAGCGGAGCGAGTTGTGACGGCAGACTTGCGTCCCCTTGCTCTGTCCGAGTGACACCATCGAAGTGTTTGATAAAATGGTAGTCTGTGAGGTTGGGTATAGTTCATCTGCGTCATCATACAGAAGCGCCGCGACCCGACAAGCGAACAACGCAAAGCGCACAACGGGGTAGAACGGGGCCGCAAGCTGGCAGCTTGCCATCCATCCAGCTCACAATGCCGCATTGGCCTGCTCACTTCGTCGATACAACATCCCGAAAAATGGTAAATGAGTTCTGCGAAATCCTGCAAGGAGGAAGAAGGTTCACAAAAGGAAAAATCGTCCCATAGTACTACATTCGTCTGGATGAAAATATTCCCTTTCAACGCGTTGAAACTCGCAAACGAAGTATGAATCACTTAATTTCACGTTACCTTATCATGAGAAGCCATCAAAATAAGACACCAAGGACATAAAATGGGAAAATACTTTTACTTACTAATTGAATTAAAGAAATGATACATTAATGACAATGAAAGTGGATGAAAAAACAACTTCCCGCGGGTGAGGAACAATCTCATCTCTTCGCATTACGCTTGCGATGCTCTAACCAATTGAGCTACCGCGGCACCGTTTCACCATCCACTTTCTTGAGTATTTACGTGTTACTACTAGAACTAACCTTGGGTTACCTCTGGTAGTTCTAACCTCGATTGGTTAGGGCATCGCACGCGTAATGCGAAGACGTGGTTCCTCATCAGCGGCAAGTTGTTTTTTCATCCACTTTCATTTCCATTAATTTATCATTTTTTCATTCAATCAGTAAGTACAAGTAATTTCCCCTATGTTGTCCTTGGTGTCTTTTTTGTTGACTGCTCATGATATGATTAATAAAAATCGGGCCCCTCGGCTAACCCCTTTTCATCTCGTTCTTAAGTTCACGTAAAGAGTTGCTGCATACATGGCGCTTTCTCGCAAACACCACGCAATCTACAGTAGTATGTGCAACGCCTTGATGCTAAAGTGCATCGAGCCCAGCACTGCGCTTTGCAGCGAATCCAAGATACTCCTAAGAAGGGCGTTCAGAATCGAGTCCGACAGCTATGATATAATGGAGACGAGGTAAGTCCGATACCTCATATAGGCATGCCTGACTAGCTGCTGAGCTACTGTAGTGGTGACGCACAAGGAAGACATCTGATCTGCCGCGTATCTGCCGCCAGTCTTGTTTGACGACTGGCGAGGATGCGTCAACAAAGATCGAAAGTGCATGCCTGCAGGCGTTTTCCTTGATTGTTTGAAAGAAATGCATGGTGAGGGTCTCAAGATTCTTAAACTTTTCTTTCTCTTTTTTTCATTTTTAGTACTCTCAAAGCCAGAAGGCAGAAGCCAGAAGCTCGAAGGGAAGTGGTCAAGTTAAGAAATACAGTAATGAGAAAGAATTACGCATTGTGCAATGTTAGCTGACACTTCCTGAAATCGAACGATGTCTTGGAGCAATGTGTCATAGAGGACTGATCCGAGATGGCGATTCCGCTCCTCCAAACTAGAATCGCCTGTTGGCATGAGGTTTAATACGGGGTGAACAAGCTGCCTCATTACTCGTCATGCCCACATGTGACGGAAGCCACCGAAACTTTATAGTGACGCCAAAGCTGCGCTCTTCCTCAGCCATCTATGACGCACTTGGTGTGCAGTTGTCCTGTGGGATTTGTAGCGACTGCGGTGTGGTCTTGATTCTCGAGCGCACTTCAAGTGATGTGTTGCCGTACTGAGCAAGGCATTAGCTGTCTTGAGTCTGCCCGGAACATCTCCACGCCCTTCCATGCACTGGACTAGAGAGGATGCCAAATCGGTCATCCAACGTCACGTTGACAGTCGGAATCACAAAAGCTGCTGTACTTTATCCTAGTTCCTCATCGAGGAGGAGAAACAATGGTGGAAGCTTTAACATCTTCATCGTCTTCTCGAAGTGTTCAAGCACCCAAGCTTAAGCTTCCGCGATAGCTCCAAAGCGCTTGGCGCGAATCAGATTGATTGTCAAGTGGCGTACTGACACGGGTCGCCACCGTTGTCTTGAAAACTTTACTCAATAATGGGAGGACTGTCGAACGGAATGAAAGCGCGGGACTGCATGCGCATTCGGAGGCGACTTCGAATATTCGACTCCTATATTCCACCAGGTGCTCCTGAAGCGACTCCTTCCTGTTATAATCCCCTCTGTGTCTAGAAGCACGTCCAAATAAATAAATAAATAAATAAATAAATAAATAAATAAATAAATAAATAAATAAATAAAGACAGTTTGCGCAATACCAGACTGGCTTAATCGACGTAACTGCCCAAGCAGGCTTAGAAAGGCGAGAAGACGAAACAATGGCAGCTGAAACTCGAACACATTTACCTTTGTTGTCACTTGTGGCATACCAAGAGCTGTTCTGGGGCCTTGTAGATTAAGTGTCTCCAGCGGATCACATTGAGACTGACATGGGGAGATCAAAGGCAGTTGATAAGATAACCGGTTTACTATCCGGGCCCTATGTGAGTTAACTTTATTAGGCAGGATGGATGACCAACCCTTCTTCCAATCATGCTCGACACTGTACAAAAACTGCAAATTTATTGTCCACACCACGTCCCAGGTACAGTCATCAGCCTAGAGTGACCACATGGAACCACATAGCTTGCTGTATTTCCATGTTCGCAGAAGTGAGACTCCATATGTGTCTGATCTCTATGTTGTGCGTTTACATCTCTTGCTACTATGCGCAAGCGTCACAAATCACGCAACTGAACACAGAACACATGTCACGTACAACCTTTAGTCAAACGCCACAGTCGACTGTGGCTCAATTAACGAGAGTTAAACATGCACAAAGGGTGGATGTGTGGGCCAAATTATGCATATATAAGCCACTAAAAGACGATCTCTCCTAGTAAGATTTGCATAAGTTGTGGCAGTGCATCGTTTTGACGGTAGTATGCATCTGCACAGTGAATAGTGGTTAGGAAGAGACGCCAAAATGGTGGCTAGATGCGGAAGCTTCACTTTAATGCTATTTTTGGAGCAGGAGAGGTGAGATATACGGGAAAGGCAGGGAAGATATCTGGGCCACAACTGACTGTACAATGCGGGAGGGCTAAAGGGGAAAAGAATAAAATGGAGCGACTGGAGAACACAGAGGGACTGCAGTGTTTTTCAGCCCCTAGATCTTCACGCGGACCGTTTCACTTGGTTTGATGAGGTCGCCTGTTACTGCGACATGCGAGGCCATGTACGAAAGATCTTGCTCACGGGGAAAAGCCTTCCATCTTGGGCCATTTATCTTCAAAGCAAAAAGAAAAGTAACAGAAAAGACAATGCGCGGTTTTCCGACAACCCGGGGTGGTGTGGTGCAAGCACCTCGCCTTCCGAACGCTCGCTTACGTCTTGCGTCACTGAGTAGGCGGAGCCCAATTTGCGCTCCCGCTTCGCCGCGCAGACGACCGCTGACGAAAGCGCGGCGCCAGCGAATCACGAGAGCGCAAGCGGTCGTTAGGCAAAGCGAGATGTTTTTGCAATCACTCCAGGCACTCATTGGCGCTGTCGGCCATTCCAATCAAGAAGAGTCAGCGTTATTGAACAGCATGCGTAGGACGCAAGCAAGATATTTGCTTCCTTTATCGGTGAAGACCAGAGGTGCGGTTGCATGGAGTAGAATATTAGCACCGCGAGTCGGGACACGCACCATACGAAGGGAAGTATGCCGTAAATATTAAATTTATGCCCATTAGCTTGAACTCCACTATATGTGACGTTGAGACAGGCATCTTCAGACACCTCGTCATATGCTTTGTTGGAACTCAATTGTGGGGGAAAAAATGAAACCTTCCACTGATACGCAACCCATTAGCGCTTCCAACAAAAGGTGCCGTTGACCTATAATCGGAGTCAGTGTATGAACAGAAGGCAGATGCTTTTGCCCTATAGGCAAAGCAAAACAGGAAAAGACAGATACTGCTAGAAGGGCGGAAGTCCGTTGAAACCTAGACTGGTAGTTCGATGTGCACGTACTGCGCGACGCGCAGCTCTTGTGGTGTTTCTATTCAAAAGAAAAACCTCGTTGCACCCGTCGCGACGATTTGATTTGCAAGCGCGCCGTCGAGGGCCCGCGTGCGACGAGGCACGCGCGCTGCCGCGCCCGACGTTGGTGCGACCCGGCGCGTCTCATTTCCTCGGCCGCTTTATTGCCGGCGAAGCGAGCGCCGCCGCTTCTTTCGCCTAGCATTGTTGGGGCAGTGCCATTTCACCGAGTCGCGTTAATAGAAAGCGGGGACGCCGACATGCCCAACGATAGAACCGTTTCTGCCGAGCACCGCGATCGAAGCGAGGGATGAACGGGTAAGAGCAGCGCCAACCAAAGGGTCGCGCTCAACGGGGCAATGAAATTGAAATAGGCAGTGCTTCCTCACTGCACTGCTGCTGCCGCAAGATATCCGCTAGCTCAGAGAAGAAAGAGGGAGTATATAACGGCGAGCGCTGGCACGGAAGGAGGCGGGCGAGTGTCGCGAAATAACGCGGGTATCGACGAAAAGAGGTACTGGTTTTTGCCGTGGCAGGGCGGCTTCCCGCTGTTATGGAACGGAGGCAAGGAGGGACGATATGGCGAGAGAACGAGAGAGGGAAAAGCGGAGCGAAGCCCAACTCTTCCGGCAACGCCCACGAGTTCCAAAAGCGCATGCGCGGGTGACGACGACGAGTCACGTGGGCCGCGGCAATCAGCTGACGCCATGTTTGGGTCAGTGGTCCCTCTCCGGTCTGTGCGTTTTGTGTTTTAGCGCTTGGCTCTGGGTCGCACTTCCCCCGGTTCCCTCGCCCTTCTACGGCGCATTGCGTCACCCCCATGAGCGCGCTCTGCGTCGCCTCGCAGCCGCTGCAGTGTTCGTCTGCGCTAGCGCACATTTTGCCGCTTGAACGCGCCGGTTGCTTTTGGCAGGAAGGAAAAAAGAAAGGCGCGCATGAATGACGCGTGAACAGCGCGCCAAAGTGGCGTACTATTCGCGCGCAGTGTAGGATGACACAGAGGACATAAGTTGCGTTAGCGACACTTCCTTTAAAGAAATTAAGTTGTTAATTTTAGATAATTCGCAATAGCGACTACGGTACACCAAACTTTAAAATCCGCCAACCCTGTGTGGGGCGGCGTTGCTGTTTGGTAACATACGGCGTTCTACCCTGCCTCGAAGACCCAGAAGCTTGAGTCTTTTTACTGACGCGCTACTTGATCTTGCCATTGGGTGCCGGAGTTGGCCGACGTTGAGGAGGACTTAGAAAAATTAGGTTTTATTTACATTATGTAGTCGAATAGATCCAAAGCAAGATAACAATAAAAAACTGGAGAAGGATGAGCAGCGAAGCTGTGTAACGCGGATCCCTTAATGGCGAACTGCACCTCAGGCTCGGTGTTGCACTATCTTCGGGATAGTCACACGTATGGGGAGTGCTTAAAGCCTGCTTCACCTCCGCTGCAGTTCGACCCGACATTGCACTAACTTCGGGATCAGCCCGCGTTGCGGAGCGCTTAAAGCCTGCTTCATCTCCGCCGCGAATGAGCCCGGTATTGCACTGTCTTCGGGATCGAAGGTAGTGGAATACCGAAAAGAAGGGAAGTATAATCACTGTCTGTTGGCTCAGTGATTCGCTTCCCTTCTTTACTTCCATTATTTCTCGCTGACGAGCTGAGACACGGTACGGTTTGGATTGGACGGGCTCGTCTGATGCCAACGCAGTCTCATGAGTAATGAGCCTCATTCTCTCTGGCCGGCTACTGAAGTATTGGCTAAATTCCTCAAAGAGTTCCCGGAGGCCGTTTACTTGATCGGCATTGAGAGCCAGTCGGTTTCCAGACAGATTCAGCTTGTCCTCTATGGAGCGTTCCGCGCCCGCCACTGTAACTAAAACTGGAAGTTCGACCGCCACTACCTCCGACGAGTTTACCAACATGTGGCTTCCAAAATGTAGTTTTTGCGGTAATGCGGTAAATGATTCCATTATTTCTTTTTCCGGTACTTCTAGGGTGTAATCAGTCTCCGATATCTTATGGGTAACCTTTACGGGTCCGTTCCACTGTACCTCAAGTTTATTTTTTGCGAAGGCCCTGTCATGACCTTGTCGCCTACCTTAAATGTTCACCTATGTGCATTTCTGTCATAGTACACCTTCGCGTTTTACTGGGCCTGTTTAGGTTTTCTCCCACCAGTTGTTGCGAGGCACCTAAGCGATCCAGCAATTTTAAAACCTAACTCACCACCACCTAACCTAACCTAACCTAACCACCTTTCCCCCGTTCCTTCCCATGTTTCTCTGAACATTCTGAGGGGGGTCCGACCATACACCAGCTCCGAGGGTGTGAACCCGTTTGCTTTGTGTGGCACCGTTCTCAAAGCGAACAGTGCAACGTGTAAACAGTCCTCCCAGTCTGCTTTGCGTTCATGGCCCAATGCACGTAACACTCTTTTAAGCACCAAGTGCATCTTCTCAACGCTGTTTGATTGTGGATGATACACGGAGCTATATAAACCACACCCAACACCTATCTTGGGATGTCGCGGTTAGGGCACTTTTAAAAAAAGTCCCCTGGTCAGCCTGAATCAATGCAGCAAAACCGATACAAAAGTGCACAGCAGAGCGTCGACTATCTCGGCGGAGCTCAGTTCCTTCAAAAGAATCGGCTCAGGAGACTTTCTCGCGGGACAGAGCACGATCAAAGTGCACTTGCACCCTGATCGGCCCGGTGCGAAACACCCGACTGTGTCGATTACCAGCCGACGGAATGGCTCCGTGATTAAGAGAACCAACTAAAGGTGTGTTGCGTTTATCGTCGTAGCTTCGCTACGACGGCCATGGTTTAGAAAAGGGCGTCACCGTGCCCCTATAAAAGGCGAAGGAACGGCTGGCCCAGGCTACAGTTCGGCAGCAGCGCACCATCCGTACAGCGCTAATAGCCATAAAATTAAATTATGGGATTTTACGTGCCAAAACCACTTACTGATTATGAGGCACGCCGTAGTGGAGGGCTCCGGAACTTTCGACCCCCTGGGGATCTTTAACGTGCGCTAATAGCCATAGTCTGCTTTCACAGGTGAGCTAACTGTTTAGGAGTCGAGCGTTTTATTAGTCTGTCCTGCGCGCTGCTGCCAAACAAAGTGTGTGTTGATACTGATCTATGCTTGCTTTGTTATCTGAGCTAGTCAGACAAAATGGATGTGAAAGGGTTGTGCCGACAACTAGAGAATTTCAAGCGGGACATGAGAACGGAGCTCAGAGAATTTAAAGACAGCATGAATTTTTGTTCCACTGCATGCGACGGAAAACAGGGCCTCACGAAAGAATAGCTGATCTGAGGGCTGAAATCAAGGAGTTAGTGAAGCTTATTGCTCATTTCAAGGCAGAGAACGAATGGTTGTCACAGAGAGTGAACGAACTAGAACAGTATCAAAGACCCAATAATCTAGAAATTAGAGGCGTGCCGGTAGGAAATGGCGTCATGAGAGTGACAGAAAGAATTGTAGTAGCGGTTGCGAGAGCACTTCGGAAAGCGATATTGACACGTGTCACTGGGTGTCAACTGCAAAGACTGGCGTCGAAAACATAGTGGTGCGCTTCGTGCAAAGAATGAAAAGAAACCGTGTGCACATGAAAGCAAGAAAAAAAAGCAGCCAACTTGTAAAGATCTTGGTTTCACCTCAGACAACTCAGTGTACGTGAACGAGCATTTGACGCAACAAAACAAAAAAAAGCTTCTCGCGTCTGCACGACAGATAAAGAAGGAAACAAAGTGGCAATATGTCTGGACTGCCAATGGCGTGGTGCTTGCTCGGAAAGACGAAGGCTCGCCCATTCTGCGCATCACCACCTATTGAGGATTTATCTAAAAGGACCTAATGATAAACTATGGCGCTGAGACGGCGTCTACTCATTCATCTGATCACCAAGTGACAAATGCTTACTATGACATGCAAAAGTTGAACAAAGAATATACAGGATGCAAGATGATATCCTGTATACATATTAATACAAGAAGCATTAGAAATAAGTTGGATGAAATTAACGAGTTAATACAATCAAAAACCGAAGCATTTGGTCTTCTGCTTTTCACAGAAACATGGTGAACTGCAAATGATTCTGTTCCACAGTTCTCAGGTTATAGCTCGCATCATATAAGAAGAGAAAACAAAGCCGGTGGAGGCGTATCAGTTTATGTTAAAGAACCGTTGAAGTTAGTTGTTATTGATGAGCTTTCTATTATTACTAATGATGTGGAATGTTTGACCGTGCACCTAAATAAAACTGTTGTGAGGGTCGTATACACGAGCCCAACTGGAGACAAGGCGACATTTTGTAGTTTTATGGAAAAGCTATTGCTTTTGACCAGATCGACTAGTGAGACTTGTGTAATTATGGGGGATGTGAATGCCAACATGATCACTGATGAAGCATGGTCGCTAGAACTCAAAACATTGTTTTCTTGTTATGGCTGCAGTAATTACGTTACTGAACCAACAAGGGTAACAATCAATAGTGCTACATTGTTAGACATATGCGTTTCGAACTTGAATGAATGGGATGTCAAGTCGGGAATACTAATACCAGATGTAAGTGACCATTCACCTGTGTTTTATCTTATACCTATAAAAACCCTGACAAAAAAAAAAAAACAATGACTTGCAAACAGCGATTTCACCGAATAATCAGACAAAATACTCTAAAGCAATTCCGATGTCTCCTCCAGTGCGTATACTGGCAAGAAATATATAATGAAACAGATGTAAACAGAGCGTTTGCTTTGTCCCAACGAAATGTACTCGCGTGCTATAATTTCCCACTTCAGCCAGCGGCTTCTGGAAAGAAACATAAAAATGCGCGCAAACCTTGGGTCGACAAAGACTTGTACGAACGCATCAAAAAGAAAGACGCTACGCGTCACACCTTCATCCGCACGCGGCAGCCTGGCCTATTCGTGACGCACATAAAATTTAGGAATGAAATACAAAGTGATTTAAAGAAAGCGAACTACGATTATATTATGAGCTCCTTTTCTCGAATATACGAAGCAATCTGGGAAAAATATGGGATGCCGTTAATGAAATAAAATAAACATTTGAAACACGCTTCCGCAAATGACACGCTTAAACGAGCGGGAAATAGAACGTGCGGAATTGGTTAGCTGCATGAATACACATTTTATTAAGGCTGGTATGAACCCTGCACGTTGAACTCGGAAACAATCACAGGTTTTCCACACCACGTGTATCAAATTCCCTTTTCTTGAAAACAACTTGTGTCGGTGAAGTAAGTTATCTTATCAAGAAATCAAAGCATGACGTTTCAGCTGGCGTAGACGGTATCAGTCCTATTCCGGTTAAATATGTGTCACACGAAATAGGGCCAGTGCTCGTGCATGTTATAAACTTGTCTCTTAGCATAGGCGTTTTTCCAGACGAACCTAAGATAGCGCGTGTCACACCAATTTATGAAGGTGGAAGTGTCAAATTGTCAAACCAATTGTCAAATTACAGGCCAATTTCAGTTTTCACTGTATTTTCAAAACTTTTTGAAGATGTTACCTATGCAAAATTTTCAAATTTTTTTACGAAACACATTGTTATTGCGCAATGCCAATATGGTTTTCAAAAAAATAAGTCAACCGAGCAACGTTTACTGGATATTAAAGATTGAATAATTGCTAACATCGAACAGAAAAAATTAACGCTTGGCCTGTTTTGGACCTGAGAAAGGCGTTAGATCCGATTGACCTCTAAATCTTAACTGAAAAATTGGAAAGATACGGAGTACGGGGCGTTGAAAATGACTTAATAAAAAGTTATATATGTAAGAGAAAACAGTTCGTGCACCTGGGAACTACTGCATCTGACATGCTTACCCTACATCAAGGTGTCCCACAAGGTTCAAAGTTAGGACGGTTACTCTTTCTTATTTACGTTAATGACATCACAGACTTACCAGGTTCCCAAACGTTGGCAATGTATGCAGATGATACAAATGTGTTCTTTACAGCAGATAACACAACAGAATTACAGCAGTGTGTAAATGAATATACAACTTTGGTATCTGACTGGTTGACGACCAATAAACTCCAGCTGAACGCAACTAAAACAACCTACATTATATTTAGGGCGCCTAATCAAAGTATTGAGGCCATAATACAAGTAAAATTTAGCAACTTCCTTATTAAATAGGTCAAACAACAAAAGTTTCTGGGAATACATATTAGTGAAGAATTGTCGTGAAATACACATGCAAATTACCTTTGCGGTGAATTATCAAAACACGTACATTGGTGTAATCTATAGAATTGCACACCTGATCCCTCTATGGCTGAAAAAACAACTGTATAATGCGCTTATTTATTAAAGCTTTGCTACAGGATATTGGTTTGGGGTACAACCACCAGAACAAATTACACGAAATTGATTACCTTACAAAAAAGAGTTATTCGCTTATATGCAAATTATTATCGCTGTTTTTCAGAACTAAGAACCGGTCCACTATTCCAAAAGTATGATATGCTGCGTGTAGACCGGATAAATTATATGTAAATTCTTCTAGAAATTTCAAAGGGACACCCAAGCGCACAATGTAGTGAACGTAACCTGAGTTGAGTTGAGTTGAGTTGAGTGGTTGTAGGCTACTGGTGGGATTAGCCTTGCAGTAGCTGCCGGCAATTGCTCCACCGTAGCGGCACTTAAAATATATAAATCATATAGATCAGACACAGACCTCACAACTACACATAGTCACTCCTAAGGTAACCTCTCCGCATACTCCTTGCGATACAGCTCACAACACACACACTAAAAGCAAGGACCAATTGCGGGAAACAAACATTTCTCTATCAGTCCTATCAGTCTCTATCAGTAAAAATAATGAACAGATACAGTGAATCTTTATCCTTAAATACTTTTTTACAGATATTTAAAAAAGAAATAAGAGATTGGTTAGATAGGGAAGATATATACTTCAAAATTCCGTAAATGAGCGTATTAAAACGAAAAATGTTTCTGCCGTGAGTTGTATATTTCTTTCTTTTCAGGATTCACATGATATGATATCATTTAATATGGTTTTTGCGTTTTGTATTAACACAAATATGTTTGCATCCACGTCCTGTTGCCAGTTTCTTATTATTTTTGGCACACAATTAGAATGTTTTAATTTTTTCATTGTTTTCTTGCGCATGTTGTTGCTCCATATTGCTCTATAAATTCGCTGACGTTTATTTCGTGCATAATTGTACAATTCTAGCACATCATTAGAATCTGAAATGCTTAGTTGTACTTAGCCATTGCTGTACATTGTGCTATAAATTTGAATATTCTAATCACTATGGACATTGCTACCATGAATTTCCACAGTAACTAACGCTGTTGTAACGAGCAAAATTCTGCACATGTGTGTGATCTGCTGTCAAACCTGTCGTTCGCGGGGGCTGAGACCTTTGTCAGGCTTTATGCCTTTAGTCTCAGTCTGCCCTCGCTTGAATGAACGAGAAATAAAATTCAATTCAATCTCCCAGCTTTCCCACTCGCCGACAGGCGTCACAGGACCTTACATCTTCATCATCATCGTCATCATCATCAACAGCAGCATCAGCCTGGTTACACCCACTGCAGGCCAAAGGCCTCTCCCATACTTCTCCAACTACTCCGGTCATGTACTAATTGTGGCCATGTTGTCCCTGCAAACTTCTTAATATCATCCACCCACCTAATTTTCTGACGCCCCCTGCTACGCTTCCCTTCCCTTGGAATCCACTCCGTAACCCTTAATGACCATCGGTTATCTTCCCTCCTCATTACATGTCCTGCCCATGCACATTTCTTTTTCTTGATTTCAACTAAGATGTCATTAACTCGCGTCTGTTCCCTCACCCAATCTGCTCTTTTCTTATCCCTTAACGTTACACCCATCATTCTTCTTTCCATAGCTCGTTGCGTCGTCCTCAATTTAAGTAGAACCCTTTTCGTAAGCCTCCAGATTTCTTCCCCGTACATGAGTACTCGTAAGACACAGCTGTTATACACTTTTCTCTTGAGGGATAACGGCAACCTGGTGTTCATGATCTGAGAATGGCTGCCAAACGCACACCAGCCCATTCTTATTCTTCTGATTATATCAGTCCCATGATCCGGATCCGCGGTCACTACCTGCCCCAAGTAGATGTATTCTCTTACCACTTCCAGTGCCTCGCTACCAATCGTAAACTCGCTAGAATAGCAGCTTGGGCTTGTTGGTTTTCCATCCTGCTAGTAACAGCGCAAAATGTAGACAAGGGACGAGACAAGAAGACACCACAAGCGCTGACTTTCAACAACGTTTATTCCAAAAGAAACACGGCTTCTTATAAACATTGCCCTCACGTGTCGCAGTCACGTGATCACACATCAAGTGAAACAAGCACTTCTACACCGGAACTACTGGCAATGGTGCGACGAGTTGCGCGCGCAGGGCCAGAGTCTGAAAGTGCCAGGTGCCTGTCCGACGGAGTCGACGTGGTCGCCCGTTGCAAAATGGGCACGAAGGGCCTACCTGTGCGACAAGTGGTGACGTATTTGAAAGAACATTCCCTCTCGTTGCTTACTTCTGACAAGGAGGGGGGCTTCGCTGTGATGCCGAAAGACGTCTACCAATGTAAGGCGTTAGAGGCCATAAGTTCTGTTTTTAACAGTCATGAAAAGTCTGTTCTGCGGAAAGCAAAGTCAGCTGCAAAGAAGCTATGCGGAAATCTCAAACTCGACCGCCTTGTGCGTAGCATCGAAACAAGCAAAAAATCATCCCTTGACATGTTTTTCACTGTAAAAACGCATAAACCTGAGTGGCCCCTGCGGGTTATAGTATCTGAGAAGGGCACTTGGCAGAAAACGATTGCCCTGTTTTTGCAAGAAAAACTAAAGCTACTAACTGTTGACGATCCTTTCCAGGTGAAATCCTCAGACGCTGTAATAAGGTTTTTAAAAGACAATTCTAGCACTGACTTTGCAGCATGCTCTGTAGATGTTAAAGATTTATATTATTCGATCCCCCAACATGAAATTTTGGAGTGCGTGGAAGAATGTATAGATGCACACGGTGCTGTCGCTTTTCAGAACGCCTCCGGGGTTTCAACTGGTGGGTTCCTGGAACTCCTTTCTGTATATTTGAAATCCACTTATGTTACGTGGGAAGGGAATGTGTACCTCCAGAAACGCGGCGTCTGTATAGGGTCATGTATTGCGCCAGTACTTAGCGATTTGTTTCTTGCCCAGAAAGATAGATTACTTCAGAACGCTCTAACCAGAACAAACGTCCGGGGAGTCTTTCGGTATGTTGACGATTACTTGGTTCTATGTGATGGCTCTGGCACGAATTCAGATGACGCAGTTTCGGAGGCACTAACATGCTTTAGTCATGCGCTTCAGCCGCTTGCCGTTACCCACGAGGTCCCCACGCAAGGGTCTTTGAGATTCCTTGATCTCCGACTCGAGCTCTCCAAAGGGAAGGTCTGCTGGGCCTATGAACCCAGAGGCGACAAGGCGCCACTGCCATTCGAATCGGCGCATTCAAAACTAGTGAAGAGAGCAATTGCAAACCTTTGTCTAACAAATGCGCTCAAAAAATCGTGCATCCACGCAATGGAACAAAGTTTTCGTCGGCAGGTTGACCGGCTTACTAGGGCTGGTTACCCGTCGCACCTTCTTGTGTCCGTTGCGGAAAAAATGAGCAAGAACCTAAAACTCAAGCGTGCCCATGGCGAGCCAGGTAGCGAGAAGCCGAAAGAAAAACGACGGACCGTGGCCCTGCCATACGTGCACAACGTATCTCACCGCCTGAAAAAGATTGGGCGCAAAGCTGGTGTTAATGTAGTGCTTACTGCCCCGAACAAACTAAAAAGCCTCTGCCGACGCGTCAATGCTGAAGAGCCGACAAACCAGGAAGGGTGCACGACTAATCACCAGAATCGTTTTGTGGAGTGCACGGAAGCCGTTGTGTATTCAATACCTCTGAAATGTGGAAAAAGGTATGTAGGGCAAACTTCTAGATGCACAAATGAGAGACTGAAGGAACACAAACTTAGCGTCGAGCAGGCTAACAGGAATCTTGGCATACATATCAGGGATTGCCCCTCAAAAGATTGCGCCGCAGAATTTAGACGCTGTAAAGTGCTGAAGAAACACAATGACCAGCTGGTCCGGGAGATAATTGAGGCGGCCGAGATTACTAGACTTCGTGACCAATGCGTTAGCACGCCGTCCTTGTTACTGACAAAAAAAGAACTTGAGCTTTTGCACGTGCAACCGCTATCTTGAGTGTATAAAAGAAAAAAAGTGCTTGTTTCACTTCATGTGTGATCACGTGACTGCGACACGTGAGGGCAATGTTTATAAGAAGCCGTGTTTCTTTTGGAATAAACGTTGTTGAAAGTCAGCGCTTGTGGTGTCTTCTTGTCTCGTCCCTTGTCTACATTTTGCGCTGTTACTAGCAGCAATCGTAAACTGCTGTTCTCTTCCGAGGCTGTTAAACATTACTTTAGTTTTCTGCAGATTAATTTTTAGACTCATCTTTCGGCTTTGCCTGTCCAGGTCAGTGAGCGTGCATTGCAATTGGTCCCCTGAGTTACTAAGCAAGACAATATCATCAGCGAATCGCGTTACTAAAGTATTCTCCATTAACTCCTATCCCCAATTCTTCCCAATCCAAGTCTCTGTATACCTCCTGTAAACACGCTGTGAATAGCATTGGAGAGATCGTATATCCCTGCCTGACGCCTTTCTTTATCGGGATTTTGTTGCTTTCATTATGGAGGACTACGGTGGCTGTGGAGCCGCTATAGATATCTTTCAGTATTTTTACATACCTCTCGTCTAGACTTTGATTCCGTAATGCCTCCATGACTGCTGAGGTCTCAACTGAATGAAACGCTTCCTCGTGATCAATGAAAGCTATATATAAAGGGTTGGTTATATTCCACACATTTCTCTATCACCTGATTGATAGTGTGAATACGGTCTATTGTTGAGTAGCCTTTATTTCTAGCATTTATAGTCTCGCCATTCGGGCTCCTCCACGTCTACTTTCGGCTATCCCGCTTGCGGAAGAAGGTATTCATTATGCGCATAATATACTGTTCTGCAAATTCTACTAATAACTCTCCCCTGCTATTCCTAGAGCCTATACCATATTCCCCCACTGACTTGTCTCCAGCCTGCTTCTTGCCAACCCTGGCATTGAGGTCGCCCATCAGTATAGTGTGTTTTGTTTTGACTTTACCCATCGCCGATTCCACGTCTTCATAGAATCTTTCGACTTCCTGGTCATCATGACTGGATGTAGGGGCGTAGACCTTTACGAGCTTCAATTTGTACCTCTTATGAGGGTTCAGAAGACCTTCCACCCTCTTGTGAATGCTATACAGTTCACGTATGGTACCAGCTATATCCTTGTTAATCAAAAACCGACTCCTAGTTCTCGTCTCTCCGCTAAGCCCCGGTAGCACAGGACGTGCCCGCTTTTTAGCACTTTATATGTTTCTTTTGTCCTCTTAGCTTCACTGAGCCCTATTACATCCCTCTAATTTCTCCAACAGCACTGCTAGACTTGCCTCACTAGATAACGTTCTGGCCTTAAACGTTGCCAGGTTCAGATTCCAATGGCAGCCTGTCCGGACCCACGGATTCTTAGCACCCTCTGCTGCGCCACAGGTCTGACCGCCGCCGTGGTTAGTTGCTTCGCAGCTGATGGGACTGAGGGCCGGGGTTTGATTGTTGTACTCATATAGGAGGTTGTGGCCAAGTACTGCACCAGGGTAGCGAATCCTGCTTTGGTCATGGAGTGCGTTACCGGTTCTGGCCACCACGATTAGGCCGCACTTTAAGCCTGTTTATGGAATTTTATCGACATGCGGATTTTTTCTTAATCCGGTGGAAAACTGCGCAGCACCGGGATTCGAACCACCGTCCTCTTGCACGTGAGGCGGATTCTCTACCTCTACGCCACCGCTGCTGGTGGACTTTACATAATTTTCCACATATTTAAAGCATCCCGGCTAGTAATATTATAACAAACCCTTTCGTTAGTTTTGTTGATTCATAGATGGCCTGACCAATTGCGTTCTGCACGGCGTGGCGTTGTCGGCGGGCTGCAGGCATCCGGTAGACCATGGCGACCAAGCAAGGGCGAGACGATTTGTTAGTGCGAAACTTGCAGGGTTTATTCAAAGGTAGTTGAAAGAAAATAAGAAAAGCATGAAGTAAATAAGAGTACATTTCGGAGCCCCTTAAATAGGCTCTCTACAAGTGTGGGCGGGATCTTGCTTCCGTCGATGTCACGTGACAGGCACAGAGAGAGGGCCCCTCCTCCTGCATTACCGAGCAAGGAAATGAGAAGTCAACCCTCACTTCGATGAATCCTGGCAGAAGGCCCTTTTGTGCGCAAGGTGCCTGACGTCGACCCTCGCAGGAGAAGTCAACCCTCTTTTCGACGAATCCTGGTAGAAGGTCGGGCGAAATTCCTGTCGCCACGTGGTGTCAGACGCCAACCCTAACACCACCTGCAGAACAGTCATGGCAGGTAACACAGACGATATTGTAGCTTACCAAAAGGCAGCCTAGCTGTGCGCGTAAATTCAGTAATAAAATTGCACAACTCACTCGGGACAACCTGGGAGACGCGCATAGCTCTACGATGCTCGTGCACTAAATGCTTGCGCTCGCGGTGCGGTGAATTTACTGCATGGTGGCCGCTACAATGTAGTTGCAAAGCCCATCAGTTCACCCCTGTTTACAGATCGCAGATTTTTACCCTGATTCACAACCACCACGAGCCAAGAAAGTATTTGCATTGTCTTCGTAGTGATTCACAAAAGTGCGCATATGCTTTACCTTAGAGCTGCCATTGCCCATCACCCAAGTTATAAGGAATAAAAGCTGTGTTACAATCGATGCGTGAGACACAAGAAAAACGAAAAGAAGAAGAACAAGAATGAGAAAAGAACAGAAACACCTGGAATGCCTGTTCTACGCAATTGCGTTTAATTTGGCTTAGTAAGATAGCCCACAGCTAAACATACTGCAAACACAACATAAACAATCCCTTTTTTCATACTGGTGAATCATGAAACGCAAGCAAGTGTTATCTAGTCTTCTGCTTTCCCCTCTTTTTTTCAGCAATCACGTTTTAATGTTGCGCTCCAGGTGAAAGAATTAAGCAGGTAACTCGGTGAATTTCACAACACACTGGTACAATGGTGTAAATCTCTCATTGATCGACATATTTTACCGAATGCACGTTTACACTCGCAAAATTTTCCCATGTGAAACGGGATGGGGACAATTTGGAAAAAAAATGCGAATACGGATCTTGGCTTTGGGTATTCGACAACCCGTGCCGCCTTTCATATTCACGATTATGCAGAACAGCAAGTTGCGTGATGTGTCAGGTTACGAAGTCATATTCGTGTGAATGACGATTGCGGCCGCCACCAAGAAGCGCTATATACACTGGAAATAATTCGGCGCTTCGTATAAATTTCGCGGCGCGCGAGACCTTCTCGTTGGAAAAACTGAAGCAAGGTGTGAGACAGGGCTAGTCGGTATTTTATGATGATGACACCAGCGCAAGGGGAGACACAGAACACAAGAAAGGCGACAAGGACAAGCGCTGACTTCCAACTGTCGTTTGTTACAAAAACTCATGAATATATAACCTCCCGCAGTTGATCGCAACCAGATATAATTGTGCAAGTTAACGTGAGCACCACAAATCAACAAGAGGGCGCCAAGGCCTAATGCGTCCCCCCGCGTACAGACCCGAAGAAAGTAAATTCTTTATCAGTCAACGCCATGGACGGTTTAGTAAGGCAGTTGCCTCCTGCAATAGCCGCCGCCTCAATGATAAGTCTTGTGTTATCATGCGCATTTATTGCTAGTATTTCTGTTTTGTGAAAGAGTGGATGACATTTGCATTGAGAGCAATGTATTCCGAGGAAACATTCTGTCCCCTCTTGCACTTTCCGATTATGCTCCTGCAACCTCACATTTAAGCACCTTCCCGTCTGTCCTTCGTAACGCTCCTCACAATGCGCGGAGTACGCTGGGGCCACCTTAGGCCTTGGCGCGCCCTTGTTGATTTGTCGTGCGCATGTTAACTTGCGCAGTTATATCTGGTTGTTATCGAGTGCTCAAGGTTATACATTCATGGCTTTTTTGTAATAAACGCCAGTTGGAAGTCAACGCTTGTTCTTGTCGCCTTTCTTGTGTTCTGTGTCCCCTCTTGCGCTGGTTACATCACCATCATGGGAAAATACTGTGAATCGTGATGTGCCAGGTTCGATGATGCCCTGGCGGCTTTTTCAAAGCTATAGCCGAACTTCATATTCGATATTTGCGCTGAAACCAACTTGCCCGCGTTGAATCACCGAAAAGGGCACAGCCTCTGAAGAAAGTGCGCTTGCTCTTCAGTAGTGTTGGGAACGTGCACCACAGAGACACCGAAACGTATTATAAACACTTTGGTCCCCAGATCCCAGAGCGAGCGTTTCCGAGCGTGGCGGAAGCATTCGGGCGCTTCCTCGCTACGCCGAGGTCCCGCCCTGGCGTTCGCACCTTTCCACTTGCGCCGACGGGCCGAGCTGTGCGCGACGGTGCGGCCACCTGGTGGAGCACGATAAAAGGGCGCCACCGGGCCGCGAGGTGCGTTCGATCGCAGCATGCAAGCCCGGTGGCGGCAGCCGGAATACTTCCGCCTCTGCGCGTGTTTACGGCCCGCGGTAACCGCCGGCGGGAAATGAGATTTATCACGGGTAAACGCCCGCATCGGACGCGCACATACGCACTCCCGAAGCCACGGCTACGCAGCACCACCGCTACTCGGTTTCTCGGCGAGCGAGGAAAAGAAATACGTGCTTGGGTGGCGCTACTTTGTTGCAACGGCGGAAGAGGAGGCCTTCGTGCGGTGAAACCTGCCGACGGAAACGATGAGGACGCGAGAAATGCTTAACCCACTCGGCCGTGACCAGATGAGTTTGGTTGACGAACGCGAAGGTATGATTGGTCGATTAATGTGGTTGTGAAGATTGTAGAGGATTGGTAGCGCTGAGGCATAGTAAACAGATAGTGTAACGGAGTGGTGAAACCGGAAACAGAAATAAGAGCGTTTAATGGGTGTTTTTTATCTGCACATGTCATTGGACCCTTCAAGCATCCAAATTTCAGGCTGTTTCAGTGCACCTTATAAGAGGCGTGTTCTTGAACTCATAAGCGCTGCCGTTGGAACCTCTACTTGCAACTGTGAAGGTGCTAAGACCAGGTTTCAAGCGCAGCGAATGCATTTGCTGCCTTACCTGAAGTATTGATCTAGTTTCGTCGACTTATCCAAGATTTTTATGAAGTGTAACCGCTCGGGGGTAGAAACAGTTTTCTTTTATCAATACCTATTTGTATGTTAGATAACAATCATATTAAAGAATATTTTGCATGTTAGTGCACTTATCAGATTGCACGACAGTTTCTTTTTCTTCGTAAGCCAAACAGGCTTCCACGCTGCATTTTTTTTTTATATTTTCTGTAATGAACGCAAACGGCATAAAAAATGCTGGCTCTCCCGTAATCGACAGCAGATGCAGGCATGAAATCGCTGCCGGCAAAGCAGATTGCTTGCACATGATACTAGCCACAATCTCAAAATGGGTGTTGTACACGTTCGCAACGGCACATGACACCGGACCACACTACACGACGCCATACTGGGCACTGGTCCATATGGACGCAACAGTGTCACAGGCAGAACCTCCTAGCAAGTCTCGTCTCGGCCAAACAGCCATCTGCGGCGCGTCCATGGACCACTCGAGTTCCAAGAGAACAAGAAACGCAGAGCGAAAAGATTACATTCAACTGCAGAGTGCCCTGTATCTGCCTTGTCAACGTCGCTAATGGAAATGACAAATAAAGTTTCAGCGTACTAGAAGTTATAGCTTGAGTGACGCAGTGCAGGAGCTGTAATAAAACAGGAAGAACTCGGAAGCAATATTTTTTGTAACTTGTTTGGGCAGTAACCAGCGTATATTTGCGGTCCTGTAGTAAGGGTTGGGGGGCCAAGGGGGCATTTTCTTAAGATTTGACTGGTTCCCCGTATGATCTCGTTTTGCTCTAGCAACGGTGCCCGGATGTTCTCGTTCCATTCTCGTCATGGGTGCCCGGATAACGTCTCAGGATTTGCGCTCAATGTCTCTCTAGGTCGCCGACAATAGGAGCTAAAAGCAGTTCATGCTTAAAAACTGGACGTCTCTCGCTCTGTCCTAGTTCTTAAAATCATGTACCGATTGGCTCAACAGCAAACTTTACAATTGCAACACAATGAATTATCCATCGCGATGATAAGTCTGCTATTGAGGAGTAATCCAGGTGCCATCGCTCACCGAGAATCTAGTATATTACAATTCTGGCCACTTATGACTTCTGGACTGAGACAGTGCGGGAGCTGTAAGAAAACATCACGCACGCTACAGGACAATTACCGATATCTGAAGAGCTCCAACGTTAGTACTGTACGTCGTAGCGGATAGAGTGTCCGGCTTCCACCTGAAGTTCGTGGGTTCGGCATTTGTTGCGCGACCTATTTGAGGGTCAATTATTTGTCCTTTGATTCAGTATACGTTACGGGAAATATAAAGTGGGGAAATGACTCCGTGTATGCGAAGTCTATTCTTCTTTTCATTTAGATCCTATAATTGTGCCAAATTTTTTCATTATGGGGGTTGGTCTCACAAGTGTGCTCGTCTGGCAACAAACTGTTTACAATCTTAAATATATTCGAGTGTTTACTGTGTACCTGCGTGGGAATAGGGCAAGAAGTTCTGACGAGCAGACAGCCTTTATTTACTCGGCTTTCAGTCAAGGGCTTTTCCCACCGCTGAGTGGGACTGCGTACTTCCACCAGTTCAGGGTTGTTATCACGATATCAGCCTCACATAACCTTCGAGGCTACGTGAAACAGTAATTTTTTTTCTGCTCAATTTAGGTGAAATGTCGCGCGTCGCAGGCACTTAAGCGACCAAAACGACTACAAACTGTTTTGTTTTTACGAAAATGAAACGGCTGCGCAACCAGCTACAGCGCTTATTGACATTGCTTAGGGGGCTAAGTGGGTCCAAAGTGTGCAACGGGCGCCACAGACGAAATAACATATGCACGGTTGCTTTCGGGCGGAACCTGAATTACTCCAGAAGGTAATCTCCCTGCTGGTCATTAACCCGTATTTTCGGCCACGGTTTACTAATGCGACTGCAAGTGCATGGGCACTAGAGGCTCAGCCGTCTTCGCCGCGGTGCTTTCACGGTACCGGCAGCACACATGCGGCCCGCGCGCGGCAGTCTAGAAGGACTGCAGAGACACGACAGACGCGCAGTTGCCTTCTTTGGCTGCGAAAACGACGAAGCCAAGTGATCGCACCCTGACGCAGAACGGCAGCGTTTGGCACGGGCGCTGTGCGCACAAGCACCGACGCGCCACCTGAGCAGCCACGCCTACACACCGATGTGCACACTGAGTGGCCTGAGTGAAACGGACGGCACACTTCTAGCTACGAGCGTTCGCGGTTTTCTTTGTCTCATCTCGCGCACCACTGAGGATTCAGGGGCGTCGTGTGCGACGCCTCGTAGCTGCCAGGGCGATGTTGTCGCTGCGCAGCAGAAGTTGCCTAGCGTGCTGTCTCGCTGGCAACACGTCGTCCCCGTGCATTCTGAGGAGTTTGAGCACAATGCTAAACCTGGCATTGTATTTCACTGCTTCGTCCTGTGGTTGAAGCTATATATATATATATATATATATATATATATATTACAACTCAAGGTGGCCTGCTCCGGACCACCGTTGGTTGCCCTTCCCTCCTCGATGAGGTAGGGTGCTGTGTCGAGTGAGCTCATGAACTACACTTTCCTCTGTGGTGACCGCGGTTTAGATCATGGGTCACATTTACTGCAAAATCGTCACTGTTTAACACAAACACAAACCTCGGCCTTCTACCGACCATGGTGTTAAACTACCGAACTATATGTAATAATTGCTCTCTGGTTCTAAGTGGTTCTGGTTCTATATGGTTCTGGTTCTATATGTAATAGCTCTCTGGTTCTAAGTGTGCCAAAACCACGATCTCATTATGAGGCACACCGTAGTGGGGTGCTCCGGATTAATTTTGACCGCCTGGCGTTTTTAACGCTCACCTAAGCCTGGGCAAACGAACGTCTTCGCACATCGCCTGCACCGAAATGCGGCCGGGATTCCATCCCGTGACCGCCAGCCCCGTATAGCCCGACGCCACGGCCACTGGGCTACACAGGGGCTGGTTTGACCGAAACATCTGTCCATGCCTGTCTTAAAGTAAGGTGACAAAAAGAGCCAAATACTTACATTACCGCCCCACATCCCTAACAAGAGAGTGCTTCAAAATCATGGAATATGCAATTGACTCTCAAAGTGTCTACTTCTTAGAGTCAAATGTGTTTTTTTCATGCATTACAGCATGACTTTCGCAAGGGTACGTCCTGCGAAACGCAACTGGCGATTTACGCGCACGATATACATTCCAAACTTGATCGAAACCTTCAAACGGATGCCGTTTTTCTGGACAACGCGAAATCCTTCAATAATGTACCTCACCAAGGTCTGATGTCTACACCTTAATGTGCTTAATTAGATAAGAACGAGAAGAAAAGGAGTTAACCGAGGGGCTCGATTTTTATTAATCATATCATGAGAAGCCAGGAAACAAAGACACTAAGGGAAACATAGGGGAAGTTACTTCTGCTTGCTAATTGAATTAAAGAACTGATAAGTTAATCGCAATGAAAGTGGATGTAAAAACAACTTGCCGCAGGTGGGGAATGATCCCACGTCTTCCCATTACCCGTGCGGTGTTCTAACCAATTGAGCTACCGCGGCACCGTTTTCCCATCCAGTTTCCGGGGTATTTATGTGTTGCTACTAGAGCTACCCTTGGGAGTGTTAGCCAGCACCACCACTCACAAACCTTGGCAGCCCATGTGGAACATCCTTTCTGCCCCAGGCGTCACGAGTACGTGATCTTTTTGGGTGAAGTGATCTCGTCAGTAAACCCACACATGCTACCCGAAGGCATTAATGTTGCAGGATTCGAGACCCTCGCTAGAGAATTTGTAACGAAACGCTTCTGGTGTATAGTTATAGGTGATCAAACATTTCTCTCCCGGTAGCGTCAGATGTCCCACAATTTGACTTAGGTTGCACGTTGCGCTTGTTGGTATATCATGATGGAGGCAAAAAGGGTAGCGCGTCAGAAACAGGACGAGAGAAGAACGCAGACGACACACACGTTTGGTGCTAGCTTTCAACCAATATTTATTGCGATATCACAGCATACATATACACCTTTCTCCCGTGTGCATTAGAACAAGTGCTCCGAGCAACCTGATAGCGTCTCTCGCTGCAGGATAGGAAATCTTTTTGAACGAATCATGCCAAGCACATAAATTCCGCCTCGTTTCGTGATAATGAGATGGATGGTCTGCTGAAACTAAAGCCACTCAAGGTGGAGACGTGATATACTTCAACGATGAGCCTGGTCATCTCGTGAAGGCTTTTTGCTATACTCACTGTATCTTTAAAGAGAGGCCGGCCGAGGCATCTTTTGCAATGCTGTGCCAGAAAGTCATTGACTTGCGCTTTGCTTAGGTGGCTATTATGCTCTCTTAGCCTATCATTAAGGCATCGCCCAGTCTGGCCGATGTAGCAAGCTGCACAGGTTGTAGGTATCTTGATAGATGACACCACAAGATTTTGTTCTTTGTCCTACTCTTCTCCTGGTTTATACTACCAACTTCGCTCTGTATCTTTATTGTTCTATCGTATGTTCTCCTATAGTTGTGTGATCTAACGTTCTATCTTCTGGCCAATTCGCCTTTCAAGCAGATATTAATCGTGCACAGGAACGGAGTGAACATTGGGTAATGGCGTCTAACCCTATGTTAAATGTGAAACTGCGCCTTTTACTCATCGTCACAGTCCTCCTGCCTTTTCTTACACAATTGCTGACTTGGTGATTGCTGATAATTGCTGATCCAATACGAAAGCCAATTTGGCTTTCGTAATGAATACTCCACAGATCTGGCACTCGTACATCTAATTGATCAATTAAATAACAATTGACGAAGGTGTATTCGAAGGTTCCGTTTTCATAGATCTAACAAAGGCGTTCGACTGCTTAAACCATCGTATCCTTTTTGCTAAGCTTGAGGCTATCAGTGTAGTTGATCCTGCTCTCTCACTATTAAAAAGCTACTTTTCTAACAGAGTACTGCTGTGTCTAATGTCTATTCCAGACAACAAACGATTAACATTGGTGGCCCTCAAGGATCCATCTTAGGACCGCTACCGTTTTTCATTTTAATTAATGATCTACCTGTTTGTCGTCTAATAAATGCATTTTGTACGCTGATGATACTACCATATTTGCGACTCATAAAAACATGTCCGTTCTTATTAACAAGCTAAATGCTGATCTAGAAAATGTTTGAAGTTGGTGCAATGATAACTTATTATCTATTATTGCCACCAAGACTAAATTGTTTGTATTTTCCTTACATCAAGATTCGGCATCCTTCCCTTCTTTAAATTTTGGATCACACGCAATCATTCCCAGAAGATACTCATCTTTCCTTGGGATTTTTCTTTACTGTAGATCACATTTCTCAAATAAAAAAGGTAATAGCATGCGGTATTCGCGTTCTAATTAAGATTCGCCCCTACGTTGCACATGACGCATTAATCTCGCTGTACCACTCATTCATTCACTCTCATATTAACTACGGCATTAAAAGCTAGGGTGACACTTCTAACACTCACTTGGCATCCTCCAGGTAATCCAGAACCAGTCCATAATAATTATTTCAAGCAGTTCACGCTTTGCAAATGGAAAATCACTTCTACATGAAAACAACATCCTAAGCATTTCAGAACTCACCAAATATAATCGAGAGATATTATTGTACAAATATATGACTAAGGAACTACTATTGATCTACTTCTTACCTTGTGACCTGATAGCTCATAGTCGCACTAGATTTGCACTTAATAGTAATTTTCTTCTACCTAAGTCTAACTATGGTAAACAGACTGCGGAATTTTCCTCGATATCGCTTTGGAATACTCTATCACCCATAATCAAAAATGCAAGGTATTTAGACCAATTCAAAATATAACTAAAAGCCTTCACAATATATACTTACTGATAATACTTACTACTACTGCTACTACTACTACTACTACTACTACTACTACTACTACTACTACTACTACTACTACTACTACTACTACTACTAATAATAATAATAATAATAATGATAATAATCAGCAGCCTATTTTCTGTCCACTGCAGGACGAAGGCCTCCCCCGGTGATATCCAATTACCCCTGTCGTGCGCCAAACGATACCAACTAGCGTTCGCGAATTTCCTAATTTCATCGCCCCGCCTTTTCTTCTGCCGTCCTCGATTGCGCTTCCCTTCTCTTGGCACCGATTCTGTAACCCTAATGGTCCACCGGTTATCTAACCTGCGCATTACATGACCTTCCCAGCTCCACTTTTTATCTTAATATCAATTTGGATACCGGCTATACCCGTTTGCTCTCTGATCCAAACTGCGCTCTCTCTCTCTCTCTCTCTGTCTCTTAAATTATTGATAGTGTCCGTGTTTTTCTAATTTTGTTCTGTTTTTTATACTGCCATGTTGTTAACAAGTGTTATTGCTCATATGCCATAAACATGTTTCTATACCACTCTTAGCTCTCATCTGTTCTACTGTTGCTTTAAACATTGTATACCATTATAAGTGTCTTTAACAGGAGGTCCCGATACAGCCTACGACTATGGAACCTCCTTATGTATACTACACACATGTAATATTTCTGTATATTTATTAATAAATAAATTCTGAAATTCAACGTATAGCTAGTAAACTTTCTTAAATATCTCCGTGTCATCTTCTCTAATAATGTGTATTAGCATCCTCACGCAAGTAGCATATATTTATCAGCTAACGAAATGCCTGGCTTCCTAAAACGTCATTTACACCATGCACCACCACACGCAAAACTGCTCGCGCTCCCATCACTTGGAAGAACATAACTAGAGTACACATCGGCCCTAAACGATCCACACAAAGCTTGCTTAATAAGTGCACTTGAGTCAGTTAAGAATCGCGCCGCAAGATTAATCTCACTCCTCCTATCCGTATAAGTGTTACGTTAGTAAAAGCACAGTCAGACTTTACACTTCGTTCCCAACGTCTAGTCTGGCACTGTTCCGCAAGTTCTGCTATTCATCACCTAATCGCGCGCCTTACATCTCAGCTCCATCAGGTATGCACTGTTCCGCAAGTTCTGCTATTCATCACCTAATCGCGCGCCTTACATCTCAGCTCCATCAGGTATATCTTGTCGCTGACTAATCGCATTAGTCATCCCTTTTAAGTTGCCCGTCCACGCGTGTCCATGCGATGACATTTTCAGCATAAATTTTTTTGGGGCAGCCAGTGACTGGAACGTCCTTTCCCGAACATTCTTACTATCAGCTCCTAAAGGGCATTTTTGACGCTTTATGTAATCACTTGCGTTCTTCAACATCTATTTTATTGCTGTATATACGTGCATAACCTGGGGCGCGATCGGAGATCTTTGTTCGATACGCGTTCTGTTCGGTTGCTGCAACGTCACCAAGTGGCAGTATGCAAAATTTCTGAGAACGGGGTGGAGAAAGCAGCCAATCGGCAAGCGGTGAACTCCCCGGAAGTTTACTTCCATCGTTTGTCGTCTGCTTGCAGACAGTATACTACAAAACGAAATGTTTCTCGTCTTCCAATGAATGAAATCTTTATCTAAATTTTGTCTTCTCAAGCTTAAACACGTTTTCAAATAGTAGTAAGAGTGAATACTACAATTTATAATTATTAGTTTCTCTGCTCAGCACAATGCATTGGCGGGCTAGTTGGTGTGAATCCATGAATACTTTGTTTAGCGCAAAACGACAGAGACAAGAAAGACGACAGGTCTTTCTTGTCTCTGTCGTTTTGCGCTAAACAAAGTATTCATAGTTTCTCTGCGTCGTCTCTAGGCGGTGTCGCGCACAGCGAGAACAAAGAAAGAAAGAAGAAACGATGGGAGCAGTGGCGCACTTTTCAAGAGGCAGCAACAACATTCCAGTGGATCGCTGGCACCGATGATGGCGTCGACTTCGCCGTACTACCAACGCACTATTTGTTTCGAGAAACGAAAGCGACGCCAGAACTCGCTTTCTGCCATTTCTTCAAACGCGTTCCGCAATGCCACCCGCTCTCCTTCCTACTCGAGCAATGCCAGTGGAGTTCCCAACGAAGTTCCCAACGCAAGCGCCATTTTTCTCGAATTAAACTATGGATTGGATTCGAACGTGCTAATCAACTGCCGAAGCCACCGTTTGGATCTAATCCACCAGACGCGCCATGCGAAGCCGGTCTCATAACGAGCGATGATCGCTGCAAACTTCCCAACTCCCGCCGGGTTCGGCGCCTAGCAGACGAAATGCTCGGTGGGAGGATGATTGACAGGAGCGTGTCGTCATTTTGACGTCACCAAAAACGTGGCCGCGCCCCGCGGCTGGCGATGTCGGCCCGGAGTAGGGCAATCGTGCGCGCCGGTAACCGAACGAACGCGCCGAACAACCATCTCCGATTGCACCCCTGTTTGGTACTTATGTTCATATTACGACTTCACTATACCGGTATCGCTTGTGTATATTTTATTAACATATCTGTATAAATTTTGCCGTATCACCTGCAACAGACATAAAAATAGGCTGCTGCTGCTGACCACGATAACTTATGCTCTCACCCTTATGCAATACCCCTGTTATTAGAAATTTTTAGTAATAAAATAATATAAATCAAATGAAAGAAAGCACAAAACGCGGACAAGGCAGGACACACGTAGCAACGGCTCTTATTTAAGCGCTGGTGCTGCCATCTATCATGTTTCTATTTTTTCCGGAGTTCCGCAGCCAGCCGTGAGCCTTCACCGTACACTCACTGTCACCTAACTACCAGCTTCAACCACTTTTCGTTACCGCAAACATTAACCAACTTCTTGTTGCAACTTACACTGTAAACGGAAATCACTCCGAGGTGGGAGTATACTGCTTGTCCTCTAGCGACCCCCCGGTTCGGAGTTTATTATGCTCCGTATGATCGGAGTAGAATTTTTACTCCGTACGAGCGGAATTGTTGCGTGGAATTATGGGAGTTTTTTTTTTATTTTATTTTTTGCTTTGCAATTGACGGAGTTTTTTCGACGTGCAACGGGAGTATAAAAAGAGGCATCGCGTGAGTTTACATGCAGAGGCTGCTGGTCAAATTTCGAAATATGCACATGAGACCGCGTCAAATTCGACGAAACAAGTCAATGAAAGCACATATATCATGACGTACATAAACATTTCAGAAACGCCCAATGCAGAAATTTGAAAGACATCCCATGTACACGCGATACTGAAGAAGCAACGGTGCCAGTATATATAGCCACGATACTGTGTGCCTCGAAACCGCCTAGGGAGCAGCTGTGCTGTTTTCAGAATTACGACTCACATGCTCGTTCATACGAGATCTGCCTCCCTGAAATTAACAGAATGCCTTAATCAACACAAAACTGTTAATTCAAAATAGTGAGAGAAAAAAAGTTAATGGCGTAATTTTTAAAATTATCATGCCATTCTACGAGTGCTGAAGAGACTTCGCGCACTGCCGGCGTTCGCGACCAACAAGTAGTGCGTTAGTTACAGTAAGCAAGAAAAATGTAAGTGCGTGTGCTTCAAGCAAAATTAAATTTTTGCAATATAGTGGTAGCGTAGCAAGAAATCATTACGTGTGAGTATGACCCGCAGCAGCCGACGTAACACCGAAAAATGCGCACTCATACATTGTATACACCGAACTACTTGCTCTGCGTCCAAGCAATCTCTCGGTTGTGAAAACGAGCTACATCGCTGATCTGTCGAGTGAATCCTTAAACTCGGAGCCAACAGGGCATGCGTCTAAATCAGTGTCTCGGATAGAGCGTAATGTTAATGCAATATCGGAAGCAACGTCGTGACCAAAACCTATATGCGCGATAACAATTCCATTCGCATCGCTCAATAAGAAGCTTTATTTTCAGTACGCATACTTATGTCCTACCGTTTTTCTTCGGGCGAGGATATCCGTTCACAGATACATAAAAACAGTTGCTTGCACTCCGGTCTTTCTCACTGGCAACACAGCACCGCAACGAACTTGGGTTACGCCATTCATGCGCGACTAGCACGGATGTCGTCGCTCGAACAGTGGCTGCTGTTGCCATTGCTACGCGGTCCTTTCAAACACTACACTGGACGTTGTCAGCATGTACTCAAAAGGACGTAGAAGTCGCATTTCACGTACTGAAGAACGCAAGACAGGGTGACGAAGCACGAAAACACAGCCAGAACGTGAGCCGACATCACGAGCCAGTAAGCAGCTTCGAGGTATACCTAAGCATTTTTCCGCACTTGAAAACGTGGCTCTTGCAATCATCGTTGTCAGCAAAGTGATCACACCTAATGTACTTGAAGCTGAGATACAGTGAGCTTCAGGCATGCCTATAACACTTTCTGGAAGGAAATACGGGAAACAAATTGACGAAACGCTGTCACGGAACGACACTTCACAGATGTAAACAAACCGTCCGCCATGAGCACTGCCGGCTCCGCCGAACGCGCCCGGTCGCTGGCAAGGCGCACAGCCTCATGGGAAGCGCTACGTGACCAACCAGTTTCGGCGGAGGGGAGTTTTTTAAAACTCCCTGTCGGAGTTTCACGGGAGAACAAGATTTTTAAGCGGAGTAAAATCGCGAAACGTCGCCTTAGTACTCCCGCACCTAGCCAGCGGAGTGAAACGAGGGTATGGCGCTGTTTTGCTCCCATACATCGGAGTAAACATTTCAGGAGGGGAGGTTTTAGGGCACATCACCTCTTAAAATCTCCCAGGTGGGTTTATTTTCGTTTACAGTGTATGATCTGAGTAATATTTGTTAACTCCGCTAGGTTTCATAGAGCACATTTAGCGAAGGCGATATCTCGTTCAGTTCCCCTAGGGTGCATCTAGATTGAGTCTGTCAGATACGTTACTCACTGAACTGGATACGAATAAGAGAGAGAGAGAGAGAGGTAAAAGGAGATGAGAAAGGCTGGGAGGTTAACCGGACACGAATAAAAAGCGCATCTGATGCCGGGATCTAGAAACGGGCGCTGAAACGGGAAACGGGCGCTGAATACTTTATCGCTGAGCCTGTTAGCTATCACACACAGAAATGACGTACACCTAGTCGCACATAAGATATGCATGCACAGCACTGTTTTCTGCGACCACAAGTTTCACCGAAAAACACACCAAGGGCCCTATAACGTAAAACTATTCCAATGTGTTTCTATTCCAATTTCCTGACGTCAAAGTTGCGTAGCTGCTGACGCAAGCATCGGGTGGTCACCCGTAGGGTTGTCTAAGCAGACCAATCAAACGCTCTCCTCGTTCATAGGAGGTTACTTTTGTTTGCTTGAAAAACGAATAACATTGCCTACACTGAGCGGCTTCTCTTATCTAATTGGCCGACAAGAGGCCAGGAGCCCACTGAAGTGGAGAGGGATTCGATGGGGCCGAGCCACTGCACTGAATATCGATAACTGGATGAATAGGGTGGTGTCGGCGTCTGCGATTGGTCCGCTTTCCCATACTTAGCTGGCGGTGGCTGGTCGACAATCGCGGCGGCATGCGACGGAAGCTTAAGAATGACGCTAAAATGTATCCTCACCAAAGAAGAGTTGGCAGAACGCGGCGGTAAACGTTCCAAAAGTGCTCGAAAATGTTACACGGCTACGCAAAATGTTTCATTATACGCAAATAAACCCGTGCTCTCCGACAGGTGCGAGTAGCTAGTGCATCAGCGATCGGCAGCAGCTATCTTTTATTCCTTTCGGAACGGGGCAGCCAGCTATTATTCAGAAGAAAATTCAGTTTTGTTCGGCACATTAATGCATCTTTAATGCGTACACGTCACTTTGACGCGGTGAGTTTTCGCGGTTTTGTGACGTCGCGTGACACGCAGTTGAAGTGGGTGCTGCCCGAAAACTTTTGACCAATAGCCGAAAAGGCGTCGAATCAGAAATTACTATTTTTCTTTTGTTTGGTCAAATCATGCATAATCAGTGTGCACACGTCATTTCAGATGGGGAGCTATCGCGGTTTTCGTGACGTCGCGTGACCTACAGTTGAAGTGGGGGTGGCCCAAAAAAGTTTTTGACCAATCGCGGAAGGCTGACTGCAGAATTGGAATAGAAATGTTCGGAATAGTTTTACGTTATAGCGCCCCAAGGTTGAACTGACCATAATGGTGGCCTTAAAGTCGAAAATGTGCAGGGGCAATTTCTCTAGCGGGTGGAGTAAAAGTAGGCTTTACTAAATATTACCATCACTTTCAAGAATGAACATGAAGGAAGCAGCACAAGAGGCACGCTGTTCTCTTGTGGAAGGTGGAAGTAGAGGAAGTAACGAGAAAGCCAGGTCACACGAGGGAAGGTAGAAATGGGGTCGAGTGGGGTGAGAGACAAGGCATCGCGGGAAATAATGTGAAAGGAACAGAAGGAGAGTTGTGTTGCATCATCAGCGTCCCCACAAGAAATGGAAGGCGCTCGGTTCCGGATGCTTTATTATGCGTGTAGACATGTTACTCTTGTCACCTCTGCTACCCCTCCCCTCGCCCCCCTCCCCCCGTCCGTCTTTTTTTTCTCGACCTTGTGTGACTTGGTCTTAAGCTACTAGTAATGAGCGTACCGGAACACAGTGTCTTGACTAAGAGGTGAAACTGTACACAATGATTAGAATTTCAATGGCTGAAAATGGTGGAATTAATTTATCTAGTACCTATAGTAACCATTGAAGTGTAAAGGTTTTCACGTGCAGTCGCACAGGCGTAATCGGATGAAGAAGGCGACTGCGCGAAAGCGAGAAAGATAGAGACAGGTGCATATACTGCAGAAATACGGGACGACTTACAAGTGGATTCACAAAAAGCCAAGAAAACGTTACTCAGGCCATAATTATAACAATCTATGGTTTTGCCAAGGAGCTGTGCTTATGGCAAGAAGTTATGACATGAAAAAAAGAAGAAGACATCGAAAGAGCACTAATGCTACCTGTGCATCATATAAAGTAGCCGCCGTAGAGTAAATATGCGGCAGACTACGAAGTTTCTTTTCCAGAACAGTCCTACAAAAATGCCTGATTTATCTTACTTCGAGAACGTTACGAATAAGAGCTAGATATCATGCGTTTGCGCGTGCGCTCGCGTTTGTGTGTCCATTAGCACGAAAAGGAAGGCAAGTTACAGTGCTGTTTGTTCCTCTCTAGCTCTCGGGCTCCTTACAGGCCTGTTTAGGCTAATGGGACATTCGCGTCAATTAAGCGCAGAGTTCCTTCTCCCTGCTGTTGTTATTTTAAGAGTTACGGTGCTGATCTTGGTGCGCGCACAAATAGATACAGAGAGGCGTCGAAGGCGGCCAATGCCAGCGAGGGGACAGCGGCAACGGCGCGGGCCGAGTCGGTGCGCGCTGTCTGATAATGATGAAGTATTGCCCAGCGCGCTGACACAGGAACTCCATCAGCAAACAGGAGCAAGCGACGCCATCGATCTCAGTAACTCGACCGAACGAGCTCGGAAACCACGCCACCGCGCCTCTTCCCGCACTGCGATAACCACGGTTGAACACTTTTGCCCCTCGCACTCCGCTTGCGCGGCCCCGCCTCCTCACCGCCCCCCCTTCGCTGCGCGATGTTCGCCGCTTGGCCGAGGCTGCTGGCAAGGAGAGGTGCCCTGCGGTGCCGTGTTGTCGCGTCCACCAGTGGGCTGTGGTGATTGATGGCACGCCTTGCCTTTTATAGCGGTGGGCTATTAAATAAAGGTGCTTCGGTTGTATCATCATGGTCGTCATAATCATCACCGTCGTCATCTTATCCTCATCGGCTCACTATGTCCACGGCAGGGCGAATCTCCAATTTTACTCCATCAGCCAAATGCACTCTTGCCGCGCAAATTTCCCAATCCCGTCAGACCATTCAAATCCCTTGCCACCCTTGACAATACAGTCGGCCACAAAATTTTACAGGACACTGGTGCCTCTACAAATGCGAATTACTGCTCTGCAAAGGTATGGCGCTTCTAATTTAACGGATCACTGTGTAAGACGCAAAGGCTACTGCACACTGGAGCTATGAATTTGAATATGTCACAAATTCCATGCTCCGTACACTTCTCTAGGCCCAGTGTACTTCCCCTTTCTTGTCACCAATTTTCTCAATAAACAATCATCACTATTTATTCAATAATAACAACAACAATAATAATAATAATAATAATAATAATAATAATAATAATAATAATAATAATAATAATAATAATAATCACGATTAACATCTCTCCTGTTATCGTCATCATCATCCTACATTATGTCCATTGCAGGAACAAAGCGTTTCCAGCCAAACCCCTGTCTTGCACCAGCCAACTCGCTTGTATACCAGCAGATTTTCTGATCCCACCGTACCACCCCATAATCTGCGGCCCCCTACTGCCTACCTACAAACATTGTTTGTATTTTACCACCATGGCTTACGAAAAAAGTTCCAACCTAAAGCAGAGCAGTATCTTAATGAGATACACTGGCGAACCAGCACGTGGGCACAGTTTTCTTTATTTATTCAAGGAGGATTTGCCGTAAGGGATATGAAGAATGAAAGAAAGTCAAATAAAATCTTACAACACTGCTTCGTCGTAATAGTTCTGCGGAAACCCGCAAGCTGGAGAGAATTAATTAACACTGCTTCGTGCCGCAATTCAAGCAGCGTCTCTGCGTACTTTTTGTCCATCACCCAACGGTTGCAGTTCTCGTGAAGGTCTGGCTTCAGTGCAGCCTTCCTTAGATTCTGTCTGATTGCCCGCGTTCCATAGCACATGCAAGGCAGGTGTAGAGCATGTGACGTTGTTACAGGAGCTCAGCGCCTGGGCTACCTTCCTCGGTCGTCTTCCGTCGATCCCTAGGCACAGGTGGTGTAAGGGCCGCTGCATCCCGAAGCCGTTTGTGCACCGCTTGAGCCGCTTGCCTTGGCAATGTGCGGAATGCTTAGGTACCCAGGACAGACGGTCGGCGTACTGCCCGGAGGATTTAGCTCAGGAGTTCCAATTTAAGTACATGAAAACAAAGAAATGCTTTTTGTCGGAAACGGCTGCAACGATTGTGATGAGAATTGTTGCCTTTAACAGAGGTTAACGTATAGTAAACAGTAGCAAGTAGATTTTCAGTTTATGACAAACATGACTTTTGAAAACAAATTTGCAATGCAATAATTCAGAAAACTCAAGCATCAAATTTACAGCTCCGCAATAAAAAACGATACCACAACCCTGTGATCTGAACCTAATAATAAATCTAAAGTGGGCGAACCTGATGTATCGTACACCGATTTGAAGCATACCACTAATTTATTAGCAGGAGTTCTGCAAAGCACCTGTACAGTGTAACAATTTCACGCAAATAATTCTTATTAATGCGAAAGCATTATATGGCTCAGGAGGCGGAGAATCCGGCATTGGCGTGGGCACTCGATTATTCAGAAAGGCTACGAACTCACGACCTTTGATTGAAGTCGAACTCACGAATTTGGTGTTAATTGAGGCGAAGTTAATTAAGGCACTCGAACCCACGACCTTTGGTGCTAATCAAGGTGAATTTAATTAAGGAATAATTAATCAAGGCACTAGAACCCATGACCTTTGGTGGGAGTTCAACCTTCAACCTTTGGTGGGAGTCGAATCCATGACCTTTGGTATTAATTAAGGCGAAGTTAAGACGAATGACAGAGAATGACGCTGACAGTGACGGAGCGTATATGGTGCTTCCGAATGACGAGAATGGCGAAAAAGCGGTGCAAGCGATCATTTTTGAATGTATGAATTAGTCAACCTATGCGGTATATTTGCCCTTGAGTGACTTCCTGAGTAAAGGTATGATGCAGTGAGAGGCAATCGTTGTCTGCAATCTACCTGGCTAAAATGTGCACACACGATGTTCCCTGTGAAATGATTGTCCATGAAATAGTATCTAAACTGGACAATAAAATATTCATTGGGCTCTAACAGTACAACGGACTACGACGCGATCAAACACTTGCAAGCGTCGAGCGTTCTCGGAAAACCCACCAGTGCCCTTACATAAAATATGCTATTGAGAACGAAACGACAGTTGAAGTTCAGTGTTTCGTGTGTGTCAGTAATTTCTAAGCGCGGCGCTTTAACTATGAGTCATGAATTCTACCAACTAACCAGTCGGCATCTATGCTAGGGCTGATGAGGTGAACCGGCTGCAGGTTACTGTGTCTGCATGGCGGAGCGAGGAATGTGCAGGCTCCCAGGGGAGCGGGCGACCACCGCTGAAGCGAGATATGGACACGTGTACTTAGGTGTCCTTTTCTCGGGGACTGCATTTTACACACCAGCAACTTAATGTTATCGCGCAGCGGAGGGGGGGGGGGGGGGGGGGGGGGGGGGGGGGCAAGACACGCCTGCATGATTGGAACTTGCTGGAACGTTATCGATGGTTCTATGCGTTGTCTGTTGTCACTGAAGCTTGCGTAATCTGATTGTATGCGCGAGGCCCGAATTGTGTAGCACTTTCTACTTTCTGGGAGACGCGTGGGGACCAGCGATTACTCTGGAAAGTTCGATGACTCGTGTATAAAAGCCGACGCGCTTGACGGGCAGATTACGTTTTCGACGATCGCCGACTGTGTTCGCCGCTATCGTCGTGCTTTGAGTGTAACTTGCTTTTGTGGGCACAGATTCGCCCAATAAAAAGTTCGTTAAGCTACTGACTGTTTTGCTACTGTGTTGTTTTCGCCTGCACTACTACGTGACGATTTCAAAAAGTCCTAGCCGAGACCCAGTGCTATGCATTTAGAAGACGAAGTCAGACGTTCGCAACAGGATGGTGGAACGACGGAAAAAGTCAGCAAATGTTGGCTTTGTGAAACCACGTGCAAAATTGTGATTTCGGGTTCAATGTGAGCGTTATATGTAAATTTTATAAAATTGAAAATGGTGATCCGCACCAGCTGTCCTATCTTATGAACAAACCAAGGAATGCGGCAGCGGCTCTGCGGCAACGAGTTATGCGTAAATAGTCGAATAATATTTGCTGCGGAAATCGTTATTCAATTTCACTGGTCTAATATGAAGCGCGAACGCAGATTGATGAATACCTATAAAATTGAGATTTCGTGAAAGGGATGCAGTTAGGCAGCTCGTGTAATGCTATAGAGCATATCAGCAATGATTTAGTGTTAGAAATAGAGGTGGATGAATACCGTCTCTTTTGAATGCAAATCGATTCGTTTAACAATGATATAATATAGAACTGACTGTCGAATAGTGAAACGCAGATTTCCAGCCGGAATACTTATTTCTGTATAATTTCGTACCACGCCCTTGCTGCCTAGTGTAAAATAGACAGCTAACTACATTGCCAAAAGATCGCTTTTCAGTGCAAATTCACTGACTGTCATAAAAAATAACTGCACGAATACACATTCCACAACCGTACAACCGAGTTGCTAACAACATTTCCGAGAAAGAATGGCGGCGGTCACACTAGCTTTCCGAAAATTCTAAACAAATTCTTTCTGAAAAAAGTAACAAGTTGTGGGAAAAAAACCTACTTAAGGAATTGTGCGTCGTATATGCACGTAAAATGGCCCTTTGCAAGAAAAATATTAGTGGTTGTAGCATAATAGATAAGACTGCTAAATGAATAAACTACCAAAAACCCAAAATGGTAAACTACAAGCAATAACCAGAGTTCGTCATGTAAGCTTTCGCTACAAATCCGAAAATAAAAATTGCATTAGTCTTTTTGTTTTTACTTTGCTTCATAAACGTCTGTTGTTGCCTCACTTCTGATGATTTGCTGTAGACTTTCTAGCAGACGGTGAACAGTAACCAGACAATGAAGGCCGGTACTCGCGAAATCCTTGCTTATTTTTGATTTCGAAAATATCGAATGGTTCCTTTTTGAATACGTATGTGAATAGCTAGACAGTATAGTACCTCGATTCGTATTCAAAAGTTCAAATATTCGTCCTACCATAATTAGAATCGGAGAATAGGTGCCGACGGAAGGCAAGCGCAATCACGGCCAGCGGTGGATCAGGCCGTGTGATCAGGTTAAGAAATTTGCAGGTACAGGAGGGAGAACCAGAAATGGGTTGAAGCTGGTAAAGACTGGGGGGATAATTTTTTTTTTCCTGCAGTGGGCACGTGTTAGGCTTATAATCATGAGAATGAGCCCTGCTCAAAGTTGAAGGGGCTGGTTGCAGTAGGTAGGGATGTTGCATTTGAGCTACACTAAATCATACCAAGGAGGTGCTTCGCCCATTCTAATGGGGAACGAATAAGCCTTCGTTGGTCTACCAGCAACAAGTGACACCACAATGTGAATTCCAACAAGAGAGGCCTTCATTCTCTCGAGATCTTTCACTTTCAGTGAGGGATCGAGAAGGCACAAGCAAACAATTGGAGAGACGCGAGGAGTCCGAGTCAGAGTTATGCTACGAACTGGGTAACGGAGTCCTGTCGCAGCGCCCACTCTATATGTACTGTGCAGTGCCGTCAGCGAAGTCGTTTAAGGCCTTCATGATCTTGCAAAATGAAGGAATCTGCTCTTAGGCAGGTCTTTTCACTATTAATTAGAAATATAGAAAACGCATCAGTGAGAAATTCCTCTTGCAGTGAATTCTCCTTCTATAAAATGTCCTCACTTGATGCAGACCAGTGCCAGCCGCTCAAATACGTTGCGCATGACTGCCAATCGATCAGTTACGGTAATAATTGCATCCACGCGCAAAAGATAGAGGCACGAATTTTGCCGAGTGGTGAGCAATCGTAATACTGAGGCTGAAAAACGAAGTGATGCGAGAAGCACGTCTTTGTGCCCCCGTAATCCGCTTGACCAAATTTACGTTCAATCGCAGGCTCGATCCACTTCCGAAGTTCTGAATTGTTCATCGTTATTCTGAATGCGCACGCGTGCCGTTTCGGCTCCACGTAAAATGTTCGAATAAACTCGAGTTGCAAGTGAGCGTCGGTCCCGTCCGGCGGGTTTCTTCCCGTCTTCCGTCAGACCGCACGACGCACCACACCTGAATTTCACCGGCATTGCACTGCCGCATAGCGCCGTCCGAACACTAAGCTTTCGCACGGCGCTAGCACAACGGCGACCTGCACGTGATTCGTGGTACGACGGAACCAACGGAGCCCGGCCGAGAGGACCGATACGCGGCGCGTTAATCGCGCCACTCGCGCGCTTTTCCTTGACCGGTGGCAGCTGAGCTTTTTCTCCTGGAGGCATTTGCCTTTTCCCCTTTGCTTATCTCGCTTCCTGCTGCCTGCTTGATAGCGCACAACGCCGCTCGTCATCTCTTTTTGCCCCCCGGCCCGCGCGAATTCCACGCAGCGTTAGCGAAGCTCCCTCCCCACCTGAGCGGGTCATCGTAAAAGTGCTAATTTGTAATCCTGACACGAATATTCGGCGTAAATATTTAAACTGTTAGCGACACGGCTGCAATGAAGCAAGCATTACGTAATCTTTTCAGCTCATCGAAACGTTTGCTCCCCCTGGAGACCCAAACAAGTAACAAACGTATAGAAATCTTCAGATTAAGCGCGACGCGGTGTTTTCGTGAGGTGCGCTGTAACTTGAGTGTGTCGGTGTTTACACCTTGGCTCTCGCCAAAACGAAGCTGATTCCACAATTTAGAGTACACCTCGTAAAGTCTGATTGAGGCTTTAAAGAAAGCTGTTAAGTACTTGTGCCGTATATATATATATATACGCAGTATGATGTGAGCTCAGTAGTAGTATAGCATAATACTCATATTGGCTCTGTACCTATTCCTGCTTCTCCACTGTAGTGGAGCACGCCTTTTCGTGGTACGCCACCGCGGTGCACCGAAGTAGTTGCACGCTACGCGCCACGGGCGTGTCTCGATGAGCGGCCGCGCTTGGCAGGCCGGCTCTCTGGGTCCGCAATGTGGGTCACACTACGTCCGGATACCCCGACTTAAAGGATCCGATAGCGACTATCGCGTTTATCTTACGATGCGGGCTTTTTCTTCGGTATTCCCTCGATCGTCCGGCTACGACGGTCGCCTTCGTGTGCTGCGAGAGCCTGCGCAACACCTGCCTCCGCTGCACAGACGCTGGCCTGCTTGGTGCCGGCTGTTGCCAGGGCGGCCACGTTGGAACCAGTGTGGCGAAGTGTTTCTTTTTTTTTTTCTGACAAATTTCACCAGGTCGTGCCTCGAAATGCCCTATATTTAGCAAAACGTCGCTAAGTGATTATGATAACTCGCTTAGACTTTCGCATTATTATGTTTTAATTGTTCCTATACGGCGTCCCTATTATTCTTTCATCTATAGCTCTAAACTACCTTTTGCAGTGGTGAGTAGAGGATAAGAATGTGAAAAGAAACTCGCCAATTATATTTAAGGTCTGAAGACTGTTTGCCTAAAATAGATGAAAAGCTTTAGTGCATAGAGATGACTCGCTGATAAGATCATCGGAATGTCTTTAGACACGACCTATGGAGATGCAAGTATTGCCCGTGGGACAAAATCGGGTCGAGGCACTGAATTTAGCTAAACTCTCCTGAGGACTTTTACCAGGACTGTTAAGTAACGTGACAAGAAAAGAAAGAAATATCCGTAGAAAATCGCTGTAGGATTTCAGAACGATGAAGTTGTTAAGGTGGCTAAAAATTGCCAAATTTAGCTACTTCCTCGCTGAATTACAAACGCTGGGTGAAAGGTCCAACCAACAGAGTGCGATTAATTTCTTTACACGCATTGTGCAGAATAAACTCTTGTCGCCACGTCCCTAGTTCGAAAGCCCGTGTGTAGGTCCTTCATTTATAGGCGACAGTTGGACTCTTTCGGCCGCTCACAATGCAACGCCAATGAGCTATATTCCGGCGCAAGCCCTGGCCAGCTATGTTGAGCGCTGACTGTACCTCCATCACAACGTCGAAGGTTTTGTTTAAATCACGAGCGAACCGCGCAACGGACGAGCCGAAGGCGATGATACTGTGCGCAGTCTGGTTACGTAATCGTCGTCCCGTCATTTGCGCTGTTCTTTCTGTTTTCAGTGATGCTTCAACCAGCTCGATTCGGCGATTTTCTGCAGATTTTTCTTCTCCACTTTCATCTGAAAATGGCCTACGCGCGGATCCCGCTGGAACAGCCATCCGTGCAACTGTAGTCACTGAATGGCGAGCTCGTGCTCAAATTTCGATCAAAGCATGAGAGCGCATGGGTTACTCAACACCATGAGAAATAATGGCACGGGGTGCGATGTGCGAAGCCTCTGTAGCCGGTTTGTGAACATGCATGGCGCAGTCCCGAATGCTCGTTATCGTGCCCGAATCACTCGACCGTTGCAAACGCAGGCGGACCTGAAATCGCGAGGTCGCCTCATTACCGTCTTGTTGGCGTTTGAATTTATGCCGACAGACACTTTAGTTGGTGCGCTAGCTCTTCCAAAGCTTTTGTCCTTGCTACAGCTTTTTAGGCCACACCAACGAGCTAACACCACATGTACTTTCATTACTGGTTTTATTTCCCGCAGGACGACTCGTATGTATTAACACATTTCGCATGTCGCCGTCGTCAAGACGACGGAATCCGGCGTTTCACAGCAACACTTGATCGAAAAGAAATACTAGCGCAATGAAAAAAAGTACTATGTTAATTGAGAAGGTGTGCCTATTATATGCCCTAACAGCTCCTCCCATTGCTTTATCCTGCTTCCATAATGAAGTGAATCATCTTCGTCTCTTTGCCAGCATATCATAAAAATAAAAGCTGTACATAACAAATAAATAGAGCAGGACTCTTAACAAGAGAACCTACGGAAGAACTTTGCACATGCTTTCCTGTTTGGACGTAACATGGTAGTAGCTGTCACCGCGACGAAACAAGTCGAAAGACCTGATTTTATAAATGAAAAAAAAAAATTAATTATGGGCTTTTACGTACCAAAACCACTTCCTGATTATGAGGCACGTCGTAGTGGAGGACTCCGGGAATTTCGACCACCTGGGGTTCTTTAACGTGCACCTATATCTAAGCACACGGGTGTTTTCGCATTTTGCCCCCATCGAAATGCGGCCGCCGTGGCCGGGATTCGATCCCGCGACCTCGTGCTCAGCTTTATAAATGAAGGAATGAGAAATTGGCCAGGGCACGCCAGAAAAATCCCTGTTTTGTACGGGCAGTTTACTAAAACCTTGTCCATGTCTACAAGAAACATTTGTGTGTAACAACCACCAGTATATAAGAAAAGGGGAAAAAATAAACGAATTTAAGTCTCGCGTCATGGCAGCGAGCGCGAAAACGCAGGCGCAACTACGGTCGCGGTGTCGACTGCGGCAGCCACGAATGCCCTGGCACACCGACTGGTCCAAGGACCCATATTGCATGGCAGGCGCTCGTTAGACGTTCCCGAAGGAAGCCTGTTCACTCGTGCCGTGCGAAGGACGCGGGAATCACGAGACCATAATCGACCTTTGTTGGCGCATTCGCGGGGAACACATTGCCCTGCGTGGGCAGCTTTGAGGCGACGGGCGCTGTTTTCGTGCCGCCATCAGGACGGCCGCGCATCGGCACCTTCGTTAGACCGAGCGGTTAGACTCCCTTTATTTTCCGAAGGTGAAGCAGGCTACTTGCGTCACATACTGGCCATACTTATTACTTCTTCACACCCTGGAATGCAGGTGAACTGGCGCGATCTTCGAAAAGTCTGGGAAAAATTCGCCAATTCGACAAGCGTATTTTTGAATGATTATACGGGCCAGGATGCGAAAATTTTCGTGTTTTCGAGTCCTGCATGCACGCTAAAAAAGCCCAGGTCACCAATCTAATTACGCAGCCCTCCCTCCTACAAGGTCCACTTTAGCTTCTGGGCTGCGTTGGAGCGTTGAACCGCACCAGCCATTCTAACAGTCATCCACCTGTGAATGACTGTGAATACGAGAGGTGGTTCTTCTACGAAAGTAAAAAGCATATGCGCTTCGTTAAAGGGTGAATTGAGCCTATAATGAGTAAGCGGTAAAATGACCAAATTGCGTTAGAACCGAAAAAATCAGGTGTGCGTGGTTTCCCACTTGCCTCCTCCGCAGAACATTGTGTAATCCGGAATAAATATACCATGGCGAGTCGTCAAAAACTGCCGAACCAGAACTTCTCTGTGCTTCACAAATTTTTATTGCACCCAACCTGTTTCACCGAGTATGCAAGATTTGGACGGCAATTTATTCTTTTCACAAAAGCGACATAGAATGCCACCAGAATTTGCGTCTTTAAAACAACGTACAGTATTGTGAACAGACATTCATTTGCGCGTCCTTCGTAGCGGTAACCTATTGCCGCAGCAGATGAGAACCTCGCTCATCACGGCGTCACTAGCGCACAATGCCTCTGCGCCGCGTGGGGGAAGAGAAAGGAGGCCGGGAGCGACCGGAAGTCAGGGTTGTCCGGCTGTCAACCCGGAAGGAAGCGCGAGCTTCGGCGGGGAGAACTTGCGTTGGAAGAGAGGGTTATGAAAGAAGGATCATTCTCTCAGTTGCCTTTTTACGTGGCACATTAGTTTGGCGATGTTTACTTTTACCTCCCCTTCTGTCGGGCGGGGCCTCCTCTCCCCCCTTTTCTGAGCTCGCTCTATCGCCCGCTCGTGCAGCGCGCCGCTTACTTCCGCGTGCAACAGGTTGCAACTGAAAGACATGCGCTAGTCGCGCGCGCGGCGAGGCTTCTTTCCCTCTGCTTCGTCGAGGCCAACTCCGCTCTCCGTGATTCGAACCGGCGAAGTTAGCGCCTCGCTAGGCGCCGCGGTGACATCTCTCGGGAAACGACAAAACTAAAATTCAGTCTCGTTTAGAAACCGGGTCACGTTCTTTCGAGTTTCGAGATATTCGGGCAGTTAAACAGCTTGAATGATATAGGTGGGAAAGCGGTTGCCTTTCTTCGTTTTCATAAACCTCCTCGCTTTGTTACATAAATGCAAGTCGCATAATATGCGACTACGTTAGCGTAATGCTAGCTGGCCGAATTGCGCCCAAACATGTCTCTCGCGTCGTGCCTTCCCTGCTTAATGGCTAAACACAGGATAAAATACACCAAAGCAGTTTTCAGAAGCCTTAGGCAGTAATTTCTGCTGTCTCGTTGCCGTAGTGCTGAGGCGAGTTAATGCATCATCTCATCTCAGTATACTTCAGTATGAAGCGTGCCTCTCAAATCCTTCCACGTTAACATCCCATAGCCTAGTGACAAATCTGACGATATTGTTATGTTTCTGAATAGTGTTGAGTTAGATTGATGTAAAAGGCCACGTTTCTAGCTCATCTTTTATCAGTTAAGACTTCTCCCTCCATCGTCAGAGTGAGCAAGTCGGGCCTCTTTCATTGCGAATGAAGTCGGAATGCGTTAAATATTATCGCAGATTTCTGGAGTGAACAATTCCAGTCAATTGAATTGAAATTATCGAGTTATACGTGCCAAAACCACTTTCTGATTATGAGGCATGCCATCGTGGAGGACTCCGGAAATTTCGACCACCTTCTTTAACGGTTCTTTAACGTGCACCTAAATCTAAGTACACGGGTGTTTTCGCATTTCGCCCCCATCGAAATGCGGCCGCCGTGGCCGGGATTCGATCCCGCGACCTCGTGCTTAGCAGCCCAACACCATAGCCACTGAGCAACCACGGGGGGCTATTCCAGTCATGTACTGACTGTGCTCAGCAACCGTACGGTATTTCCTGTTTTCTACTGACTTCCTAGTGAACGAATATATTATGGAATACTTGAAAAGGCTATTTTAGATTATTAATGGCTATAAATACGTCTTTGGTTATGGAAGGGATGGGTTTATTTTTATAGAGATTGCCAAAGTTATCTGTTCTTCCCCGTTTCCCCATACCCAAGTTTAGAGCAGCCAATACCGGCGTCCTTGGATAACCTGCCTGTCTTTGCCTCTTCGTCTCTCTCTCCAGCAGCTTACGCTTAGGGTGAAACGGCATTGTTTTTGTTTTAGGCGCAGCTCTTACGCGCCCGTTCCTGCGTTTCGCATCGGGGTCATTCCTCGGCGTAACCGAGCGAACGAGCACAGTGAAGGATGAAAAAGCGAACGCGGAGCGCAGCGGGGGATGACAGACGGCGATAGCGAAGAGAGCGCGAGGAGGAAAACGGATGAGGAAGGTGCAGCGGAGCCATGAGGTGGAAAGCGGAGAAGAAGGGTATGGCGAAAACGTTAGAAGAAAATCGTAGTGCCGCAAGAGAAGCTCTGCGACGACGACCGCTACGAGATGGCGTCAGAGTAGCGCGCCGTCGTCTGTTCACTGATGGCATGCGGCGAGTGCGTCCAACGATACCATACATGGAAACAAAGCGCTGCGTGAACGGAGATCTGTCTGCGCGGCGGCTTCTGTGAATCGCGCCCACGCGTCACTCACGCGCTGCCTCGCGATCTTCCGTTTAGTGAGGCAGTCTCGCCCAGGGTGTCGAAACGAAATGTTTTTCGGTCTGGTTTTAGCTTCGTTCCACTGAAATAATTCCGTTCAGAGTCTGCACCGGAAGGAAAAAAGAAAAGTGATCCTTAACGCTTCATAACGGTTTTGGTTCGCATGCAAAAATTTTAAAAGCGATGTAACTACGAAAATACACTATTTATTTTTCTCAATAAGTGAATTGCGAATTCTGAGATCGTGCTCCGGGCCTTGAGTCAAGGCACTGAGCATTCTCTCAGAAACAGCATGTCATCGAGTGTGCTTGTCAAAGTGCGAGACCGCTGTTTCGATACAACAAACTTATACCCCTGTTACACGGGCACTTACAACGGCCGTTAACGCAAAGGGCAGTTGAACGCCATAACGGCCGTGGGAACGCAACGGTGGTGGCTGCGCTCACACGGCGCTTTCGATGTTCAGTTGGTTCAGTTCCGTTTCGACGATTTATCACGTGACTCGTGAACTTTTTACCTCGCAAACTCGAAAAAAGTTTGTTTCTGGATCCAATTCGATCCATGACGATGCAAAATGGCTGTGTTTTTTGTTTCAACGTGGTGTTTTCAACGTGTGTTTGTTTCAACGTGGTGAAGCGTCCGATTTCACGTTTCATCACTTGTACTAACCGAAAAACCATTGTGCATTTCCTTTTTTATTTCGTACCACGAGTGACCGTCTGCGCGATTCAGCAGGTGCAGTGTTGAACGTGGTGCGACTTTCCGACGCGCACCCAAGAACAGCCGTGGAATGGCGCTTAGCCGGCCGCTTTATGAATACGACCGACCCGATTTGCTTCTCCTGGTTGCGCACTACGAGGCCTTGTTGTCTGCAAAAAGGGCTGAACTGCAAGCTGTGCGCATTAAGAAAACCTCAATCAAGAAGAAGCGGAAGGCGGCCGAGAGGCGACGTCGCAGCCTCGCGGCACTCGATGTGGTGATGTCTGCCAGGCAAAGGAGTGTGTGGGTGCTATCCAGACCACCGTCTTGGTACGATACCACCGTGCCGACGTTGTCGAATCAAGATTTCAAGGCCAACTTTCGCGTGACCCATTCCACATTTGCCTACATCGTGAGCTCGTGTCCCTCACTAGCACCGGAGGACACGAACATGCGAGCTTGCACACACCTACACTGCCTACACCAGCGCGTCGCCCTCTCGCTGTACAGACTGGCTGAATAGAGCTGGTTGAACAGCGCCGTCATCCTTGCGTACACGGACGCATTGTGTTTCTGAGCTCGCAGTTCGGCAAGGTGATCCTGCCACAAGCTGATAAGTAAATGAGTCAGTGACGCTGCCCAGGCAAAGCGTTTTTGCGACGGCGCGCTCGCCTGCAGCGGGGACACGTTGCTGCGGGTGCTGCAACGGACGGAAACGGCGGCGGAACGGAGACCGGCGAGCTCCGTTGGTGTCAATCGCCGTTGGATTTCCAACGGCGCTCGCGCTGCCGTGTACCTCTGCCTAACCCCCGTTAAGGCCAAATGCCGTTTTCCTTAACGGCCGGTAAAGTGCCCGTGTAACAGGGGTATTAAACGAACGTAAACGAGCGATAAAACTTCGGCAACAAAGCGTTGTAGCCGTAGAAAACGAAACGGTCAGCTATTCAGTCCGCAAGTCCTTGGTTTTGCTACAATGCCGATCTGCTAGTGCACTGAGCGGCAGGCTTAGATTAGTGGAACGCTCGACCGGCTATCGCTTGCGCTATCCCTGCCTTAGATACACGCTTATGCGAGCCCGTGAGATACGCGCGAATGATGACGTTGCCTGACGACAGTTGTTTCGGATTGCCGACTTTTCCTTTGAACCAAAACCGATAAGAAATATTTCGGTTTCACTGCGCAACAAAATACCGTATTTGAATGCTTCTGACGCGTATTTCTTTTGAATAAAAGGTGCGTTCAAATTTGTATGCGCGTTACAATCGTAAATAATTTTCTATTTTTATAAATGAAATATGAAGCTGATTCTTAAACAAAAGAAACGCAATGCAAGGTAGCTAACCACACTGCCATCGAACTGGTCGTCTGAAGAAAACGACGTTCGCAGACATCACAAGGTATTTCGTGGTGCGTGGTATGCCCGCCTACGGAAGACGGTCTTATATTTTTTTATTTGTGAGACCCTCAAGGTACACAGTTGTACATTGCAGAATGAGGGGGGGGGGGGGGGGGGGGCGAGAATACATTCCAAGAGTAAAAAATACAGTATTCGTTCTAGGAATTCACAGTGCAGGGAACAAAAGAGATATAAAGAAACTAGTAATGTATTCATAACAACCAAAAAAGACACTTACATAATATGAAAATACAGAAAGAGTACACTTTACCAAGCAGACAATGTTCACGAATAAGTACGTAATTATGCCATTTGCCACCAGAGATTACTTCATGTTTATTAGTGCATTCTTAAAAAGGGTGGGGTCACTGATGCTTACTCATGATGTAGGTAGGTTATTCCAATCTCTTGAAGCCCTAGGAAGGAATGATTGTGAGCACGCGATGGTGTTATGACGGGGTACGTTAACCTTATGTACGTGATCACGACAAGCTGAATAATATGGCGCAGGGGTTATCTAAAGGGGGCGAAGAGGTGCGTTGTGGTAGTAGATTTTATGAAAAAGGGAACTGCGTGATTCCGTTCTGCGAAGAGATAATAATGGGATTTGAAGGGTACTCTTCATTAACGTAACACTAGCAGTGCGATGGTAGTTAGCTAGGATGAAACGAACAGAGTGATTTTGTACTGATTCGATTTTGTTAATTAACGTGATCTGATGAGGATCCCAAACGGATGAGGCATACTCTAAGTGGGGCGGACGTAAGTTGTGTACAACAGCCGTTTTAATGAAACAGGTGTATGCGAAAAATTTCTCTTCAAGTACCCTAAGAAGCGGTTAGCTTTAGATATTAGATATTGTACACGCTGCGTCCAAGAAAGATCGCTAGTTATATGAATGCCAAGGTAATGGTAGCATGTAACGGATTGAAGGGGGCAGTCATTGAGGGCGTAGGTAGAACAAGTTGTGTTAGAACGAGAAATTCGCATAGATTTGCACTTATTAATGTTAAGTTCCATGCACCAAGTGAGGCACCAATTAGATATGTTATTCAAATCAGATTGAAGGGTAGTTATATCACAGGCATTACTTATATTTCGATGTATAACACAGTCGTCAGCGAATAAACAAATTTGTGAGGAAATGTTATCAGGTAAATTGTTCATATATATTAAAAATAACAGACGACCAAAGACAAACACTTGTGGAACACCGGATTCCACTAGAGCCGCGTTAGATTTGGAGCCATTAGATACGACAAATTGGGAGCGAGACGAAAGGAAGGATTCGATGCGCGACCATCCAGAAGTGTGGCATTTCTAATGCATTAAATGGAACTGAATATGACTTTCTGTGATCGGCAGACAGTGAAAAGGAAGTGTCGTCGGTCTCCGATAGCCGCTAAAATTCAGCTCCGTGCTTATCCGTGTGACTTCGTGTGTTGCATAATATCGTCTCGACACGGTTCGCATCGACTCAGGTTTCGTTACTTGATTTGCGCGGTAGAATCAGCACCAAGTTATCTTTTTATTTATATTTCGGTAGTAATAGAAGCACGCTTTGCAATCGGTGGCGCGGTAGAATCGCACACATACGGTAATAAATAACGTTTCGGTTACGTTTTCATTCCGGTCAAAAATATCGTTTTCTTTTTCAGTTTTTAGTTTTTGTTTGCCTTCCGTTCCGACACACTGGTCGCGCCACACTTCGCTCAGTGTGCCGCAGGAGACAGATTGTCCGCGTCGGCCAATATGTCGCGAAATGAAAACACGTGCAGAGCAGCGCTCAAATTTCGCATTAGGGAGTACCGTAATCCTCGATGAATTTACTGTTTAGACATTTATTTGCAAAGCTTTACAATTAGTGAAGTGGCACTCATAAGGCCAGTAGCAGTTGCTTCGTCAGTTAGGTTTTTAAGGGAACCGTGAACTCTCGTCAGGGCTTTGCGTTAACCTGACCGAACTGTCTCTCTCATTTTTGGAAGCGCGCGCTTCAACCACTGGCATCAGCTTCTGGCGCGCTACCAAGATCAGCGCCGGCGAACGGCGCCAAACTGGGGGAGTATTCTGTGAGTGTCCACCTCGACATGTCCGTTTCGCCTGCTGTTGAGGGCTGATTCCCTCGGGGAAGTCTATCTCCTTCCTGACGCGTACCCCAGCCTAGCCAATAAGAACTTCACGCAGCAGACCAAATCGACATGTCCACTAGGTGGACCGATTACCTTGCACTCCCGCCTCGTAAAACGCGGATTCGCGTGCTCTCTCTCCCAGCGGATGGTGGCTCCGATGCCAAACTGAGGAACGAGCTAAGAAAAGCTAACCGTATAAAAAAAGTTGAGAAGCCATTCCACCCTGTGAAGGTGGTTGACCAGTGAAGCTGCTTTGGTGGTATAAATTATGTTGGTATAGAGTTTTGTTGGTGTGTAACTATACACACAATTATGCATGCATTTATGCAAAATGCGAAGAAATATCGGGCTCGCACTACGTCACGCACTACGTCGTACGCACACAGAGCTACCGCTGATGGGATTTTACGACGCCACTCTAAAGACGCAGGTGCTGTCGACGCAGCTGCGTCGAAGCGCCGTTTAGACGCTGGTGGCCGTTAAACCGAGCTTCGACGCGAGCGACGTTATGCGTTCACCGGGGCGCAGTCCAAAGGAGTGCACGAAACAAAACCCATTTGTTTGTAATTTGCGATTGAACAGACTTGCTAGTTAATTAGCTAAATGAAACTCGCAAAGACCAGAATTTTATTCTAGCGGATAAACATGGGGTTGTCCTTTTATAAGCTCGTGTATTGATTGCAGACGGGAATTCCGCAATATTTAGAACTTCACTGTGAACTACATAATTAAGAAATGTAAATGAAACTCGGCGTAATGTTAGAGTCGTCTTAACAGCTAATTGTCATATCGGGATACTTCCGATAAACCAAGAGTCACAGCCGTTTTCTGTAATTGTACTCTCTCCGTTGATGGCCATGCATTGACAGCAGATAGGAATTATGCAACGTTTACAACTTCACTGTGAACTAATTATGACAAATTATATGGAACTCGGAGTAATAATAGAGTCACCTTAGCATCCAATTTAAGCACATATTTTTCTAAGATACCTACATTAGATTGATAGCTACACAGCATTCGCGAGAAAGTGGGCTTCGCCGCAAGGCGTTTTCTTTTCGCAGCCACGATTTTTCCGGAGAGTAGCCATAGACAGCTTCGCTGTGAAAAAATAAACAGGCTGTCATTGTTAACAACAAACTCGCAGAGGAATGCTTGCTAACATTCACAAGCGTTCGTAAAGTTCAGTCGCGTTTAAAAAGGGCAGCAGGCCCTTCGGCCCCTTCTACTTGCAACAACACTTAGGCAAAGGCCTCAGGATCTTGTTCTCCGAGAACGGCCTGTCATCCGAGAGACTAAGACAAGGCGAGGTATACCATAACCGTTATGATTTTATTACAATCGCGATCCTGACTTCTAATTTACGTAATAGCCAAAGCAAGCGTGCGCGATGCAAACAGGGACCCACTTTTTTTTTTTTTTGGACAACCGACTCAAACGCTCTCGCCGTTTACAGGACTCCCCTTTTGCTTTGTTTTAAAGCAAATCGCAATGACTATCGTGACAGGCTTTTCTTATCTCACCGGTTGGCGAGATGAGTGGACGGAAAAGGGTTTTGGTGGGGCCAAGCCAGCGCAGTGGAAGTGGATCACCAGGACAGGAGGGTTGCGCCGGCTTATCCGATTGGTTCCCTTCCCTCTGATTAGCTTGCGGTGGTTCTGCGGTCATCGCGGCGGCCTGCAACGCGGGGCTAGAAATGCCGTCAAAATGGGTCCTCAGTGAAGAGTTGGCAGAGCGGCGTCATCCCGTGCCTATGAGGCTCGACAACATTGTACTCCCATGAGAGGAGTGGAACTGCAACAACGACTGGGCCAGATGAGGAATTTCAGCGCTCAACGAAGCAATCTGCAAATTATTCATCTGAGGAAGTGTTCGCAATCGTCTGAGGTTCCATTTAGTAGGGATAGCATCGAATTAATTGGTTAACATCGTCAACATCGGAGAAAAATTTGTCCTTTCTGCAACTGCGAGGCTTTTCTTTCGAGGATGCCGTATGGGTTTCCTTTGTAGCAACTGCTACGATTGGGTGGATGTCTCATTTTCCCATTATTAATTACTTCTATCCACCTTGCGGGCTTCCGCAGAACTATTGCAGATTGTCTTTCCAGCTTGTCTAGATACGAACAGTCAAATTGATGTAATATTCCTAGATAACAGCAAAGCATTCGATACAGTCCCACACGATAAACTAATTACTAAGCTTCGGATGATTGGCGTGCAGAATTATTCATTTCCTGGATTTCAGCCTATCTGTACAACCGCAACCAGTACGTTCCGGTGGGAGAACAAGTCTCTGGTTGCCTTCCGGTAACTTCTGGCATTCCGCAGGGGAGCGTACTTGGCCCTCTACTTTTTTTACTATATATTAACGATATTGTCAATGTCGTTAACACCCCAGTTCACATTCGTCTATTTGCTGATGTCTGTGTTTTGTTTAGAGAAGTTACCTGCATTACTGACCAATATGACCTTAACTCTAACTTAAACGATGTGTTGAAATGGTGTGAGCAATGGGGAATGCTTCTTAATGCAATTAAGTGTGTCTACCTCCCCATAACGCCCAAAAAAGTCCCCTTAGACTAAACTTACAATTTAGCTGCAGCACGTTTACTGAAAGTAACATGCTATAAATATTTAGGCTTAACATTAACGAGTGACTTATCATGGAACTTGCACATAAATCCCATCTGCTCTGCCGCTTTCCGGAATCTATGCCTTCTGCGCCACAAACTCAAGACTGCTCCGTCTAGTGTTAAACTACTCTCTTAGTTTTCCTTAATTAGGCCAAAACTTGAGTATGCTTCCATAGTTTGGGACCCTCACAAAGAATTAACATTAAGAACCTAGAAATAATTAAAACAAAAGCAGTACGATTTATTTACAGTAAATTTAAGGCTACTGACTCCCCCACTGCATTACTAACCGATAACGGCATTGAACTATTACACATTCGAAGAAAGAAAAGTCGACTAGAGTTTTCCTCAAACTGAATTAATCATAGGATAGCCTTAGACGCCGCAAAATACGTATCCCCCTTGATAAGCAGACCCACTCGACACCACTACCCTCATTCTCTAACACCTATTTTCGCAAGGACTGACACTTTTAAGTACTCTTTTCTTGCGCAAACAATAGATGACTGGAATAAACTAACTGAAGCATACCCCCAGCGCCCATGAGCTGTATATCATTTGTGTAAATAATCTTGCTATCTCGTGTATTAATTATAGTGGTATTGTAATCAAGTTAAATTTTTTTTAATCGTCGAACTTACGACTAAACAATTTGTGTGAGAAACGTGTTACACACTTGTTTCATCTTGTTCTGTGTATATGATCTTTGTTTTTTGCTCACCCTGCTTGGACTTCTTGTCCGCAGTATTCTATAAATAAAATAAAATAAATAAAGTAATTACGTCAGATGTATGAAAACGTCTCTGTGCTGTTATTCCGGTGTTATTCCGGAGCATGGCATGCAATGCCAGGCGGCTGCATTTAATCCGCAAGATAGCTCCCTGGTTTCATGTATTCATACAGCTACAATGTGAAACGCATATGCGAATAAACATTGCTAAGTGTATATACATTTTCTACAAAGTTTATTTTAGCATATAATTAATCAATATGAGCATTGCCTGTCGCCGCATAATATATTTGCGCGCTGAGCTAGTACCATCTGGTTTCCCTTAGATTGAGTTGAATGATTAACCTGGACCCGCGGCTCTCGCGTGTGCTCATGTGCGCCGGAGCATGTCCTATGTGCACTCGGCAGAGTAGCTGCGATATGCAAAAGAAGTTTGCTTTGTGTATATATCTTTTCGTTCAGTGTTTGCAAATCTGCTTTGCGTCTGATCTTGCCGGCAGTATTTCGCAAACACACTGAACGTCCACTCCTTAGGTTAAGGTTAGCCGCTTTGCACAGCATCAAGCTATACACGTAATTGAACAGACCGCACAGCACGCCTCTTGTAACTGTAACAAAGTCCTTGGCTCTATAAAATAGCAATTTACTACACCTAATTCTTTAGCGCAGAGAAGTGAGGTAAGCGGTTTAAGGTAGATTTAACTGGGGGGCTGATTGAGATAGTTGTTGATTCATGTTGGTTTGTATTGTGGCTGGGCTAGTACTGATTGCGATAGTTGCTGATTCGCAAAGTCATAATAGCCTATGTTTATAGCCTCTCCCAGCGATCTCTATTTACCCTTGTCTTGCGCTAGCTGATTCCAATTTGTGCCTGAAAGTCTCCTAAATTCATTACCCCACCTATTTTCTGCCGTCCTCAACTGGACTTCCCTTTCCTTGGCACCCATTATGTAACTCTAATAGTCCACCGGATATCAACCCTACGCATTGCATGGCCCACCCAGATCGACTTCTTTAATTTTGATGTCAACTGTAATATCTGCTATCCCCAATTAATTATGTAAGCAGCGCAAAAGGTGGACTAGGACGTAAACAAGACCAAGACAGCATCAACTTTATAGCCAGAGATGGTATGCGTCTTGGGGCGCTATAACGTAAAACTATTCCAAACTGTTCTATTCCAATTGTGCAATCAGCCCACCACGATTGGTCAAAAACTTTTTTGGACCACTCCCACTTCACCTATCTGTCACGCGACGTCACGAAAATCGCGAGAGCTCCCCATATTATATGACGTGTACAGACTTATTATGCATAATCTCACCTAACAAAACAAAAACAGTTATTTCTGATTCGACGCCTTTTTGCCATTAGCCCTCGGATATTAATCAAAAGTGTTCGGGCTGCACCCACTTCACCTGTCTCTCACGCAACGTCACAAAACCGCAAAACCTTAGCGCGTCAAAGTGGCGCGTACGCGTTAAAGATGCATTAATATGCCGAACAAACTGAATTTTCTTCTGAATAGCCGCAGGCTGCCTCGTTCCGAAAGGAAAAAAATATGGCTGCCGCCATACGCTCCGGCACTAGCTACTCGCCCCTGCCGGAGAGCATGGGTTTATTTGCATGTAATAATTACTTTTGTGTGGCCGTGTAACGTTTTCAAGAACTATCGGCACGTTTACGACCTCGTTCTGCCAACTCTTCTTTGCTGAGGACCCGTTTTAGCGTCATTCTTAAGCTTCTGTTGCATGCCGCCGCGATTCTCGACGAGCCACCGCAAGCTAGGAGAAAGCGGACCAATCGCAGGCTCCGGCACCACCCTCTTCATCCGGTTATCGATATTCAGTGCAGTGGCTCAGCCCCATCGAATCCCTCTCCACTTGAGCATGCTCCTCGCCTCTTGTGAGCCAATTAGATCAGAAAAGCCGCTCAGTGCATGTAATGTTATTCGTTTTTCAAGCAAACAAAAGGGACCTCCTATGAACAAGGGGAGCACTTGATTGGTTTGTTCAGACAACCCTGCGGATGACCATCCGATGCTTGCGTTGGTGGTTACGCAAATTTGACGTCAAGAGATTGGAATAAAAACATATTGGAATAGTTTTACGTTATGCGGCCCTTGTTTACGTTCTGCAGTTCTTTGCTCCTTCGCTCTCGCGTCGGATGCTGTAAGCGAATACAAGTACGTCTCGCACTACTACACGCACCGGCCCATCTTGAGCCTCTTGCCATCATCTTCGCGCAACTCCGTATATGAGGCGAGATTCTGCTTTACTTAACAAAGTGTTGGGCCACATGCGTGGAGAGGTACAGTGCCTGGCACACTGCCGGGGCCTTCATTTGCCTGCAATGTGAATTTGTACAGATTTACCTTTTCTTTTTAAAAATAAACAGTTCAGCTGATTTCGCTAGTATTATCTATTACACCTTTCTGAACTGCTTACAAAGACTTCTGCGAAGCTGATCCTATGATAACGTACGAGGCTCCTGCAAGAAAAATCTAACACTGTGCGCTATTCGCAAGCTGTGGCACTGCCAGCGGTTCTCGCTTGATCAGCAAAAGGATAGTGACCGACGAGGCAGCCTTATCGAGGACGCCAGAGCACTCGCGAAGCACACGCCCTTTGCAGCTCGCCCGTGTAGTAAAGACCGGAAGTGATTACTGCCGCCGGCAGATCTGCGAATGGTCGAGACGTGTTGCTCCACCTAAGGATGTTAAGCATCTACCTTGCCATAATTGCGATGCAGCCAATTACTAGCAACACTATTGCTGTAATTAATTCTACTCTTACTGGGAGATAAGCGTAGTTGCACACAGAAGTGCATGGCAGTGTCTCTTGAATGGACTTTCTTAGAGCTACATTTGAATAAGTAAGATGCTTTACTACACACACACACACACACACACACACACACACACACACACACACACACACATATATATATATATATATATATATATATATATATATATATTGTTACGGGTTGTGTAGAAGGCGTTTATTTCAGGGAGCCGTAGGGCAAGAGGGTGCCGGTACTGCACGTCGTCTTTCTCTTCCTGGCTGCCCTCTTAATGTTGTTGTTGTTGCTGCTGCTGCTGCTCCGCTACCTTTGACGTACTGTAACACGGCTCCTCTCGCAGATGAAGCCCTCCGGGTGAGAAGTCAGTGGGGCTTTCGTTGAGTAAACGGTTTCAGGCGGGCTACATGCGTGACGTCAGTCTTGGATGACCATCTTCCACTGCAAGTGAGGCGCGCAATTCTATAATTCCCCTCGCTGAGACGCTCAAGCAAATGAATGGTCCAACATAGTCAGCGAGCAGTTTTTGACATAGACCGCGTTTGCGCACGGGAGTCCCTAGCCAAACTAAGCCACCTGGATCGTAAGTGACTTGCCAGTGTCGACTATCGTATCGGGACGTGGACTGATTTTGTGAAGCTAGCGTACGTAAACGAGCGAGGCGCCGAGCCTCCTCCGCTCGGCAGGGGGTTTCCGCGATACAAGCGTCCTGGTGATTACCAAAAGGAAAGATACCCCACCTATTCGTCACTACACCTATTTTCTGCCGTCCTCAACTGTACTTGCCTTCCCTAGGCACCCATTCTGTAACTGTAATAGTCCACCGGTTATCAACCCTACGCATTACATGGCCCACCCTGCTCGACCTTTTTTTTTTCGTTTAAAGTCAATTAGAACATCGGCTATCCCCAATAAATTTTGTAAGCAGCGCAAAAGGTGGACTAGGACGTAAACAATGTGTGCGTCGGCGGACGAGCGTAAAGAAGGAAAAAGGGACTGTATCCAGTGGTCTCATGCTGGGCGGTGTTGTATGCGTAAGTGACGAACGGCAATACTTCGTCCGAGTTCTTTTGGTCCGAGCTTACGTACATGGAAATCATGTTCACAAGTGTTCTGTTCGTGCATTGTGTCAGACCATTGGTCTGCGGGAGATAAGGCGTTGAGTGGCGCAGATTGGAGGCACACAAACGTAGAAGTTTTTCAGCATCAGCTGTGAACTGATGGCCACGGTCACTCGAGGGGGACCATAACGAAGTTTAATGCAATGCAGCATAAATTTTTAAACCTCGCCTGCAGTTGCAGAGCGCAGTGCTGCCGCCTCGCAGAACCGAGTCAGGTAGTCGGCACATACTATGATCCAGCAGTTTGCCTTTGGAAGAACGTGGGAGCGGTCCTACGAGGTCGATGCCTACTTGCTCAAAGGGGCAACTGAGTGGCACCACAGGCTGCAAGAAACCGGCTGGAGCTGCAGTATGTCTCTCGTGACTTTGGCACTCGGCGCAAGTTGCTACGTATGTCTCCGTTGTTTTGCGCATTTGAGGCCAGTAAAATCTTTCTTTGGCACGATGGAGTGTCCGCGCGGACCCTAAATGACCTGAAGTTGGATCATCGTGCACGACGCGAAAAATTTTACAACATTTTGCTACATTCCTTAATTTACTACAATTTTACCACATCATCGAAATCGCTGGTGACATTAACCTGCTTATGTTTAACTGCATACATTTTGCCTTGTCTTATGTCAAGCTTTTTTCTCACTGGTCTCATGCTGTGACCTTTTTTTACTGCTTCCTCAATTTACCCAGGTTATAATTTCGTATAACCCTTGCTTTCTTCTTGTTGATAAGTTTTCACACTTCACCGAATTTTGTCTGATCTCTTGAGTTAGACACCTTTATGCTTTGTATTTTCTTTGTTAGATCCTTTGTTACTTGGGAGAGCTCACCTAGTGGATGCATTAGTGCCTTATCTCCGACTTCAATTGCTAGTTCTGAAGTCAGCCTAGTTACAGTTTCATTCATTACCTTTGTGTTATCTTCATCTTCCTGTTCTAAAGGCGCATATTTGTTTGCGAGCACCATCCTGAATTCGTTGGCTTTTGCCATTATTGCACGTAGGTTGGCCTGTTTCTTCTTGGCTAGTATTACTCTTTGCCTATCCAACTTGAGAGAAATCCTACACCTCACCAACCTACGCGCACTGCCCTTTGCACTCCCTAACACTTCTACATCCTGCACTACGCTGGCATCGGCAGAGAGTGTGAAATGTTTTGTTTCTCCATTAGGGCCCTTCCAGGTTCACTTCCTGTTACTGCACTTCCTGAGGAAGGTATTCGTTATTCGGAGTATATTCCCTTCCAGGAATTCTGCCAATATCTATCCTCTAGTGTTCCTGGAATCGATGCCCCAGTTGCCAATGGGCTTGTTTGTTACCTTTGCTTTGTGCCTCGTTTGTTGTGCGCGCTCCAGTTTCATAATAAATTGCTTGTTCCTCAGCCTGCTTTCCCCCTACTTTTGCATTGAAGTAGCCCATGACTATTGTATAGTGCGTTTGCATATTTCTAATTACTAATTCAAGACCTTCGTAAAACTGTTCTATTTCCTCATCGTCATGACTGGAGGTTGGAGGGCTGGCTTGTACTGCCTTTTATATCGATCCCCTATTTAGTTTTATTACGACGTCTGCTGCCGTCTCAATTATGCTGTAGAATTCATCACTGTTTCCTGGTATGCCCTGGTGTATTAGAAATCCTAGCCCGGGATCTCTCTTATCTGGAAGACCTCTGTAACAGAGGACGTGGAGGTTAGTCGGCACTGTTTAAGCTTCACCAGTTCTTGTAACATCACTAATGTCAATAATATCCCAAAGAATGCCTGATATTTCTTGAAGAGTCATGCTAAGCTGGCTTCATTCGAAAGAGTTCATTGTATTAAGTGTTGCCAGGTTCAGTTTTCACAAATTGTATAAATATCTACAAAGATTCCACCATTATGTTGGTTTTCCACAAGCAAAGCAGAACAATTATCTTTCAAGAGAGGGATCAGGAAAGGAGACACAATCTTTCTTATGCTATTCACTGCATACTTAGAAGTACTCAAGCTATTAGACTGCTAAGGCTTAGGAATGAGGATCAACAACGAATTTCTGAGCAACCTTCGGTTTGCAGATGACATTGTCCTGTTCGCAACACTGGACATGAATTGTAACAAACGATTGAGGACCTTAACTGAGGAAGTGCAAAAGTGGTGTTGAAGATTATTATGCAAAACACAAAGTTTATGTTCAACAGACTGACAAGGAAACAAGAATTCGGGATCGCCAAGTCAGCCTCTAGAGTCTGTGCAGAAGTGCGTTTATCTAGATCAGTTACTTGCAGGTGACCCTAATCAAGAGAAGAAAACTTACAGAAGAATAAAAATGGGTTGGAGTGCGTATGGCAGACATTAAGAAACTCTGACTGGGTGCTTACAACTGTCGTTGAAAAGAAAAGTGTGCAATCATTGCATTTTGCTGGTGCTTACATAAGGGGTAAAAACTTGGAGGTTAACAAAGAAGCTCGAGAACAAGTTAAGGACTACGCAAAGAGCGATAGAACGAAAAATGTTAGCCATAACGTTAAGAGCAAGGAAAACAGCTGTGTGGATCAGAGAGCAAATAGGGATAGACTGTATTTTGGTGGCATTAAAAGGAAAGACAAAGATGGAACTGGACAGGCCATGTAATGCATACGGTAGATAACCGGTGGACCATTAGAGCTACAGATTGGGTGCCAAGGGAAGGGATGCGCAGTATAGAACGGCATAAAATTAGATGGGGTGATGAAATTCGGAAATTTGCACACACAAGTTGAAATCAGCAAGACAGGTGTAATTGGAGATGGCTGGGAGAGGCATTCGTCCTGCAGTGGACATAAAAATATGACGCTGCTCACGATGATGATGACGATAGCATAGGGTGCCCTGGGAAGGTTTCGGGCGGAAATTGGCGCTCATAGTCCATCAAATTAATGAACCGGATCTAAAAGAAAAATTCACTCGCCATACCATCCCTTCGAAAGCGGATGTCCAGCGAAGCTGTTGAAAACCACCACTACAACTGCTCAGCGTAATGGTAATGCTCAGCGTAATGCTTTAGCGTAATGGTAGTAATGGTAATATTAACAGCACGCCGCCACCCATAGCGGTTGCCACGTCTACCACCAATTGTTACGAGCTGGCACCTCCAGTTGTTACGGGGACGGAGTTTCGGCGACCTTCAACAGCGTCTGCTTGGAGCTCGAACCAGATTGACCATGGTAGAGGGTCCGGCTGGGAAGACGAGATGATGTAAGAACAAATGACAGAAGTTAAATACATCGCTACGAGTGAGCAGTGCGCGCTCCTGCACGCATGGCCAGAGAATATCTGTCCGTGGCGTCACTGGCCTTCCTATGCCCTACACCATCCGGGCAATCTCATTTTAGCTTGCTCATAGGAATGAGAAGAAAAATTGCTTTCTGGCAGCCCACACAGAGGAATACGGAGAAAACCCGCTCACTGGTGCAGAAGTGGGCAGCTTAGATCACGTTGAGTCAACACAATGGTTAACCCACACACAGGAATTCGGATAGAAACAACTCCCTGGCGTAGAGGGGATGAACGTATAGGACGAAGGAGAGTAGGATTTGCCCTGGTACATAATCCCGTCGCAAATACCCGACGGACAAGTCTTTTCATGATTAGGCACGTCGAGTCTCAGGTGCTTGGCATCCATTCCATTCATTGCCGCGCAAGGTGAACCGTAACATGGTGCTGCAACAACATTGAAATCAGTGGCTAGGCTGGTTCTCTTATATACGAAAGGCTAAGGACGTCAATTCCCACGTCACAGTCTGCCGTCTCCGTGGCAGCTTGCCCAACAATAATCCTTACCGGGAAATGTGTGCGGGGAGTGCTACGTACTTCGCATTGTTATCAGGAGCGCCTTATCATTAATTGTGTGGCTCGGATGCTTCTTTTGTGGCTGTTCTTTATTGTAACGTATGATGTTCTGTAATTTACAGGCATATACCCAGGGGGGAGGCGCCGCCCCCAATATTAACCGGAATGCCCCCCCCTCCCCCCGCCACCCCTCCTCACACACATTCTTAAAGCGCCGCCAAATCAATCTTAAGTGCAGCTATTCGGTGGTTACCATTTTGCTGCCTTGTTCTCTCTTTTGGATGGCGGTAGTTATCGGCATCTGTTGAGGTGCGAATGCCGATTTTCTCATCGATTCTGTGATCGCGCGATAAACTCCAGATGCATTCAGTTGTCGCCATCTATTAGAACGGTCACGCGCATCGCTGTTGCTTCGTTAGTGAAACCTTCTTTGTTTAAACTGATCCAGGGACCAGGAAAGGGATTCCGTTAGTAGTGAGCTGGTCTGTATGCTCGTGGAACGAGTTGCGGCCGGGGAACACGCCAGTTGTTTTTACCTTTTTCTTTTGCTTCATTATTTCCTCGAGTGACGGCTCGCTGCGACGCTGGCAGATCCTCGGTACCATATACCCGTGAGATAAGTTAGAAAAGATGGAAAATATAATCATGCGAAACAGCGTTCGTCATGAAAACCTGCAATAATCGTTAAACCCGTAAGCAATATGAATGACACCCATTACCTCGTCTCGTTTTTCCTCAATTGTACGGCATGTTTCGTGCAAAATTAAGCCATCTACAAAGGGAGAGAGCTGAGGCAACAGACAAACAGGAAGGAAAAGTGAAAATTAACAAATTCAACCATTGTTTATGAAATTTTGTATGATTCAACATCTTTTTATTTAAAAACGGAAGAGAAAAAAACGCGACGGAAGAGGAGAATGATTATGTGTGTATTGAATAACGTTTCTACAGTTATCAGTCGAGCCTCCTGGCGTAGCCACGCTCTGCTGTGCTTATGCGAGTGTTTTTTTAACCTTTTGCGGTGGGTGTAGTGCGTCTAGAACCGCAGCGTTCTGCACTCTACGGGGTTGTACGGGACTGGCGGCCATGAATCCTTACGCAACTTGCCAAATAGGAATACGAGTCGGTTTTGGCACTTGATAGAGCAGTAAACGAGGGATCCAAAAGAAATGTGATTGTTCCGCAAATATATATTTCTCGATATTATTACAGAGCTAATTAAAAAAAGAACGCTACTGGAAATCTTTATTCTAAGCTTTCGCTTGTTTACTTGTTCTAATCAGTGTTCTTCCTGCGCGAGTCCATTTGATATGGTTCCTTGTTTAACAAGTAAAGGAGACGTATATCTCACAGGTGTACGGGTGAGGTACACCATATTTTATCTCTCTTTTGTGGGTTTACGCGTCTTTATGGGAAACGGTGGGCATTATTCACATTTGCACTAGTAAAGGTAGCGTCGTCAGAAAGCGAAGAAAGCTGCTGCAAAAAATTTTTTCATCAAGACGTACACTGCCGCTAAGCTAGCGTTGGGTCTGTGTGATAGGTGTAACCTGACAAATCTTGGTTTGGCTATCAAGGTTGCGAAGAGGGGAACGCTCAGCATTTCCTTCTCCGCGATAACCCATAAAGAAGGCATTCCATTCCGAGCAATCGTATCGGAGCGTGACACGTGGCAGGGGAGTGTCTCTAAGTTCATGCAGAAACACTTGCACTTGCTCAGATTTGAGCACCCGTTCATGATAAGGAATTCCGAGGAGCTTATCGCATTTCTTCGGGATCAGGAAGGCTCGAGGGAATCGTTGTTTTCGTTGTCCATTGATGTCATTGACCTATTTTATTCCATTCCACAAGATAAATTGTTATGCGCCATTAGGGATTCCATTGATGACTACGGCCCAGTGGCCTTTCAGAACGCATGTGGCGTAAGTGTGGATGACTTTTTAGAAATTCTTCATTTTTATCTGGCATCGACCATCGTTAATTTCGAAGGAAAGAACTTTGTCCAAAAGCGCGGAGTGTAAATTGGTTCCTGTATTGCCCCTTTATTAAGTGATATATTTTTATCATATTGGGCGGGGGGGGGGGGGGGGTGACAATCGAATTGCTTAACGCCATGACACAGCCTACTCAGCTAAGATTTTCAGATATGTTGAAGATTATGCCATTTCTTTAAAGGGGTAGGGGAGGGAGGTGCTTCAACTGCAGTAAACCCTGTTCTTTAAATTTTCTGAGAGAGCGCCTTTGGGTTGAGTTTCACTTTTGAGGTGCTTTCGCATGGATGCCTGCAGTTCCTGTACATTTGCATTATTATTGCTGGATCACATGCGTGCTGGAGGTATCAGCCTCGATCAACAAAATGTATTTTAAACTACCAGTCTGCTCATTCGAAGCTTGTAAAAAGGGGAATTGCGAAAGACTGCCTGCGTGCTGCTCTTGATAAGTCCTGCCAGCATGAAATGCAACATAGCGTGTTCTTACAGTTGCAAAGACTGCACAGCGCAGGATTACAGTATGAGATGGTCACCTCGGTGCTAGAAAGCTTTGACAAGGAAGCGCGGGGTCCATCAGAGCTCCGCCCAAGCGTAAAGCCGCAACGCCGTAGACCTGTTGCCATCCCGTACTACCACCAAATCTCTCAGCGCCTCAAAAAGGTGGCTGAAAAATGTGAAGTATCGGTGGTTTTCACGGCGCCCAAGAAACTGGCGGGCATGTGCAACATGGTGCAGGGAAGGAAAAAAAAGGAAATGAATGTGGTATCAAGCACGTTGACAGGTTCGTCCCATGCAGAATAGGGGTAGTGTACCAGATACCCCTTTCTTGTGGCAACAGCTACATAGGGCAGACGGGACGGTGTCTAAACGTCAGACTGCAGGAGCACCGCGCAGGGGTAGAAGGATTGGCGGGGGGTGGCAAATTGGCTTACCGTTGTCGCCACTGTCTTAATTGCACGCCTAGGTTCCGCGACACTAAAGTCTTGAAGATGTTTGCGTCACAACTGAGCCGAGAAATCTATGAAGCTTACTGTATAAAAATGCAATCTGGCAGCTGCGTAAGCAGCTCTTCAGTGTCACTGAGTAATAAAGAGTTCAAATATTTACATGCAAATTTATGCCTCTCACGCCCGCATGCCAACGTCGAGTGATGGTTGTCTGATGATTAGCAAGTGTGATTATGATACATGTATAAATGTGGGATTTCCCGGAGTAAATCTCAGTTGAAGTTCCTTGCCACTGTGTGTTTTCTTCTTTGTCCTTTCTTGTTTGCGCGGTTGCATGATGCATTCCGGTACCACATCCCCCTCGTTTGCATAGAAAAGTTACCCTGCGTTGCCCCCCTCCCGAAAAAACAATCCTGAGTACGTGCCTGGTAGGTTGTATGCGTGATTCTAACGAATGTATGCATTGTTCACTTCACTTTGCTGAGTGCTTGAAGCCTTACGCGAGGCCACTGCTCCTGGCCCTGCACTGGCGCCAGGATCGGCCTCCATTTTTGCTAACGAACGCGGACACAAAAAATACTGACGGGCTAAAGGCTAACAGCTTCGCTTTAAACACACAGTGGTTATGCCCTACCTACATAGGATGGCATGGCTAGTTAGGTGGAGGAAGTCTTATTCTTTTCAGAGCCAGATAAACTGAGCAAAGTGGTTTGGTTGATAAACTCTTGCCGTAAAATTGTGCCTCGTTGTTGTGAGAGACATCGAAACCAGTTAGTTGAAAATGTAGATATGAACTGGCATTGTCCTTTCTTATGGAATATACAGGACAAACGGGACGACGCCTTAATCACTTTAGACACCTTAGAGAATGTAGTTTAAAGGTGAGGAATACCCGCTACGGACATCTGTTTCTTCATTGTCAATTAAGATGTGGCTGCGAACCTTTATTTATTAAATGTACAATTCTTGCCGCACAGAGAAATAAGGACGTGCGCAAAATTATAGAGGCACAAGCTATCAGGTAGAGTGCTGAAATGTGCGTCAGGTCCGCCGAGCTGCTTGTAAAGAGGCGGCATGTTTTTTTTTTTTTTTGTCGTTTTGACCAGTACTAGCACGGTTGTCTTGAGGTGCGACGCCTGTAATGCCGCAAGTAGCACTCGTCCTTATGTCAGCGTTGTGAGACGCTTGGCGGCGCTGAATATGCTGCGCAGCAAAGTTGCCTCGCGTATAAGGTCATGCCAACATGTCCCAGCCTACTGCACAACGCAGTCCAAGGTGTAACGCAACGCTAAACCTTGCTATCACTTCCAATGCAATGCGCTGAGCGAAAGTGCCCAGTTTCTTGCTTCATTAGGCCGAACCCATGAGAAAATAGAATTTATCATTATGATCAAGCACGACATCTAAACAGCAGATAGGTACGCATTTGGGCTGCTTGGTTCGTGACGTGAGTTCAAACATCACAAAATATGAAGGCGCGAGTAAAGGACAGACAAGAGCACTGCATGAATGCACCAGCTCCAGAATGAAACGTCCATGTGGCCCTCCGTTCTGCCACTTATGCAGCACTTTTTTTTTTAATCCTCATAAACGAAAGAATATTTTAACATTAGGTGGTCTTTTTGCTCAAGCAGAGCAATCAGATCTAAATGGAACAGATTATCACGCGCAGACTTGCTAACTGTAGATGAACGTGGAAAGAATGCGGTTGAACACGGCTGTGTCCTTTCTGTCGGGCTATTGAGCAACCTTGATCGACGAAGCGCGGACGAACAGTAAGATACAGGCGAGAAGAAAGTTTCTTGCGCATGGTATGGTATGGTATGGTGAAACTTTAAAGAAGTCCTGCAGGTCGTGAGTCTTCACGAAGCGGGCCGCTCCCACGTGGGAACCGGAAGGCCGAGCCTCTCGGCCGCATCGTGGGCCTGCTGGACAGCCCAGAGTTGGTCAGCCAGAAGAGGGCTGCGGAGAACCGCCTCCCATCTGGCCGAGCTGTTAGCGATGATAGAGTGTGACCGGGCACACCGCCAGAGCATATTGAGCAACCTTGATCGACGAAGCGCGGACGAACAGTAAGATACAGGCGAGAAGAAAGTTTCTTGCGCATCGCTAGTTTTTATTAGGCTATCGTGACATTGCGAGCTATGAAATTTTTTTGGCATCAACTAAATTTCCATAAGCATACGGTAACGGTCCCGAGCAGCGTGATTTGGTCGTCTGCAGTGAGGCTTAAAAATCAACATATGTGTCTAACAGCAAAGCAGTGAGCACTTATGTTGTGCACTTCATGTGGTCAAATATCTGAACATTTTTTTATTGAGTGAGGATTGTACCACACGGCATCTGAGGCAACTTTCGTAATTTTAATTTCAGCCTCTTCGACATCACAAACCACATTTGTTATTTACACTTTGCTGTCGAAATGAGAACTTTTTCCGCACGCCCCTTCGTATCATTACACTGTACGGATGCGAAAATAAATATCATTATCATTGTCATTGCTGTGCTGATATACATGAGAGCATTCAAACAATACATGCGGCAGAAATAATAGCACCTTTTGGCAACAAAGTAGGGCAGGAAGGCAGCACAGTAAGAATATGAACGCCACCGATCTTCTTGCACCTCGAAGGGATGCCGTAATTTATTTAACTTTCTGAGCTTTGTTGTTTCACGTCGTCACCCTTCTGCCGGAAACTGTCGCCTAATTTGTAGCTGCATTGAAAAAAAATGAAATTGTATAGCCTACGAAATAAATAAATAAATAAAAAATAAATAAATAAATAAATAAATAAATAAATAAATAAATAAATAAATAAATAAATAAATAAATAGTGATAATGGTAGACGATGCATACGTAGTACCAACAAGGAAGTAGCAATGGCAGCACGGATAATTTCGGAACTGAACGCGCTAATGGTAGTTTGTCGTCGTTCACGTTGGTCGCCACCGAGCCCACGTCGAAGCTCTCACGCTCATCTGCAGCAGCTGGACCTTCCAGTGTCGTCGCGTTCGCTTCCTGTTTTCTCCTCGTCCTCAACTATCCCCCGCAAAACCAACACCAGCCAGCCCTCCGTCCAGAGAACCTCCCGAACGACGCTCATGGCAATGACCAACCTTTTACGGCTCCTGCGAATAGGGAGCGGGTGCCAACGAAACTACAGTGCCTCCACTTCCTCAACGGAACCGTCGCCCGTCTGAAATCGGAGCCCCGCCCCCACCTGCCCTCGCCTCCTCCGGCCCCTTTGCTTCCCGATCGCCACGTCTCGCGCTGCCCCCTTTCGGCCGCGAAGGTTTGTTCACTTCTTGCCGCGCGCAAGCGGCGAACTCTGGCTGTCTGAGTCGCTTCCTGGTCCCGGTCACAGGCGGCAGGGTGCGCACAAAACGTAGCGGAAGAATGGGCTGAAGATGCCCACATGACCGGTGAGTACTGGAGTGTGTGGGAGAATAAAGTCTGGGGGTAGAAAACGCGAGCAGATACATGCGCTGTACAGCAGCGCCTCTCCTCCTCTTCCTCGAAGGCAAACACGGCAGCGGAGAAACCCGCACGTCCCTTTGCTCCGCTGTCCGGGGAAAAAGAGAATGCTCCGCTTAGCTTTTCCTTCCTGAAAAGCGCCGCCGATCGGTACAACAACCTCTCGTGCAATACGAAGATATAACTTTCGTTTACCCTATTCTCCTGGTAAGAAAGAGTCCCGTAAATTCCCGGCGATGGGGGTCCGCTCCCCGGCCGCCTTTCCGGCGCGATTCGGCTTTTAGTGAAGGGTCGCCCGGTCGTCTTTCACGGGTGCCAGCGGCGGCCGCGTCGCCCGGGGGTCAACAACACCGGCTGCGACCCCCGGTCGGGTCTCTGACCTGTCGCGACCCTGTTTCCCTATTTGCGCTACGGCAACGGGATACGCTCCCAACCTGTCCCTGCTGCCACAGCCGATGGACGAACCTGTGGCTGCGTATGCGCGCTCACGCTGCAGCACGCATCGACTGAACAGCCGGTTTTCTGAAAGAACACCGCGTCACTTCTTTCTTTTTTCTTTCCCTCCACCTTTCTATTTATCCCTCAGTTCACTCCTGCCTGTCTTTCCGTTCCCCTTATATCTCTTATCTCATTTCTTCCCCGTGTGCAAAATCGCCTGATTCACACACAATTCTGACGTTGAGCTGCACCCTGCGACAAACTGTTAGCGTGGCTAAAATACTTAGGGGCGGATCTGGAGAGGAGGTTCCACCCTGTTTTGCGCCGCGAGGTTGACGAACTGTTTGCTGGATTCGTGAGAATGTTTCGGCGATGCGTGACACGACGTTCGCGCTGACAGGGTTGCTGCTGCCAGCTGCTTAGGTGTCTTGCGTAGAAAAGCCAACCTCGGTGCGAAATCACTACAACACCCGTCGCGAGGCACTTCGGTTCTGAGAACACTGTCATAGACCATGGCCGCCGGCGAATGCATAGATGGTATACAATCACGTGAAGCCGTGTCCTCGTCGCAAAGATATCCGTTTTTCAATTGCACACTTTTTTTCGCAGCGCATAATATATTGCTGTCCTGTAACATGTCCGTGATGATATGCAGAAAGGTGCGTGGGCGCACATTAATACTTACTCATAAAACCATCTGCAGTTTGTCTGAAAAAATATTTAGTATTCCCTGTTGAAAAACTGCGTTATTATCATATAAGGTTAGTAATCAAGTATCACTTGTGTTTTTATGTTTTTAGTAACATTAAGGTGCTAATGCTTCTCGGCTACGAACATGACATTGTTGGTCAATATTTTGTCAGATTTTTGTCGCGCCCTTATTTTGTTCTAACATTGTATGGCCAGCAACATCTATATGCTTCTCCTTACATTCATTATTATATTAACCACTCCCATGTGTAATCTCTGTCCATTTCAAAGGTAAAATACACAAATAAATAAATAAATAAATAAATAAATTGTAGGAATAAGTAAAGTAACCCGGGTGGGCACGGTGGTTGCTTAGATAGTGACAGACTTAACGAAAACTCCTAGTAAGTATTGAATGCTGTACAGGGAGCAATCTTTCATAAAACAAAATCGCACGGGAACACACGAAACACGAGGGAGTACACAGATCAGAGAAACATGTCATCGTAACTAATCCGCGCAACAACCAGCAAGGTAGTCATTTCAGGAGGGGGTTACGTAGGCTTCTGATAACCTTTTTTTTTTTTTTTTGCATATAGGCGCCTACTTAAGCACATCGATCGAACAGTCAGTGGTTTCGTGTTTTGCGCAAATAGAAACTGCCTTATACTGTACTTGTCAATCTCCCCCCCCCCCCCCCCCCCCATTTCATGCCATAATGTATTCAGAAAAACAGGGCATCGCTGGTCACACAGTATGATAGAATATGATACCTCATAACGTCATAACAACGTTTTACGATTACCATCACACTGAATAACAGACCGGCTGTTTGATTGGTTAGCCTGTGTTGACTAATGGAACATCCATATCGATTGTAGGTATCCCGCGCAGTTAAAAAAAAAGCAGTTGAAAGTTAGGAGCATTGTGATACTTATGAAAAGAACATGCTTATGAACTTGGGCTGCTAAGCGCGAGGTTGCGGGATCGAATCCCGGCCACAGCGGCAGCATTTCGATGGTGGCGAAATGCGAAAACACCCGTGTGCTTAGATTTAAATCCACGTTAAAGAACCGCAGGTGGACCACATTTCCTGAGTCCCTCACTATGGCGTGTCTCATAATTAGATCTTGGTTTTGGCACGCAAAACCCCATAATTTGTTATGAAAAGAAGCAGCTCCTTCCGTTCCGCTGAGATTTTTTTTTTTTTTTTGAGAGCGCATAAGTTTAACGTTTCTTGTATTTTACTAGAATAGTTCATGAGGTTACGTACCAGGTAGACATACAGAAGAAAGTTAATCTGGACACCTCCAGTTTAAACCGTGGCTGCTATAGGAGCTGCCGGAACAGCAATGAGGTAATTGATTAGCTGATAATATCGGGCGGTCGGTTGGGCTGTAGTTCATGGTGTGAATAAAATGAAGTTAATAATTGTTTCGCGGGTGAAGCACACGCCTCTTCCTTCTATCCAGGTATCATCCAGGATATCCAGGTATCCAGGTATCCAAGCATCGCGCTTCGCTCGATGCTTTTCTCGCAAGTATATTCCTATGTTCTTTTTTTATTTCGTAACAATCTGGCGTGTATTCTCTGCGTGGTGGATTTTCTTTATGCCCTGTCTTTAGCTATAACCACATCTTCACAAACGTTTGAAAATGATCATCTAGTGCTATGTAAAACATTAGGTCGTACATTATACAATCGAACTAAGTTTCGTTCCCGCTTATTGTTGCACCGCACAAGATCTTTCGGCCAAGAAAGCATTGGAAGCGGAAATGGCCGTGCGATATTGAGCGCTCAAGTAACCTGTGTGTGAAGCCTACTCCGTGTTTTATTATACAGCCTTTCACATCCGATATGCTTATTTCTACGTACTTCAGCGTAGACGCTTATATGTCTTTAAAGTCACACATTTCATTTGTATCTGAACATATGTAATTTAAAGAAAGCAACCATCCTGATAGTTGCAAACAACGTGAGCTTCCTCATTAGACCTTTTGTTGTACGAGGAGGTGGATCGGGATACGACCTTAAGGGCTCATCTCCTTGAGTGAATTTTTCTTTAAGTGGGTTAGAAGTGACTGGAAAGAAAATAGTGCAAGAAAAGTATGACAAAACAGACGTGGCCAACGCTCGCATGATGAGCGAAACAGGAAAACAACAGGAAGTTACACATCACGTTTCGAGGTAGGTGAAAACGAACGCTAGAAATGCTAGCATATTAGGCCGGCAGCCACTTTCGTCGGTGAATGAAGACTGTCGGAAAAAAGGAGGAGAAAGAGGCGCACCAAACCGCTAAACTCGAGACTCTGGCGGAAGGGCACCTGCGCGAACAGGGCAAGGAGCTGTCTTCGCATGGGAAAAAAGTGAAAGCGAGCGCTCAGCCCACAACGGGGAGCAAGAGGCGATGGCTGAACGTAAAAATACGGCGGAATCTACAGTAGGGGCGAAAAAGAGAGAGCGGGAAAAAATATATGCTAGGTTGGCACGAGTACACTGCCGGTACGGAGAAGAGAAGAGAGCGGAAAGACAACTAAAGGAAAGGTGAGATTTCGGGAAAGTTTTGGGAACGTTACGGGCAACAGGGTGCTGCTCGCGGCAGCAAGCACCATACGGGAGGGCGGGCCAAAGGAGGGTGTGCGTCTTCTTTGCGAAATAGTCTCAAGGAGGGGAAGTTCGACGACCTCCGGCGACCCCTAAGCGCCTCGCGGCACACCTCTCCCACCGCTTTTCGATGGCCTCCGTTTTCTGTTTGCTTGAATGGCCCCGCGGTGCGGAACCTATAACCTCAGCTCTCCACATTTGTGGAAAAGATAAAACTAATAAATCGCGTGGCTAAGAGGAGAAGTAAGGACTGTTTCTTGCTCGCGAGGTTAGCAGAGCAGGGAAAGGTTACGTTTAGCGATCACATGGCTTTCAGGAGGGAAACACTGCACATATGAACATATATTAAAAAAGAAAAGGAAGTGATTACGCTGGGTGCTTTATACACGTTTACTCAGTTTATTATTTTATTTGTTCGCCCTCGGAGAGAGTACGGTAAAGGACGGCGCAGGGTGTAGTTCGCTACGATATAATTTGATAGAATAAAATTCGGTGAACATCAATAAAGCTGCAACTTGGGTGAGTTATTAATTCTTCATTTTGATATATAACAGGTCCTGGTGTCTGTGCGCTTGTGAATATTGATATCTACGAGGAGGTTGTGGCGTCCGGAAACAATGCGCCTTTCTGTCACCACCGCCGTAGCTTTGTAGCGGAAGGCAGCTTTGGTGCATGTGCGGGAGCGTAAGGGTACACCACCTATCCCGTTACGGGGAACCAAGCTTGCGTTCGCAGGGCCACGCTATTCACCGAACACGCCGTGCGTAAGTGAGGACACCCTTGAGTCAGTCTCAATGAGACCTTAATGCTATAACAAACCAGAGCGAAAAAAAAGGACACTTGCCTACACGCACCTAAAAACCCTTGTTCGTGAGCACCCCAAAAGGAGCCCTCACGAACAGGGGTTCTTTCACCAACTAGCCTAATAGCAACTTCCGCTAGATCAACGAGGCCTGTAGCTGAGAGCGCGCGGACCACAAATTCCCTACGCGCGTCTTGCGTCCACCCGTATGTCCATCGTTCACGATGGTGGCGGGAATCCAATGTGCGCACATGGCCTCTCAGCATTATGCAAAAGGTCTAAATGAACAAAAATCTTTTCGGCCCTGGTGGTGATAATTGACGACATTACAGAGAACGTCGCATTCAATTCATGAAACGAAGTAAATGGAAAACGTTATGCTTTGGGGGGAGGGGGGCGTGAAGCCAGCATAGTCTTGAATTAATGGTCCGAAGTTTAGGTCGAATGGCGCGACACAGGCATCGTTCCGCGGCAATATTAAACTAAGAAACTCAACAGTAGCAGCAACACTCTTCGTTTCACTTTAGGAGATCGTCAGTGCCAAACAACTTGGACATGTGGCTTTTAAGGAAAGGCGTGTTAGTCGCTACGCTGAATTCGTTGGAGTTGTTGAAATTTGCTTATATTGCTTTGAGTAGTGACATTTTTGACCTTTTGTTCCTGTGTACTATTGTAAGTGGTATGAGTGAGAGAGGGAGAGAGAGAGAGCAAGAACAGGAAAGGCAGGGAGGTCAACCAAACGAGCCCCCGATTTGCTACCCTGCACTGAGAGTGGGGGAAAGGGGAATAGGAAGAGGAAAAAAGGGAGAGAGTAAGCACTGAGTGCGTGTGGGAGGATGCACAGGGACACTATAAACGGTCTCTTACGCCGGTGCATTTCAAGTGTTGTACTAATGCACGAATCGCTTTTCGTGCCAGTGATGGGTGTGGCCACGGTCCGAGTATCTTTGAGTTGGAGAACGTTCTTGAGTCCAGTCTGTTTAAAGTTGCCCGCCGAGAGAGGCGTTGTACATCGTAGTGAGGGCAAATATACAATAGGTGCTCGATGGTTTCTTCGCACCCACAGGAGTCGCACACCGGGCTCCCGGCCATTCCCATACGATAGCAGTAGGCGTTCGTGAACGCCACTCTCAACCACAAGCGGCACAGTAAGGTTGTTTCGTCGCAGGAAAGGCTAGATGGCAGTTGTAGCCGTAGCGTGGGATCCAGTTTATGCAATCGGCGATTGAAGGCACTTGAACTCGAGAGAGCGTGTGACTTTTTGCCTACAAGCCGGCGAAGTTCCCTGGCAGTGTACATCCTCGTCAAAGTTGTTGGACGCGTCTAGGTGGCTTCGTGGGCAGATTGGGCGGGTTTTCAGCAAGGTTGTTGCCGACGATGCCACAGTGAGCTGCAATATATTGAAAAATAATGTTGTGCCCTCTTTCCAGAGCATGGTGGTGCACTTTCCTGATGATAGATATTATCTGCTCGTAGATTATGTGATGTAATGCAGGCTCGATACTGTGAAGAGCTGCCTTAGAGTCCGAAAATACGACCCATTTCTCTGTCGCCTCTTCGGTGACGTATGTTATAGCGGCATGGAGAGCTGCAAGTTCTGCCGACGTAGATGTAGTCATGTTTGACAATTTGAATCTAACTGTAACCTGTCTAGCTGGAATGACGGATGAAGCAGTTGAGCTGTTCGGTAAGGCCGAACCATCGGTATATGTATGTATGCGGTCATGATACGTCTGGTGCAGTAATATGAGCGTCAGTCGCTTCAAGGCCGGCGATGGATTGATTGGCCTTCTTCGTCATTCCGGCCATAGAAAAATTCACTTGAGGCTGTGGCAGGCACCACAGCGGAGATGAAGGCTTCGACGCCGGTGTATAAGATGATGATATGTACTCTTGATGAGCGCTAATCAGTCTTGAAAAGGTCTCTTGAAGTCTCTCGTCTGGTAGGGAGACTAAATGATGGTTGGGGGTCCTTGACAGATGGCGAATGTGCACTCTGAGAGAGTCGACGGCTACATATGTCTGGATCACATATTTTCTCGTGATGGAAATTCTTGCTGCTGTTGAGGTGCGCCGAGGTAGCCTCAAACACGTAGGGCTTGACCTTGTATGCTCTCCAAAGCGCGAATGTTCGTCTTGCATGTATTTGACAAAACTGGTAGACCGTAACGTAGGAGTTCAAAGAACTCCTACGTTACGTCCCTACTACGTCCCTAGGTCTCTCTACAGCTGCATCATAGAGTAGAGTGGCGTACCCCAGTCTTTCCGGTATAGAAATTTGAAGATCTGAGCAATGGCAACTAACTTCCTCTTCAGACAGACGTAGTGAGGGCTCCACGGGAGGTTGCGGTCAGTGATGACACCCAGAAAGCGATGCGTCTTAACATAGCACACAGCTTGACCATTGATTGAAACAGGATACATTGATGTTTCTTTTGCGCGTAAAGCCAACCAATGCGCATTTTTCAGTAGACACACTGAGGCCTTGTTCTCGGAGGTAAGACGCCGTCATGGTTGCCGCCCGTTGAAGCGTGGCTCGTACCTGAGGGCGAGCCACTATAGAGGCTCAGATGCAAATGTCTGCAGCGTATATTGAGACATGAACTGTCCGCGGTAAGTACTCCGCTAGTCCTACCAGGACATTGACGCAAGCATCATGTGTTAGACGTTTAACTTTGCAAGGGTGATCCCGCGTTGACTGTGTGATGAAATATTTGACATGCATTTCAAAACTTCCATTACTTTCGGCTGCATATTTCTCGCCTGAGTGTAGGGTCAAAAAAAAAAAAAGAGAAAGAAAGAGTGGTGCCCTGGACGGAGGGCACCGTCCATAAGACTCTATGACACATTCCCATTTTTTTTTAATAAACTCATTAATTTAATAAATAATTAATTCATACAGTCGTCGTGAGGCTTCGTCGTACATCGTCGCCGTTTGAGAAACGTCCTCTGATTATTGGGGTGCTGTCGTTGTCATAGTGCGTTCGTCGTTCCATCGACGTCATTGATTCGACATTCCATCGTAATTACGCTTAGTTGTGATTTCGCCGCAGTCGTCTTGCCATAGTCATCACTGCGTCGTCTTCATACAACCGTCGTCATGCAATCGTTGTCATACCGTTGTTGTGATGCCGTCGTGGTCCTTCCATCGTCGTCATTGTAGCTTGGCCATCCGATTCTCTTCACACCATCGTCCTCATGCCATCGTCGTCACATTCTTGTCGTCATCTCATTGTTCGCATGCCACCCTCGTCACGCTTACACTGTTATACTATCGTCAGTATTTCAGGATCGTCATGTTATTGACGTCATGCCGTCGTGGTCATGCAACCTTCGTCGTTCTATCGACGACGCCATTCCTTGCACGTCTTTCTATATCGACTCTGCGTCGTTGTCCCACAGCCGTCGTCATGTCGCCGTGAGGTCATGTTCATGGCCGACCCTGCCTAGCGAGTGTCAGAGCGAAGTGGGCTGATCACGCAGACAATGTTATGCCGCATATAGAATCACGAAGACAGTGTAATGTCGCACATAGAAGCAATGGAAATCTTACAATGTTCATTACAGAGAATAAAAAAGGCGCCTTAAGCGATACGGTGCTTGAACATTGCTTCAACGCTAATCACCTTAATGTCGGTAGTCATAGTGCGATGGGTTCTGGTGGAATGCTTTAATTCAACAGCTATCTGTCTATGAACACTCACTCACTTGCTCATAAAGATGTGTTTCGTTTGTGCGTACACTATCAAGCGACGGTTGGTCGCTCTGTTCTTTGTTGTCGTGGATTCTTTAGGAAGCCATGAAAACAGACATACGTTAGGTTTTTGAGCACTTCTAGTCTGTTTAACAGCTTCGCCGTAAAAATATCGTCTGAAATATTTTTTCATTGCAGGACATAAAAGCACACTCAAATAGGTAAATATTTGGTTAATGTGTTTAAATATTGCACTATTGCGTGTATAGTAAAGAATATTTTGGGAGAAAATGCAGATGTTCCTTGAGCAACCCCTGCGGTTGTGAAGAAATATCGTCCATAGCAAACGCCGCATGAGGTGGCGCCCAAAGCACTACGGCGTGGGATACTCCAGCGGACCTGCAAGTACTCGAGGGAAGGCGGTGAACGTATCTATATACTCGCGTACAACTTTCTGCGGCGATGATGGGAAAGCTACGGGGGCGGAGCTCACGCACGCGTGTTAAGGCCAGAATACATGGAGCGAATATGCGACGCCCGGCGGCGTACGCGCGACGCGTGGCGGCGGAGAAAACGTCGTTCGCCGCCGATCCAGCTGGCGCAGAAAAGTTCGTCGAGCGGCGACGATACCGGAAGCGGCAAACGAGCGGCGCCCCAAAGCGAGCCAGTCAGGTCTCACTATCCGCCCCGACTTCGGACTAGGCTTCCCCGCTTGTCCGGGTATCCCGATCCCGCTATATCGTTCACGCCGGTCTGCCGCTTTTCGTATTCATGGCATCCAAAGCGGCGCGGCTGAAATTTAACAAGTTAATAACAGACATGGTTAGACAAGCTCCCGTGCGCTACTTTCGGGTCTGCTTGCTTCGGCCGCGCGCGCGTTGAGCCACAGAACAGAGCCGCGGAGTTGAAGAAGCCAAAAGTTGTTTACCCGCCCAGTGTTGCCGCAACGCATAGCATCGCCGCTTTCTTTAAACTACATCGGCACATGAATGTCTCAAACACATAAAAAAAACTAGAAATCATTTCTAAACAAAAATTTACGCGTTTTTAGAGTGTTCCGTAATTCAAAAGCGATAATGATTGTCGGTAAAGGTTTTTTTTTTGTCATGTGTTTCACGACAGCGCATTTGCCTCGTCTAGCCACACTGATAACAACGCAGCGACTCGCCGGCGGCGGCGGCCGGCCTGTCTTCGCTCCATGTAGCGCAGCCCGACGAACATACGGCGTCGCGCCGCGGCAGATTTTCTGCCGCCCGAACTTCGTCGTGAAAGTTCGCTCCATGTATTCTGGCCGCGCCAAGCTATCCTGGAGTGTTTGGCAGCGCTTTTCATTGCTCGGACCAGGCGCCGAATTGACGCAGCTTCCACGTGCGACGGTTAGCGTTTGCCCAGACACGGAAAGGAAAAGCCGCAAAACAAGTCAACTTTAACACTCATAGGTGTATTTTGTCTTCATTAGCCTTTGTAAACAAGGTTTCGAGTTTTCTCTACCTCAGCCTAAACTAACGGGGATGAACGTGTGGGACTTTCTTCAGAAACGCTTTCGTTTCTGCGCACTCTGCCAGCGTAGGTTTGCCTTCATTGCCAAAGAAGGTTGGCCACAAGTGTAACACCCCGGTCACACTCGGCATGTTGTCATTAGAATCGAATGACATTAGCGTCTATTTACATTATTAGACCGCTTCACACAGGTATACCGGGGGTCCCAGCTAACGTTCGCCAAGCTGTTCAACAACAAAAAAAAAAAAAATACACTGAGGAAACACGGTGCAAGATACGATTATAAGACCCACTGTGTTCGGTCGTCAGAGGTCGGATGATCGAACACCGTAGGTTTTAAAAGCGTATCCTGCACCATGCTTTTAAGTTTTTTTTTGTTTGAACAGCTTGGCTCCCGTTAGCTGGGACACCCTCATCATCATCAGCAGCAGACTGGTTACGCCCACTGCAGGGCAAAGGCCTCTCCCATACTTCAACAACCCCGGTCATGTACTAATTGTGGCCATTTCGTCCCTGCAAACTTCTTAATCTCATCCGCCCACCTAACATTCTGCCGCCCCCTGCTACGCTTCCCTTCCCTTGGAATCCAGTCCGTAATCCTTAATGACCATCGGTTATCTTCCCTCCTCATTACATGTCCTGCCCATGCCCATTTCTTTTTTTTGATTTCAACTAAGATGTCATTAACTCGCGTTTGTTCCCTCACCCAATCTGCTCTTTTCTTATCCCTTAACGTTACACCCATCATTCTTCTTTGCATAGCTCGTTGCGTCGTCCTCAATTTATGTAGAACCCTTTTCGTAAGCCTCCAGGTTTCTGTCCTGTAGGTGAGTACTAGTAAGACACAGCTATTGTACACTTTTCTCTTGAGGGATAATGGCAACCTGCTGTTCATGATCTGAGAATGCCTGCGAAACGCACCCCAGCCCATTCTTATTCTTTTGATTATTTCCGTCTCATGATCCGGATCGGCCGTCACTACCTACCGTAAGTAGATGTATTCCCTTACCACTTCCAGTGCCTCGCTACCAATCGTAAACTGCTGTTCTCTTCCGAGACTGTTAAACTTTACTTTAGTTTTCTGCAGATTAATTTTTAGACCCACTTTTCTGCTTTGCCTCTCCAGGTCAGTGAGCATGCATTGCAATTGGTCCCCTGAGTTACTAAGCAAGGCAGTATCATCAGCGAATCACAAGTTACTAAGGTATTCCCCATTAACTTTTATCCCCAATTCTTCCCTATCCAGGTCTCTGAATACCTCCTGCAAACACGCTGTGAATAGCATTGGAGAGATCGTATCTTCCTGCCTGACGCCTTTCTTTATTAGGATTTTGTTGCTTTCTTTATGGAGGACTACAGTGGCTGTGGAGCCGCTATAGATATCTTTCAGTATTTTTACATACGGCTCGTCTACACCCTGATTCCGTAATGCCTCCATGACTGCTGAGGTTTCGACAGAATCAAATGCTTTCTCGTAATCAATGAAAGCTATATATGAGGGTTGGTTATATTCCGCACATTTCTCTATCACCTGACTGATGGTGTGAATATGGTCTTTTGTTGAGTAGCCTTTACGGAATCCTGCCTGGTCCTTTGCTTGACAGAAGTCTAAGGTGTTCCTGATTCTATTTGCGATTACCTTAGTAAATAGTTTGTAGGCAAATAACAGTAAGCTGATCAGTCTATAATTTTTCAAGTCATTGGCGTCCCCTTTCTTATGGATTATTATTATGTTAGCGTTCTTCCAAGATTCCGGTACGCTGGATGTCATGAGGCATTGCGTATACAGGGTGGCCAGTTTCTATAGAACAATCTGCCCACCATCCTTCAACAAATCTGCTGTTGCCTGATCCTCTCTAGCTGCCTTCCCCCTTTGCATAGCTCCCAATGCTTTCTTTACGTCTTCCAGCGTTACCTGTGGGATTTCGAATTCCTCTAGACTATTCTCTCTTCCATTATCGTTGTGGGTGCCACTGGTACTGTATAAATCTCTATAGAACTCCTTAGACACTTGAACTATCTCCTCCATATTAGTAATCATATTGCCGGCTTTGTCTCTTAACGCATACATGTGATTCTTGCCAATTCCTAGTTTCTTCTTCACTGCTTTTAGGCTTCCTCCGTTCCTGAGAGCATGTTCAATTCTATCCATATTATACTTCCTTATGTCAGCTGTCTTACGCTTGTTGATTAACTTCGAAAGTTCTGCCAGTTCTATTCTAGCTATAGGGTTAGAGGCTTTCATACATTGGCGTTTCTTGATCAGATCTTTCATCTCCTACGATAGCTTACTGGTATCCTGTCTAACGGAGTTACCACCGACTTCTATTGCACACTCCTTAATGATGTCCACAAGATTGTCGTTCATTGCTTCAACACTAAGGTCCTCTTCCTGAGTTAAAGCCGAATACCTGTTCTGTAGCTTGATCTGGAATTCCTCTATTGTCCCTCTTACCCCTAACTCATTGATCGGCTTCTTATGTACCAGTTTCTTCCGTTCCCTCCTCAGGTCTAGGCTAATTGGAGTTCTTGCCATCCTATGGTCACTGCAGCGCACCTTGCTGAGCACGTCCACATCTTTGATGATGCCAGATGTAGCGCAGAGTATGAGGTCTATTTAATTTCTAGTCTCGCCGTTCGGGCTCCTCCACGTCCACTTTCGGCTATCCCGCTTGCGGAAGAAGGTATTCATTATCCGCATATTATTCTGTTCCGCAAACTCTACTAATAACTCTCCCCTGCTATTCCTAGTGCCTATGCCATATTCGCCCACTGCCTTGTCTGCAGCCTGCTTCTTGCCTACCTTGGCATTGAAGTCGCCCATCAGTATAGTGTATTTTGTTTTCACTCTACCCATCGCCGATTCCACATCTTCATAGAAGCTTTCGACTTCCTGGTCATCATGACTGGATGTAGGGGCGTAGACTTGTAGAACCTTCATTTTGTACCTGTTATTAAGTTTCACAACAAGACCTCCCACCCTCTCGTTAATGCTATAAAATTCCTGTATGTTACCAGCTATATTCTTATTAATCAGGAATCCGACTCCTAGTTCTCGTCTCTCCGCTAAGCCCCGGTAGCACAGGACGTGCCCGCTTTTTAGCACTGTATATGCTTCTTTCGGCCTCCTAACTTTACTGAGCCCTATTATATCCCATTTACTGCCCTCTAATTCCTTCAATAGCACTGCTAGACTCGCCTCACTATAACGTTCTAACGTTAAACGTTGCCAGGTTCATATTCCACTGGCGGCCTGGACACCCTATGTAATGTCAATAGAATCGAATGCCTTAGGCAATCGACGCGAGGGTAAAACAATACATCGAGCCTTTGTCATTTGAGAACCATACATGGAAAAAGTTATTCATTCTTGCGTTTTAAAGGCATTCGATAAAATAACGAGAAAATATTATGCAGATCCCATGCACTGTGGGAAAATATTATGCAAAGCATTTGGCATGTACCTGGCTATCCAGCAATGTTTGGAGTTCGGCACAACAATACCAGGCTGAACAACTTGTTGCTTTCTGTAAAATGAATAATTGTTTGTGTGTAAGCCGCTAGCGTACGCGTGTGTGACGACAGCAGCACTAAAATAACCACGTTGTACACCGTATCACGGCTATGGCTTGAGTTCTATGCAGGGCCTACGACGTGTGCCTACGACATGATGATTGCTGGATTATACATAGCTATACCTATGTAAACCCCAGTGAACAAGCGTAAGAGAGAGAAAGACGGATTGCGATGTCATCACTCACTACACGTTATACAATCATACTTACATGAGGCTATTTAATATGGTGTATGTTAAAACAAAGATGGAGCTTGTACCTCGGCGTCAAAATCTTATAAATTCATTAATTTGGGCGATGATCAAGTCTGTACAGTGTCGTGAAGTTTCTACGTAGCGTAACCTCCTACGAAGCCCTCGTAATGTGGGCCAGTCCGAGAGATGGTGCAGCCTAACACGTCACCTCAACGGGCGAGCTGCCACAAGGAAAAAACACGGCAAAGGGGCAAAGGGTGCACGCGCCGAATGTTTCAAATAGCTGGCCGGCTTTGGAACGAGAGAAGCATGCTTGTCATCATGACTTAATCGTTAGAATACGTGGTGCACAGATTCTCACAGGTTCTGCTGTGGTGCCCCACCTTCGGATGGTCGTTCGTGCCCTCGCTTCGTCCAGCGCCATGGGTCTGGAGCTATCTGAGCTATCTGAGTTCTGAGCTATCGTCACTGTCCCGGCAAAGTCCAATGCAGCGTTTCAGGTAACAAATACAGGCAACAAATAAAGAAAGAAAAAAGAAACAGAAAGCGTTTACACCCCTCGGCTGCAGTTCTCGATGGTGGAGGTTCGATCCCCACATTGGTTTAGTTTTCTTAAAGCGAGGCAAGACAGGACCTTATCTACCGCAAAGTGCAAGCAATGAGCCAAATAATGCTTGGCTTTAAAAAACTGTGCTGCTGGCTACCACAAAATGTTGTTACTGTCCACCTCAGTAGCGTCTGGACGCCACTGATCTGCTAGTCGGCCATGTTGTAAACGGTCGGGCGCCTGCACGCATGCTTTGTTTTATCTACAATCTCGAAATGGATACAGGGCGAGCGCCCCAGGGTACGTCGGAAACTTTTATGCTGGTAAGGCTATGGGAGGATCACCTGGCAGTAGGATGGCCAACCGTCTTGACGGGACAGTCCAGAGTTTTGAGTAAGTTTCTTGTGCCCCAACTTGATACAATCGGGATGGCCAGATGTTCTGACTTTTGCTACTAGACAAGTGTAAATAAACAAGATTTTCTTCTTATAATGGCTGGAAGCTCGTTCGCCAATACTTGTTGTTTGTGCTTGTTGCAATTTCGTAATAAAACGTAAAGGCACTTTCGTTAGTGTCATGGTTCCAGTTCTGTTGCAGGCCCTAGCTGTCCAGAGTACCTCTATGCGCATTGTTAGTCGTGTTTGTCAGAACAGCTAACTGTGGCTTTGTTGATGTATATCACGAATAAGAAAATCGGTAGAAAAGTGGTTCAACTTTAATGCACTTCAGACTTTTACCTCCTGGCATCGCCAGCTATAGGCGTCCTCCTGCTATAGGCGCCCTATTATACGCTGTTAACACGTCTTTCCGGTGGGGCGGTTCACAGTTCTCCTTTTGAGCGGCGCTTCTGCAAGCGTGCTGTTATGGCCAGTTCTCGTTCCAGCCTGCCTGTTCATTATCGGTTCCTTGGTTCGCTACTCCCACTTCACTTGCGGTACTCCCCGAAGGGGCGTCTGCGTCAGCAGGCGTTTGGTATTTTGCGACACCACGGACCCGAGCCCATGGGGGTTGGCCCTTCCCGCGTTTAACCGTGTGTGGCTTAGCCGTGCCGGGGAAAAGGGGATACTGGGGGTTGAGCCGATGCTGAGTGTTTGTACCTTCAAGGCCCCTCGGCGGAGGCAACACACCTCTTTGGCCTCGGCTTCACATAGACGGCACCCCCGCACTGATCCACCCGGGTGAAATCGGTGGTTGCCTTTTCTTCTCCTCCACTCCACTCTTCGTCTCTCTCTCTCTCTCTTACTTTCAATTTTCCTGTATTCTTCTGCCTTCCACTTACTTCCAACATTTCTGGCGGCAAGGGTTAAACCTGTCTACTATATCCAGCCGTGGGTACATATATTAGGCAATAGTGGCAGTATATAGCTGGCGTTTTCAGGTTTCTCGAAACGTGCAGCATCACCCTGTTGGGCTCGGTGGTGGGTGGCTGCCATTGCCGCAGAATATCGAAGAAACTCTATGGAAGAAACTTTCGCCCCTTACCAGATCACCCTCAGAAAATAGGGCGCACCGATGCAACGTTTCAGTTTACAGTCCGTTGCAATGCCCCAACATATATGAAGTACCATGTCATACCTAACGTAGGAACCACTTCTGCGAGGAAGCTTTCGCCATTTTTGGCGGCAAAGAGCCTCACGGAAAAACTTGAACCAGCCTACACGGCATCAAAAATGTCTAGTGGAGATCTACTCCCGGAACTTAAAGAGAAAGAGCCAGTTGAAAAGCTTTCAGACGTCACCAGTATACGTAATGTAGCAGTCACGGTTTCACTCCACCGCTCGTTCAACACGAGCAGGGACGCGATCTCCGGGAAAAACTTCTTGAATTTGAGTGATGAGGCACTCCTTGAGGGTTTCCAGGACCAAGGCGTCACAAGTCCAAAGAAGCGTCCTCCGACGAAGCGCTTAAGAAATTCCCGCAAAGCGTGTAATTCTTACATTTGCCACCAGCGCATTGCCCAATTCCCTTGCGATTGGCTATGTCAAGGTACCTGATGGGGTCTGTGCTTGGGCCCCTTCTTTTTCTTTTGTTTATTAATGATATTGTCTGCAACATTCCTGTCAAAATACGAGTGTATGCCGATGACTGCGTGATTTACACTGAAGTGAACAGTACAGCTGACCAAATTCTTTTAAATGATGCACTCAACAAAATTGTTCAGTGGTGTGATATGTGGCAAATGTGTATAAACTATGAAAAAACAGTGTTCATGAGAGTTACTCACAAAAAAAGACCATTAACCTTTGTCTATTCTATCAACAGCAGTGTTCTTCACGAAGTACCTCATTACAAATACCTGGGCCTCTGGATAACAAGTAACTTAGACTGGACTAAACACATTGATTATGTCGTAAGAAATGCAAACTGTAAGTTGTTCTTTTTACGAAGACCTTTAAAATTTACCACTCCTGATGTCCGCATGACCGCATATAAAGCGCTTATTTTCCTATCATTAGATTATGCAGCCATAATCTGGGACCCCTTCACTAGGACCAATATTAACAAGATTGAAAGCGTACAGAAAAAGGGTGTGCGATTCATATATAACAGCTTTGGACGTTCTTCTGTTTCTGCCCTTTTAACCAGAGCAAACTTGCCACAAATAACGCAAAGAAATCGGTCATCTAGGCTAAAATTTATGTATCAGATTGTATGTATCAGATTGTAACCTTTTCATCCTGGTATGCCACTAGACAAAGACACCAATTAACAATTGCTCCGTTTCGCACACGTAACAACTCTTTTAAATACTCTTTCTTTCCGCGTACGATAACTGAATGGAACCAGCTTACTAACACCCAAGTTCAAGAGCCTTCACTTACCTTGTTTACATCGTGTCTAACTTAGTAGTTACCGTATGCCTTCCATTTCAGTTTATATTAGTTTATTTACTCTTATGTATCTATGTATTTGTCGGTTGCCTTTTTTTGTGATCTTTTCAACATTTGTACCCTCCTGCCAAAATCCCCAAAGTGGGATTGCAGTATCAATAAATAAAAACAAAAATGTCAGCCCGTATGTTCCCAATCCGAGACGATGCCATAAGTGCCAAAGGTTTTGCCATGCTTCTCCTTCTTGCAGAGGCAAAGGGACGCGTGCTAAATGCTGTTCCGATGATTATGAACACGACAACTGCGTCGATTGCAAAGGTAATTTCCCTGCCTACTAACGGTCATTTTCCATCTGGAAAAAGAACGAAGTCATTGCAATCACAGTCAAAGGAAAAATATCACTCCATGAAGCTAAAAACCTTTATCACACCTACCTCAACTCAGCTAGGCCAATGTGATGCATCAGGGGGTAGCGCCACAAAAGCCCCACGAGCATACAGGGTCTGCTCGCAGTAGCCCCGCGGTGTCTCCGCCCGCACCTTGGTGATGGAAGCCATTGCTACTCCATCCCCCTCAGAGGCTCCGGAGGCCACGGTCTCGCAGGGCCTTACGACAACTCGAGCATCAAGGCCTGACGCACGTGCCTCAGCGTCAACCGCTCGGCCCTCCAGTGCTTCTGAGAGTAATCGAGGTTGACACCAAAACTCTGGTGTCATTGACACCGAAGGACCAGCGCACTCGAGCGCGCAAAGGACTAACTCGCAGTAATTGCTTCGAAAAAGAAGGGGTAACCTCACGGTTACCGTTCTTATCCACAGGCGACTTTTTAAACATTTTTCACCTATAATTTGTATTTAAATGCCAATTTCTGTTTAAATATTCTCAATTCTTTTTCGTAGTGGCTTTTATTATACAGTGGAACCGTAGAGGTCTACGACATAACTTACGTGACATGAAAGACATTATAAATAGTTTCTCCCCAGTTGCCTTTTGCTTACAGTAAACAAATCTAGTCCCCAAAAACCAAAATTTCTTAAGAGGTTTTTCCGTCTGTCTAAAAGACCGGGAAATCACCAGCCGACTGCCTAGAGGAGTTGCCATTGTCGTGAAAGGCGGCGCTCCCACCCAAGAAATTAAACTTAATGCCGCTTTCGAAGCCGTTGCCGTCACTATTATCTCTTTTAAAACTGAAACAGTCTGTTTTTGTACATACCACCCCACGAAACTGTAGTAAAATACCTAGAAATGCTGATTGAACAGCTACCGAACGCTTTTACACTTGTAGTTGATGTAATGAGAGAAATAGACAATTTTAACGCCATTGTGCTCTTTGGAGAAATGAGAAAACTGACCAAAGAGGACAACTCATGGAAGATTTTATTCTGCCTAACAACACCCGTCTTTTAAACTTCGGAGAACCTGCTTATTTTTCACCTATGTCATGTCACTTTAGCTCGCTTGATTTAGCTTTCTGTCCACCTTCTCTTTTCATTGATTGTACCTGGGAAGTGTTGAACAATCCATACAGCAGTGACCACTTACCTGCCATAACAAAACTGTCATCAACTTTACCCATCATCATCTGCAGGCTACGTCGTTGGAAAATACAACTGACAGACAGGCCGCGTTTCACAGAAACTGTCGAACTTCAAGAATATGTTTCAGCTGATCTAGGCGTCGATGAGATTAATGAAACATTTACTGCCGTGCATAATCACGGCAGCTGAAAGAGCTATACCCCAGTCCTCTGGATAACATCAGAAGAAGCTAAACCCGTGGTGGGCGGAGGAATGTACGGTGGCAAAAAAATAACAGAATAAGGCCTGGGGCAATCTTCGAAGATGCCCAGGATACGACAACCTAGTTAACTTCATAGAGAAAAAAAGCCCACGCACGATACATCCGCAGACAAGCCGAAAAACACTCTTGAGAGAAACACGGCTCACCAATTCATTGTTCAGTCACCTCCAAACGCATATGGAAACAGGTAAAGAAACTCAAAGGGAATTACTCATCCTACACAATTCTCTTACTATCAAGTTCTTGTACACAAAGAACACTGGAAGAAAAAGCAACCACTCTGGGGGAACTCAGCCAACTACATGGACACATTCTGCTGAACTCTGCTCAAAAATAAAGATTAAAAACAGCAGGTGCATCCGATCAAACGTACAATGCTCCCCTCATACTCCAAGAATTAAATAGTGCACTTTCTACTGGAAAGCAAACTGCATTTGGTACAGACTGTATTAACTACAACATATTCGTCCACTTGTAAGAAACTTGTATAGAAGCATTACCAAAATTCTTTAAGATCTGGGAAGCTGGTTAAATGACAGAAACATTGGAAAATGGCGTAATTACACCTTTTCTAAAATTTGAAAAACCCCCAACATCCCCCCGCACCTACCGCACCATATCACGCACCAGTTGTTTGGCAAAGTCAAGTCCTTAAACATACATCAGTGTGGTTATAAATAGAGTAGTTCTACAAATGATCACCTGGTGCGTTTAGTTCATGAAATACGCATTGTCTTTCTACACAAACAGCACTGCCTATCTGTCTCTTTCGACTTGGAGAACGCATATGATACCACATGGAGATTCGGCATTTTGAAGGACTTGGCAGACTTAAGAATTCGGGGCAAAACGCTGAAGTGCCTTTCTAATTTTATGTCCGATCGAACATTTCAGGTGCGTGTCGGCAAGTCGCTGTCACGTGTATTCACCCAAGAAAACGATGAACGCTGTTAACAAAGCCATACCATCTACCCTTATGCATCCCATTACGTTGATGATCTCTAAATTGCTAACATGACAACGTGTGAACGCCAGATTCAAATAACTCCATATAAAGAAATGGACACAATGGGCTAATAAAAATGGCTTCCTCTTTTCCTTGAGAAAACTGTCGCCCTGATATTTTATCAGAAGAGGGGCTGACAGCCGGACCTCTCCTGAAGCTAAATGAAACAGTACCACCAGTTAAACAAGAACACAGGACTGCTAAGCACGAGGTCGCGGAGTCGAATCCCGGCAATAGCAAAACACCCATGTACTTAAATTTAGGTGCACATTAAGGAACCTCAGGTGGTCAAAATTTCCGGAGTCTCCCATTACGGTGTGCCTCATAATCATATCGTGGTTTTGGCAAGTAAAACTGCAGAATTTAATTTTTTAATAAACAATAACACAAGTTGTTAGGGGTCATATTCGGTAGAAAGCAAAATTTTCTTACACACATTAATAACCTAAATGTTAAAAGAAATAAGGCACTCGATGTCCTGAAGCCCTGCCCCGGAAACGCTGGGGTTCTGAACATAAATTTCTCCGACATATTTATAGTTCTTTGGCACGTAGCATATTGGACTACGGTTGCATAACATATGGCTCAGCCGGACAATCGTAGCTTAAGCGGTTAGATCCCGTGCATAATAAAGGGCTACGCTTAGCAACCCGTACCTATGGGACCTCGCCTATTGCCAGTTTATGTTCCAAGAGAAACGAGTCGTCTTTAGATCACAGAAGCGCGCAACTCATGTTGACATGCGTTCTAAGAGTTCGCTCATCGTCAGACCATATTTGCCATCATATTATCACGCACTGCGACAACCGACTGCACAACAAGAACAAGCCAAATGCTATAAGATCACTCGTACTTGGATCTGAGGAGAAAAGCCGTGACTACAATGTCCCTACTGAAGTACCTTCTGTCACGCAAAAGCCAACTAGGCTAGCTCCTTGGAAATATTTCAAGAAATGTCTTCGAGTTTTCATTGAGAAATCTAAAAAAAAGAAAAGATACGCCTCGTGAACATACACTACAAGAATTTAGCACACTGCAAAGCACGTACGACACTTTGTCAGAATTTTACACCGATAGCTCGAAGACGCCCGTTTATGTCGGAAGCAGCGTGGTTGAAGATACGTGGGAATAGAGTTAGACTACTACAGTTCGTATCAGCTTTCACTGCTGAGAGTTATGCCTTGCGGATGGCAGTTATAAACATTAAAAGTGCCAAACACGAAAAATAATTAATTTATACAGATTCTTTAGGTTCACTTAAGGTCCTGAATATATATTCAGAATGCGAACCCATTGTAGGCGGCATCCTAAATATACTGACACCTAAGTAAAGGCAGACGATTAGATTCTGCTGGGTACCAAGCCACGTTTGAGATCCCCGTTAATGAAAAGGCGGATGAATATGCAAGAATTGCAAGAAACCAGAATAATTCAAAATTTAACATACCTGTTAGGAATGAGATTCAAGCTGTGCGCAAGGCACTACTCTATAACGGGCAACGCGAATGGAAATTGAAACACTTGAACAAACTTCAACTGATTAAGCCTTTCCCTGGGGAGTGAAAGACTTGTTATGATCAACAACGATTCACCGAAGTAATTCTTTGTCGACTTCGGATAGTGCACACGCGCACCATACATAATTACTTATTAACAGAGGAGCAACAACGAACGTGATTAATGCCATGAACCGTTAAGAGTAATACACATAATAATCGCGTGCTCAAATCCAGAAATGCATAGACAAATATACTACCGTGTATTGTATAAGTCACACACTCCACTTCACCCGATGTTGATGTTAGGAGAAAATGCACTGGTACCTCTGACTGACGTGATCAGATTTTTAGACAAAACAGATTTTTTAAATAATCTTTACTTACTGCATTGTACGCTGCAATGGCTAACGAAGTTTCATCACCCTGTGTCTGGAGCAGCATAGCCTTAGTCGCTTTTGCGCCAGTAAACCCAGTTTAACGAACTATCGGCACTGTCATTAATTTCCCGCCCGGATCGCGCCTACTATATCTCGATAGCAACTGTAAGAGTAATATATAACAATAATAATAATTAGTGTTATAAGGAACGTTCGCACCTTCGACGCCGTGCTGTCAAAGTATCGGCACGCAGCGCGGTGAGCGCATGGAGGGCTTAGAAGCATGCTCCATCGTTACAAGCTCTCCAGAGAGGCGCTCTGCATTTGGCTGCAAAAGCGACGAAGCCAAGTGGGCGCCACGTTGCGCTCTATTGGCTCTGTCGGAGCCAGGACAGCGTTATGGCTTCCGCTGCTGGCAAGAGTGTACAGCGCACACACCAGCATCCCGCTGATCAACTGGGTGCGTAGGCGCACCATGGCGCATACGCTGGTCTCAGCAGAACGGGCAGCAAACATCCAGGTCAAACCAATCTAATCCTTTTATTGGCGTTTCATTGGCGATGACACACGCTGACGGTTTTCCGTCAGTCTTATCTCTGGCACAATGGAGGTACAACGCCGATAACGCCGGCGTTGCTCATCGCACCAGCGTTGTGACACGCCCGACATCCTTCGGGGCCTCGTTCCTGCTGCGAATCAGCGGTTGTCTCGGCTGCTGCGTTGTGCCGTGTCGCCTACGCATGTTGTTCGAACACCGTGCGAGGAGCTCGAGCACAGCGCCTTGCTATCGCTTTCAGTGCTTCGCCTTCGTGCTGCCTCCCGAGACTGCCGACATTCCCCCGGCATTCCACCGGTGTCCGCAATGTTTCCCAGAGCCCTAAAACAACTGTGGAAAACAGCAACTTCAACTTCAATGAAAGCAAAGAAAATGTTAGGTTTAACATGCGGTGAAACTTTCACATTCCTTAGGTTATGTGTTGCAAATAATTTCTGACTCTCGTTTTTTTTCTCATTATTTCCATGCGTCATAACAGGTTTGTAGTTGGTTTCTCCGGTGTCCTCGGTTAACTAAAGTAAGCTTGTTTACATTTAGGGAACATAAGGGGCATGGTTTGTGCAGTGTGGTGGCAAAGGTTAGAGTGTGTGGATTAATTGTGGCTTTTGCAATAAGTTATGTGTGCATGAGCTCCGGAGTTCTAGGAGTGCAATTTACGAGCGGCGCAAGAAATTAGCACGGTATACCCTGGTGCGACTACAGACTCCACCACGAGCACACTTCGGGAAGCTATGGTAAATTTGTGTGCGAAGTTAAATGCGTGTGAATGGATACAACCATTGCAAAAAAAAAGAAGACTCGCAAGTGCTTGAAAGCATTGTATGATTATTTTACGTTATGTTTCTCAGTCTTATGAGGATGTGCAAAAGTGAGAAGACGGCTAAAACGGGAGCCATCATTTCGACAAGTGGACTTGTCTTTTTCAAGCCGACATATGCTTTCCTCGGCACAGTATATATTGTCACGTGGTGGTGACGTTGAAGAAAGAACACAGTAGCAATACTGTGAACAAGAAAACTAACTTTTATTGGGCGAACCTGTGCCCACAAAACAGGCTACACTTATAGCGCAACGATAGCGGCGAACACGCTCGGCGATCGTCGAAAATCTGCCCAGCGGGTCAAGCGCGTCGGCTTTTATACAGCAGTCGTCGAATGTTCCAGACTAATCGCTGGGACCCGCGCGTATTCCACAATGTTCTACGCCATTCGCGTCAGGCGATGAAATCAGATAACATAAGGTTCGGCGACAACAGACAGCCGGGTAGAATCATCGATAACTTTCCAGAAACGTCGGATACATGCAGGCGCGTCCGTCGCTGTGCGATTACAGTTGTTAAGCGGCGAAACGTGGTCGCCCGATAAAGATAAGTACACGTGTCAATATAGGTAGCGGTCTTCTAAAGGCGAGAGGGGGCCAGCCGGGTGGGCGAGGCAACAACCGAGGGTGTGTTAGCGGCGAGGGCGTCGAATTGAAAATAAGGTGTGCTATTCAATGTCGGTGGAGGAATGTGAGGTAGGGCCTTGTGTCAGCCGGTTCACGTGTCACTGTGGCGTGTCAATAGTCCTTTTTTCGTGGAAGTGGCCTGTACTACATGGGGGGGGGGGAGATTATGTGCTCCGCTGGAGGTCAGTGAACTGTAGTCTCTCTGCAAGAGAGAATAAAAGAAGCGGCACAAAATGGCACTCGTGGCGAAAAAAAAAAAAAAAAAAATTATAAAACCGAGTGAATTGCCTACCGGCAAACTTTCGGCACTAGCATGGCAACACTATTCGCTCCCATATATGCCAACATTTTCATGGAACAGCTTGAAGCAAACCTGATAAAATCCTACCCTTTAAAACACCACACCTATATGCGTTGCGTTGAGGACATAGTTGAAATATGGGAACACGACAAAAGCGTGTTAACTTAGCTAGTTAGCCCTTTGAACCGCTTTCACCTGATTATTAAATTTACTGCTCACCAATCTCCTAGTCAAATCAACTTCCCCGACGCGACGGTCTACATGGAAAATGGAAAACTTAGAACGACACTTTACAGGAAGCCTGCGGATAGACAGCAATATTTCGACTACAACAGTCATCACCCGCGACACTGCAAGCGAGGAATTTTTGTCGGACAAGCGAAACGAATAAGAACCTGCATCGAAGACAACGATTATATTCCCCACCAAAATGCCCTTAAAGCAACGCTAGCACGAATAAACTATCTACAAGTTCCTCTCGGCAGAACTTTTGACGTCAAGTGATGATTGTAGAGGTAATAGGAATTAGCTAAGAAACAGCCTACACCAGAATCTGAGAGACCACCAGCCTTTATAACAAAATATTTGAATGGCCTCCCAAGCATAAACAACATCATACGGAAATACCATCCAATATTATCAAGTAACGAGCGCCTGAGAAAAGCGTTCCCGATAATACCAAGGGTGACCTATCGGCGCAACAAAAACCTTAAAGAAATGTTAATGAACGCAAAAGTCAGCCAACATCATTCCCCCGTAATAGAAGCATGTTTTCGCCCCAGGTCCGAAACCTACCGGCACCTTCAAATGGACATTAAAATTAAAAGCACCGCAAATAGTTATGCACACCAAGCGAAAACTAGCTTTACTTGCACTAGTTCCGATGTCACTTATATCCTTGAATGTTCTTTCTTTAAGAAAAATTATATTGGTGAAACAAGACAATGTCGCATTACAAGCGCATCTGTCGAGGCGGATGCGTTTTCTTCTAGAGCAAACGAAATAATGGTGCAAGACAAATGGTTTGACACTGAACGGATCGAAAACAAAGTGTAGGTTGTTTCGTGCGTTAGGAACATTGGTTAAGGTATCCGATTCCCTTATGCGTGGCCCGTTCAACGTTTCGATTGAAAGATGTGTAAAAACACATGGCATTATATTTATTGAACATATGTTTTGGAACCAGCACATTCAGTCATTATTGCTTAAATTAAGCAAAACAGTGGGCATAATGAATATGTGCCGACAAGATCTCCCGGTGGCAATTAGGAGATTGCTGTATAATGCCCTGTTTAATTCTTATTTTTGTTATTGTGTGGTAGTTTGGGGTAACACTAAAGCGCAGAACCTACACAAATTAGTTTTAGTACAAAAAAGGGCAGTCCGCGCGTTATCAAGTCCTTCTTATTTAGAACACACCGCGCCTCCTTTTGAAAAAAACATAAAATCTTTAAAGTTCGAGATTTGTACACTTACACTCAACTGTATTCCTATAAGAAAGCAGTTCAGGGCAGATTAGATGCTTTTCTCAATATTGCACAATTTGAGCACACCCCGACAACATATCCTTTTCGGTATCAACCACCATGGCACGTTCGTTTTTCGCACACACAGTACGGCTGACAGAGAATTCGGCATACATTGCCAACGACATTAAATCACTATGACACACTAAATATTGACATTCACAACGTTAGCGAAGAAACGCATAAGAAGTTTATTCACGCAATAATAAAAAAAAAATTGTTTTGTTGTGTCTAGCCATTGCATTATGTATGTATATTATGAGTACTTAGCCTTTCTATTTCATTCTTACTTCCTAGATGTCCTTAGAAAGGCGTGTTTGTTTATAATGTAATCTTGGATTCATTGTATGTCTGGTACAATGCTTTTTATGGTTTAGTAATAATAAATGTGTTTCGTGTCCATTGCTGATGGATGGCTGTAGCCCAGTCAAGCTGCAGTGTAGCCGCTTTTTCTTCGGCCACCTTTTTCGCCTTCTAATGTTGCGAAATAAAGTTGCTTTGATTGATTGATTGATTGATTGATTGATTGATTGATTGATTGATTGATTGATTGATTGATTGATTGATTGATTGATTGATGAACGTGAGGTTAAACGGACATCGCGCGGACCCAGCTAAATATCTTTCGAAAGCCGTCGCCGAGCATTTCAACCAACCAGGTGATAACTTAAATAAACTTAAACTCTACATCCTACAGTCAAATTTCCGTTCTGCGCGAGACAGAAAATACAGAGAATCATACCTCATCCATAAGTTCAAGACATAGGAACCATTAGGCATAAACGTTTCAAAGGGTGCTTTAGAATCTATTCGCTATGCTAAATTTTAAGCTATAGGCAACAGCACTTAGTTAATTTACATTGGGTTGATTAGTATTTTGTTTTTTGTTGTCTTCCTTCCCTTTCTTTTGATCTTTAATTTATATATTTATTCCAGTTTTTTTTTTCCACGCGCACCATATTCTGCCGCTTCTTTTATTCTCTCTTGCAGAGAGCAATAGTTCCCAAACCTCCGGCGGAGCAGATAATCCTCCCCCCCCGCTTCCCCCCACATCTTCCAGAGCCCTTTCACGAAAAAAAAGGAACCTACAGGGACATGTCAACCGGCTGACGCACGGCGTTACCTCACATTCCTCCACCGACGTTGAATAACACTCTTTTCAATTCCACACCCTCGCTGCTACCACATCCTCGGTCGTTGCCTCGCCATCCACCTTACCCGCTCTCTCCTTTAGAAGAACCCTACCTATATACACTGTGCCGAGGAAAGTATATGTCGCCTTGAAAAAGACAAGTCCACTTGAAGAAACGTTGAGTACCGCTTTTACCCTGTCCTCGCTTTGACCATCTTCAGGGATTTCCATCTCCGGCCTTTTCGTATTTTCCCTAAGTGTCCTGACTGAACTCTATGTTACATAAGCTGCACATTTGACAAAAAATAACAGGCAAATTGTGGACTAGGCACAGATGATATTCAAGTTCCAGGTGCAACTACAGCCTATACAATAAATTGCATATTTAGGCGTTCCTAACCTTATTTAATTATGTTTTACGAGTGCCGGGATATGTTGCACGAAGCCATGGCATAACTACAAATGCCACCAAGATAGTATTTATGGAAAATGGCTGGGCACCTGTGGAAAATTTTTCTGTGCAGTTAATGCCTATAGATGAAACGGTGCATTTGCAAAAATGAAAAAAAAAATTGTATCAATTTTTTTAAGGTGTCATACTGCCCTTATGATAGATATTTTGCCCAGTCATCAAAACGTTACTGTACAAAGCACCAACTTCATATTTGTTGAATATGAAAAGGAATGTCAAGTTTAATGGGTTCCGAAACCTTCGCGTTCCTGGCTTAATTTGAAGTGTTGCAAAAATAGTTACTGAACTGCCGTTTTTTTCTACGTTTCGGGCGCCATAATGAGATCGCATTTGGTCTCTCCGGTGTCCCCTGTTAACCGAACACCACACCTTGTTTACATTTCAATAAAATAAGGGGCATGGTTTGAGCAATGCTTAGGCAAAGTTCAAAGCGTGTGGACAAATGAAAGGTTTTCTGGAGCACTAGGAATCTATTTTACGAGTGGCGCAATATTGAGCAAGTTGCTCTGGCATAACTATAACTGTTACTGAGATCAAACGAAGAAATATTGTGCTTATCATTATGGCAAATTGGTGTGCAAATTTTAATGCCCCTGGAATAAATACTGTGTTTGCGAAGTATTTCTTAAACAGGTGTTATAGTGTATCCCGCCGCTCTTATCAGCTATATTTCACAATGCCCAGAGAAGACTCCACGTTGCACAATCTTTACATTCTGTTGAAATGGGAAACATCCTAAGTGCAATGTGTCGAGAAATTTTAACTTTTCTGGAGATATTAGGAGCGTTCAAGTATTTGTGGAGCGCTTCTATCTTCCTTTTTTTTTCCCGGCGCTCTATGATCTTGTCCCTGTATCCTCGGTTAAGTAAACGTGGCACCTTTATGCGGTTTGGCGAATGTAAGGATCAGGTAATAGGTGATACGCAGGCAAAATTTCACGTGTGTTGGTTAATTGCATCCTCTGCCATAAAATATGTATGCAAGAGCTGCTACGAATGCGTCTGGGCGTGTCGTGAGAGTCGCGCGGCGTGTCTGTTTCTGCGAGCGTGCTCCGGAGCACTAGGAGTGCGCCTCGCGAGCGGCGCAGAATCTAACTCGCAGCCCTGGCAGGATGACGAGTGCTACTGAGGTCAAATACACCGGAAACGGGGGGGAACGTTGCTTGTGGATCAACTGCAGCTTTTGGGATGAATGTATATCTATAGTTCGAACAATGCAAGCACGTAAGAAAAATTACAGGACATTAGTGACATTTCGGCCGGAGTCTTGCCTTCATCAAGAGTCTCGAGCATTTCATCAACCCCGGCCGAAACATCAGTGAAGTCCTATTTTTGCCCCACGCGCTTCTATTATTTCACGTACTTCTGTACCGGGCCCTGTGATTCCATGCCTTTCTCCCTCCCTCCCACCTTCTATCTATCTATCTATCTATCTGGACAAATGTCTGGACAAATGGCGGGAAAATTTTGGCAAGAAGGGATGAAGGCTCGCCTGTAATCCGTGTCGCCACACAAGCAGATCTGAGTAAGATATCTGCTGATACGGCTGCGCATTCATAGTGGCTTACGTTCGAGCGTAGCGTCATCTGAACATTTTTGGCCCTCATTCTTGCCATGGCCGTGCTAGAAGAGGAGATTAATTATTACACGATTGATGCTTTTAATTCTAAATTCTCTCTCTCCAAAAATAATTTTTGCTTTCTGCATATCAATAGCAGGAGCATCAGCAATAAAGTTGATGACATTAACCACTTTCTAGGCTCCTGTACTGTATCATTTGACGTGATAATGTTCACAGAGACTTGGATTCACGGAAATGAAGTACCGTGTCTACCTGGGTACCATTCTGAGCATTTGTGCCGTAGCGTAAGGAAGGGAGGGGGCCTTGCTATATATTTTAAGGACACACTTAGACGTGAGAAGCTGCCCCACCTATCCGTCATGAATGATGATGTGGAATGTTTAGCCTTACTCGTTGGCAAGATACTAACAGTAGTTGTTTATAGGCCACCGTTAGGAAAAAAAGAAAATTTTCTTCATTTCTTTGAGACACTGTTATGTGACGATGCTTTCAGTAGGGGCACATTTGTCATTATGGGCGACATAAATATTGACCTGAAATCCTCAGACCCGTACTCTAGAGAATTTACAACCTTGTTGTCAACGTATTCCTGTCAAAATTATATAGATATACCCACTAGAATCACAACACACAGTGCTACGTTATTGGATGTCTGTATAACAAACCTCAGTGCAGATTATATAAAACCGGGTGTTTTTTCTTCCGACATTAGCGACCATCTGCCACTCTTTCTTCTAACTACTCGATATAAATATGAGGCTGATGAGCAGGTATCATTTCTACGAAACTTCAGTGATAGCTCACGCGAGGCATTCGTTAACCTTGTTCAAGAGCAGGACTGGAGCGTTATATTAGAGCAGAGCGATGTCGACATTGCATATGATATGTTTTTTCACATGGTCTATAGCTGTTTTGATAAAGCATTTCCGTTCAAGAAAATCGTGGTGAGTAAAAATAAAAAATACAGAAAACCTTGGATAAACAAAAATCTATACCAACGTATAAAGGATAAGAATAAATTATACCACGAATTCCTTGGCTGCCGGGATCCTGAAGTGTTTCGTAGATACAAAAAAATCCGAAATTCTCTGAACAATGATTTAAGAAAAGCTAAAAATAATTACTACACAGCAAAATTTGAGAACATTTATGACAACCCTAAGAAGGTGTGGGAAATGGTAAATGCATTAACAAATAGAAAAAAACAGTTTGGTGACATAAAGGAAATGACTATAAATGGTAGAACTACTTGTGGTCAGGATCTGGCTAACTCAATGAATGCCCACTTCATAAATGCAGGATGTTATGAAGAGCCTAATGCCACTGATTGTGAGACTAATATTACAGCTATACCCATGTTAGAACAAACAATATTCATGCAACCAACATCTCCTACCGAAGTGGAAGCGTCCATAAGGCTGCTGAAAAATAACGTCGCCCCTGGAATTGACGAAATTGGCTCCAAAGAATTAAAACAAATATCTTGCTTTGTTTCGGGGAAAATTGCTCACATTATAAATCTCATGCTAACAACCGGTGTTTTCCCACATAAACTTAAGATAGCACGAGTAAGAGCTATATTTAAAGGAGGTGATAGAAATAATTTATCAAATTACCGACCGATATCGGTGCTCCCCATTTTGTCCAAAATCTTTGAAAGTGTGATTAACCAACGGCTAATTTCTTTTTTTGACAAACACAAAATCTTGTCTAGTAGCCAATATGGATTTCAAAAAAATAGATCAACCGAAGAAGCGTTGTGCTATATTAAAGATAGCATACTTACTAACATTGACAGTAAAAAGTTAACACTTGGTCTATTTCTCGACATAAAGAAAGCATTTGATTCAATAAAATATGATATCTTACTGCACAAATTGTCTAGATATGGTGTGCGGGGAGTTGTATTAGAGCTCGTTAAAAACTACTTAAGTGACCGCTATCAGATCGTGCAAATAAAAGACGCCACATCATCACAGCTAAAGTTAACGCAAGGCGTTCCACAGGGGTCAATATTAGGACCGTTTTTATTTCTTGTTTACATTAATGACATTGTAGCTATACCCAACTCTCCTGAACTTATTATGTATGCCGATGATACTAATATCTTTTTTAATTCCACAGATTTAACAGATTTAGAAAGACGGGCCAACACTTACCTTGCATCCCTCGCGGCTTGGCTCCGGGAAAATAGCCTGCAGCTTAACACAACAAAAACAAAGTACATAATATTTCGTGCACTTAACAAACCACTAAGTAGAGAAATAGTTTTAACTTTTGAAGGGCAACAGATAACCAGGGTTAAAGAGCAAAAGTTTCTTGGTGTTTGGTTCCAAGAGCACCTTTCATGGAATGTACACATTAATAATTTAGCTACCGAACTCTCCCGATCTGTTGGATGCTTGTATAAAATTGCACACTTAATACCTATTTGGCTGAAACAAAATCTATATACTTCACTGTTCTACTCCAGATTATCGTACGGCGTATTGGTATGGGGTACCACAACAAAAGCTAACTACAACAGGCTCATTATTCTACAAAAGAAAATATTGCGCATTTACGAAAACTATCAGGGACCATGTCATGAACTAAGCACATTACCATTATTTTTTAAATACCGAATGCTTAAAGCTAACGACGTTTACGATTTTAAACTACTGCAGTATATATATAAAAATGCACTCTATATACGCGAAAACATTAATGAAGCTCCTTACGATATGAGACTAAAAAGAAAACGGACCCTAAACACAAGGACCAAGTATGGTAAACAAACAACCAGGTACCAAGTACTAACAATCCTAAATAACCTAGAAGATAGCATTGATTTCAGTATGGCAAGAAACGCCTTCAAAAACCATGTGAAGGAATTTTTACTAACACAGTGTTTGAGAGAGTGATTATTGCTACATAAGTATATTATAACCCGCTTTTTTTTTCTGTTTTTTTTTTTCTGTTTTACGTAGATACGTACATGTTCATGGTTTATATGCTGCACTTTAGTGTACTATGGTAATTTACCTGTATACCCTTTACGTTATTGACTGTGCACTATATATTATTATCTATATTAGTAAACAAACTGTAACCCAAAAATTTATGTTATTTCTGTTCTCAGTTTGTGTAAACTCGTGCATAATGTGTTAAAATATGTAACGCTGTGTGTGTCCGCTCACTGCCAATCAACTACCACTAAATAATGTATAATAACAACTTATATTGGGGGTACAGGGGCCCCTGTCAGGCGCTGTGCGCCTTTTGCCCCTGCACCTTTCTTGAAAGTGTATTCAAGATGAAATAAACATTCATTCATTCATTCATTCATCTATCTATCTATCTATCTATCTATCTATCTATCTATCTATCTATCTATCTATCTATCTATCTATCTATCTATCTATCTATCTATCTATCTATCTATCTATCTATCTATCTATCTATCTATCTATCTCTCCCTCCCTCCCTCTCTCTCTCTCCCTATATATATATATATATATATATATATATATATATATATATATATATATAGGGATTATTATAGCGATAATTAGATAACGTTAAATCATGGTCATTATCAAGTGAAATGAAAGTTAATCCCAGGTGAACAAAGGCTAAAATTTTCAGAGCAAGAAACAAGACATTAAACATTACACAAGATATTATGTGCGCAAAACAGAAAATCTACATTGTTGATGAACACAAGATCCTTGGCGTGACATTTTCATCTCATCTAAGCTGGTGTTTTTACATAAATAATTTGTGTAAGAAAATTTCTTTAACTGGGTGAGTTTTATCGCGTTGCCGAGAAATTCTCCCAACACAAAGAAAAGTTAGAATGTAGCATGTGCTATTTCAATCACGCATAAACTGCCGTAGTTTGGTTTGGCTTACTACAGCTCAGCGTAATATAAATAGCATACTGCTTTTACAGAAGAAAACTGTCCGTCACATTGCTAACATTGGTTATTCAGCTCCGTCCTACACATACTTTCGCACTCACAGAATAATTAAAACTGGTATGTATGAGTTTCGCCTCCTGCGTTGATTTTACATGTGCTCTTCTGCATTTAAAGACTTCATTGAGACTACTGCATTTCTGCAGCGCTACAGTCATGATATCAATACGCGTAACGTAGGAGAGTGGCTTATACCCCGTTTTCGTACCGACTATAACCACCAGTCTTTGAAGCATAACCTTTCATTTATTCTAAATAAACATAATGACTTAGGCAAACCCACAGTACATTTATTAGGTGAAATATTTCTGACTTACTAATTCATTTGTTCATTCAATCCATCTATTATTTATCTATTACCTTCATTAGTTATGGACTTCGTTCTACAAAACAGGTTACTCAGATTCTCTGGTGCCTAATGTAATATTATTTCATTCTTGTTAATTGGCATCGGTATACTTGATGTTATTTTATACTATTGCGGCTAATTTTCTATTAGGGGTGTTACAATTCCTTTCTGTTAGTAAAATTAGTGTTACATATTATGGTAGAATGGTGCTTTGTCAGTTTCTTCAATTTATGTTCGTTGTGCATTGCAACACAAATGCATTGTGTTTGTTTCTTTTCGAGTAAGAGTGCACGTTCTTATTTAATCTATAATGATATTCTACCACCTGTGTAAACAACTTTCGTGTGTAGTGCTGTTAAACATGTGTTATCAGTTTACCTGTCACATGTCGCCATATATGTATGGTCTCCTGGGCCCCGTCAAGATATTTTCTTGCAGCTTTTAGCCCAGGAGTCCAGCCACAATATTTTCTGGTAAATAAATAGAATTGAATTGAATTGAATTGAACAGCTCTAGCGAGATCAGTGGTAATATATTTAGAAATGAGGCGCCAGGTGGAAGCACCGTACTTGCACCGACAACTACCAGGCGTGGCTCAGTTCACAGGATCGCCATGGCAACCGGGACAAGGGTCTTGGACATTGATGTCGCCTTAGATCCTGAGTTAGGAAACATTTCACATTGACCAACTCCAGTAATGGTTGCATTGAAAAGGAAATACTGTTGGTGCGAGCCGTCGATCGCATTGCGAGCAATGTGAAAGGTTGGTGGATACTGCGAATTGGATGAATGTGGAAATTTTGACGATTAAGGCTGTAGTAGATGATTAGACCATGTAGGGCATTCGGAATGCAAAATGTCCCATGGCATGACATTGATAGTCATGGTGTGCCGGTCTGGTCGCAGTACCGAAGGCATCAGGCGGAATCCGAATATGTGTGGACTTAACGAAGCTCAACAAAGAAGTTCTCCGTGAAAAGCATGTACTTCCAACGGTCGAATGGGTACTCGGGCAACTGGGCGACGCCAAAGTGTTCTCAAAGCTCGATGCGACAGCAGGATTTCCAACTTTTCGCAAGCAACCGCCCCTATTCGCGCCTTGCTAGGTGAGAAAAATGCATGGCAATGGGGACCGCTTCAAGAGACCGCTTTTAATCAGGTAAAAGCGATGTTCACCTCGGACCTGTGCGTCGCTAAGTATCATCGCGGTCGTAATACCATTGTCTCATACAACGCGAGCTCATTTGAATTGGGCATGGTTCTTCTGCAGGAACAACCATCAGGCGAGCGACGCGCGGTAGCGTTCGCATCCAGGTCGCTTACTGAAGCGGAACAGCGCTACAGCCAAAGAGAGAAAGAAGCGTTGGCGGTCGCATGGGCAGAGTACCGTTTTGACCAGTATGTGCGTGGCCTAAACTTCACGGTAGAAACCGATCATCAGCCGCTGGTAACACTACTTGGAAAAGATGACTTGGACACGATGCCCCCACGTATTCAAAGGTTTCGCATCAAACTTATGCGCTACCAGTTTAGCGTGGTCTACGTTCCTGGAAAACAGCTAGCCACTGCGGATACTCTTTCAAGGGCACCGAATGAGAAGCCGTCGATCAGTATGGTGGATGTGGTAGAGGAGTTTGTTGAATTTCAAGTTGCTACGTTCACAGAGACGAAGCTGGTTACTGAAGATGAGGTTCGCAGGCACCAAGAACTGGACTGGGAATGCAACCAGCTCGTCAAATACTGCACTCAAGGCTGGCCTCGTCGGGACAGGCTTCAGGAGCACCTCAAGAAGTACTGGAGCCATCGAGGTGATCTCTCCTTGAGCAACGGCATCCTGCTAAAAGGTAATCGCTTTGTCATCCCAGCTTTGCTGCTCAAGGATACACTCGAACTTATCCATGAAGGCCACCAGGGAATTAACCGATGCCGACTAAGGGCGAAGGATTCCGTGTGGTGGTATGAACTTTCGCAGCAAATACGTGATAGAGTCACTCGCTGCAGACAGTGTGCAGTCACAAGAGCGCAAAGAAGGGAGCCTTTGGTCGTAACGAAGACTCCAGAACAACCGTGGCAAGAAGTAGGAATGGACTTGTTTAGTTACAAGGGACACAACTATCTACTAGTAGTTGATTATCGTTCTCGATACCCTGAAGTCATCTACATGCGAAGCACGAACTCTGAGGCGGTCATCAAAGCAGTCAAAAGCATTTTTGCTCGTTTTGGCATTCCCGCCGTAGTACGAAGTGATAATGGACCGCAATTTGCTTCACGAGCCCTTGCAGCTTTTGCGAAGTACTATGGCTTCCAACACATCACCTCAAGTCCAAACTACCCGCAGTCAAATGGGGAAGTGAAAAGGATGGTGCGCACGATCAAAGAGTTGTTTGCGAAAGCAGACGATCCTTTTTTGGCTCTTCTGTCGTACAGAGACACTGCAGGCGTCACAGGGTTCAGCCCAGCGCAGCTACTGTTGGGTCGCAGCTTGCGAACCAGGCTTCCCAAGACAGTGAACCGCCTGGAACCGAAGTGGCCTGCGCCAGACGATGTGAAGTGCCAAGACGAAGAGGTGAGAGGGCGGCAGAAGAAAGACTTCGATCGCCGTCATGCCACGACCGCACTTCCTCCGCTGCAACCGGGTGATCCGGTGTGGGTTCGAGACATCAAGGATACGGCGTCTGTTCTCAGCCCAGCCTCCAAGCCGCGCTCGTACGTCGTCGAAACACCCAACGCGGTGCTTGTTCGTAATAGGATACATCTAGTGCCCTATTCAGACATAACGATGAGCCAGGTCAACGAGCCAGCTCGAAGTGAAAACTGTGAGGAGCACGAAGAGCAGACCACGGCAACAGACGCCACGGCAACAGCAACACCGCAAGTCTCCAAAGATTGTAGTGAGAGTCACCAGGTTTGGTCGTAGAGTCAAGACTCCGAGAAAGCAGGCTGTCGGCGATCCTTCCCAGGTCGACCCACACGGCTCATCATTCGAACTCTAACTTTGTACTACGGAAGAACTTTAGGAGGAGCTGGAGCACCTCTCTCCAACATATTCAGTGCTCTCGCGAGAACGAATGCTCACTTGTCCATCTCCATTAGTGCTTTGAGTTCTGCATCGAATCTTGGGCACTCTAGCAAATGGCGGTAGAAGGCATCAAGAGCTGCACACTGCACACACGACCATGAATAAAGGCATGCAGCTCAACTGAAACGCACGCACACGGCATATTGTTTTCTTTCAAGCAGTCAACGTTGTATCATCCCAGAAGTATATTTTCAGCTACCATAGTGACCTGTAAAAAATTTACCCTAATTGTAGGCGGATTTGTAAAATTAAAGGATTTTGGCATTTGTCTGCTTGGTGGGGATGGTACGTTCGCCACAATAATAGCACTGCATAGAACTGTGGTCACATTGACGCTTCGCGCAACGTTGTGTCCGGCCAAACGTGCCTGCCAGCTCTCGCGCACCAGGAGCGCCCGAACGCGAACCGATCGCTCGTCTGTGCGCGCTATGCATCATGTATGACCACTCGCGGACCATCGTGACCCTTGGATAGCCGAGCCTGATAAATGACCAGGCAACGGTGAAACAAAAACCGCACACGCCGATACGCCAGCCGAGCAAGGTACGGGTGGGTTGTTGCTATACGACACAGGCTGGCCTCAGAATAGCTCTGCGTTGGGCTTATCAGTGTCTCTTCGAACGAAACGACACACACTCTGTGTCCAGGCCCTTCCATCAAATTTTTTTGCACTTTCATTGTGCTGGTTATTAATTCGGTGCAGGGCCAGATGTGAATGACCCGCTGCCATCGTGGCGGAACCTACCCTATAAATGCCTGTATTATGTAGCAGTCCAGATACCCGAGCGCAAGTTACCACAACGTTATCATTGCACCGAGTAGAGCGCATAATGCGCCGCGTTTCTATAGAATAAAATTATTTCTGTCGCTGCTACCCTCCGTCTTTCTTATTTTCGTCGTGTTACTCACTTCCCTTCCTTGTTAGTGCTGAGCGTGCCTTGGAGGGTAAACATCGGCCAATCCGCGGCTCTTGTGTTTGTCGGTGCGGTCATAAGCCTTGATGATGTGCTTTCCACTTCACCCATATATGCAGTAGTAGTAGTAATAGTAATAGTAGTAGTAGTAGTAGTAGTAGTAGTAGTAGTAGTAGTAGTAGTAGTAGTAGTAGTAGTAGTAGTAGTAGTAGTAGTAGTAATTATTGTTTATTGAAATATATAAAAAAACTTCCCTTCCCAAACCACCTCCGAATGATCGTCGACGTTAATAGTATTGGGATTGAAGCAATGCATCGGCGCACGTCATAGTGCCACCGCCGAAACACCTCATCAATGAGGCGTGCGCCACAGCCGATCTCCTCTCTCGCGACAGAGGAACAGGGGGCTTAACTCTCGCGGTTCCTTCTCGCGCCTCCCCGGCAGCAGCTCAAGCGTTCCTCCCGCGGTGCCTGGAAAGCGCTGCACCTTAGGAGGAATTGCCCCACTGGCTAAACTCGTTATATGCTATGAACGAGAATAAGGACACTGGGAATTAAACCACTACAGACACAGGACGGAGCGAGACGACGACACAGGGTGGTACCTGCAACTGAATTTTTATTGAAAGACAGCATGACTTTTATAGGAGATGGCACATGTAACCCGACAACTTACACACTTACAACAACGACAGTGAACTGACGGATTCGAACTCTCAGCCTCACCTATGGCACGCGCATTGTCTCGTAACCAGGAGGAAGTAAATGACAAAAAAAAATTTAAGATAGCAGAATCTTCTAGGAAGATTAACAACGACCGCAAACACGTGGAAGAAAAAAAGCTGAAAGTGGTCCACACAAAATGAAATAACGCATAAACTTGAGCAACACAGAAGAAATGAATAAGACATGAAAAAGAGAACCCAAGATCAGAAGTCTGAAAGTCGACAAAATCGCTAGTTCATGAAAATGATGGCAAAAAAACATACACAGAAGAATGCAACAAAGGACTCACATGGCATGAAATCCGTCCGCTTGCGAAGGTATGATAGCCACTGCCTCTACAATCTCTCTTTCAAGCTGTCCCTTCTTTCTTCCTATAATCTCTGTATAGCTGAACTGAGGAACGCACTTACAACAACGACAGTGAACTGGCAGATTTGAACCGACACCCTCAACTATGGAATGCGCATTGTCTCCTAAATGATCATTAAGGCATCTACCAGTCTGTCCGATACAAAAACGCCCACAACTGAGAGGAATCTTATGTATAACACCTGGTGTGCATGCGAAACGCTTGTTCTTTTCTAGGTGCTTCTTACCACACGTGCCTTAATCACCTATGTTCGCTGTACTCGTCCTTTCTTGACGAAAAATCGTACTTCTGGTTGTCCATTTCCTGCGTATTTCTACTCAGGCATTGAAACTTTTAGCGTTTCGAAAGGTGCGAAGTTATATCACCTAAAACATGTAGCACACTTATGTAACCTAGCAGAATTACGGCGCAACTGCGAATGATGCTGCTTCTTTTGTACAGTTTCAAAAGGAATTTTGGTTGCCTGTAATTAAATCGCACACATTAAACTTCAGCCCCTTTGTGACTGGTTTGTTCGAAACCTTATCAGCATATAGCGCTTTCCACCACTTTATAAGGACATTTATAAAGCCCGAACTCTCTCCATACACAGTTTACTATGCCAGAATATTCCTCTTAGGGTCCAGGCCTGCCACCTTTTGTTCCGATAACTGTGATCTCCGTTGAGTTCACAGTCCTACCAAGTATGCGGGGTTGTTCGCAAACCACAACTTCAACGTTTCAGATCGCTTGCACACTTAATTTACTGCTAATGACGTAAATAGGAACATATCTTGAACCTCGCCTACACATTACCCTTAACGTGCCTACAATTTAAAAATAATAAATAATAATCGCTATAATATATGTGTTTTATATTACTTGAAATCCTCTAGACTCGTACCAACTATCATCATACTCTGTCCATTTGTGTACTCCGCCCGTCCACACTACGGAATCTCTGGTGGAGAGCTCTCGCTCTTGCGATTCTTCGAACTTGGGGAAACTCCGGCTGAATATTTCTGGGGATTGGGGTATTGATAGAAGTTCACTTATTTTCCTTGGGATGTCTCTCCGCACTCCGTGCTGTACTTTGTAGGTTATTCCGATGTCATCTAACATGTGGCTCCCCGTCAAACTCTGTGCAAACCTTTTATAATTCGCTACTGTCTGGGCCTCCATAGGTTCGTCTAGTGTGTTGTGCACGCTGAACGCCAAGAATTTCTCATTTGACGTATTTGCCGGAAGTACCAAAGCTTGCTATACGCCCTTCTAATAATGCATTCTATCTTGGCTTGCACCGCAGTGTAGAACTTGAGGTAAGGGACCACATGTACAATACCATTGATTACGAATGTTTCTATTATTCGGATCAGACAGTGCTCTTTCATGCCAAGTGCCTGTTGGATATCCGCTTTATTAGTCTGATTGTTTGTTGAACACTATTGTCTAGAAGTTTAATGGTTTCTCCATTATGGCCGCTTTTGGATATGCGGAGTCCCAGTATTCTCAGGCTCTCCACTATTGGTATCGTGGTGCCTTCTACCGTGACCACAATGCCCGGTCTTTCCCTAATGCTTTTTCGACCCCTGCCTGTGGGTCTATAGATCAGGAGTTCTGATTTTTTCGAGGAGCATCTCAGTCCCTTGTCTCTGATGTAGTCTTCGACCGTGTTTACTGCTGTTTGAAGGATCTTTTCCACATGCCCATCGCTTCCACCCGCCACCTAAGGGGTGATGTCGTCCGCGTATAGGCTGTGTCGGAGTCCTTCTACCTTTTCGTGTCTCGTAGGAAGAGCGATCATTATGATGTTGAATAGAAGGGAAGATAGGACTGAACCCTGCGGGGTACCCCTATTACCTTGTTTGAGAGCCTCCGATTTGGATTCCCCAATTCAAATCTTTGCGGTACGATCCGTCAAGAAGTCCTTGATGTACGCGTATGATTTACGTCCTACATCGAGCTTTTGGAGATTTTGTAGTATTGCCTTGTGCATGATGGTGTCAAAGCCCTTAGTTAGATCGAGACCTAGTATTGCCTTGGTGTCTACAGTTTTCCCACTCGCATTTATGATTTAATGCTTCAGTTTCAGCATAATACCCTGCGTCGATAACTTGAGTCACAATCCAACCATGGTATGTGGGTAAAGTCCTCCATCATCCATGTATCTCGTGACGCGTGTGCGAGCCACATGTTACATGAGCTTACCGACGCAGGATGTTAGCGATATGGGCCTTAAGTTCGTCAGTTGTGGTTTCTTTCCAGGCTTCGGTATCGAAATGATTTGGGCTGACATCCATTGGCTTGGAATGCCACCTTGCTCCCCGCAGTTATTCATGTAGTCCGTGAGAGCTCGGATGGATTCATCGTTGAGGTTTCTGAGTGTTCTGTTGCTTATCCCATCAGGTCCTGGTGCAGATTTCGGGTTGAGTCTGGTACGTTCATATCTGACTTCTGCCTCCGTAATAGGGGTATCAGGATCAAGATTCTCGTTACCTAGGTAATCCGGGAGTTGTTCTGTATCCGCATCTACAACGTACATTTTTTGGAGCTCTCGAAAGAGCTATCTTCTGTACCGTCATAGCTTTGTATAATATTCTGTAGATTGTGTCTTTGTACGGTTTTTGTACTGCCGTGGTCCAAGAGGCATCGGAGAATGTTCCAGGTCGTTGACATTCCTATCTGCCTTTCCATCAAGTCGCAGGTGGCTTCACACTTTTGTTGGGTTAATCTATTTGCATATATCTCGATTTCCTTGTTTATTTCCACAATTCTCTTCCTTAATTTCCGATTATGGTTTTGCTTGTTCCATCTTTCCCGCATACTAACTTTCGCTTCCCACATGTGCAATAACCTGCTATGCATCTCCTCTATCCATGCCTCCTCTGGAACAGTTTTGGTAGCTCGTTTAATGCTTTCTTGTAGTTTCTCTGCCCATTTCTCGATGTTCGTTATAGTGTCTTCCACATCTTCTGGTCGGATTTTGCGGAAAGAGACCCACTCCTCAAGCTTAATTTCTCTAACTCTCTTTTTCCTTGGGCCTGCTTGTATCGTTGTGACGGCAATGTAGTTGTCACTACCTAAGCTTTCCTGCATGTTTGTCCATTGAGGATCTGCCACATGCTTCGTAAATGTGAGATCTGGTGCCGTGTCATTGGTTTCCTATTCTGGTTGATGCCTGAGGGTGAGTTATGAGCATTAGTCCTTCGTGCTGAGCGTCCGCTCATAGGCTTCGGCGCTCAATGTTCTCTATGCTGTATTCCCAAGCCGCGTGTGGCGCGTTCAAATCACCGACCATGACTAGCGCCTGTTTCTCCGCTACACTCAACGCTTTGCGGAAGAGTGGGCCGAATTTGGGCTTGTGTTGGGCTGGACTGTATAAGTTAAGAATAAATACTCTTACCTTTTCTTTACAGGAGGGGATTATTTCAATCAAGACGTGGTCTATGCCGCGCATACCGGTATCGTGCTTGACAGCCGAGAGGTTTCTGTGTATCAGCGTCGTGGCGGTTGCCTTCTTGCCGGAAGCACCGTAAGATTTATAACCCGATAATTGTGCCATCCCCCCGGTCTCCTGCAGGGCGATCACATCTTCTTACTTCTTACGAACTGCAGCAGGTTTCCTGGCTTGCGACGATACCCGCGGCAGTTCCATTGCCAAAGCGCGTATTGGTTACGCGGCGCCCTGTTGATTTATGTTTTCTTCCCCGGTGGCCTTACTATTTTCTACCACATTCGGTCTGATACACGATTTGCATTTAACCGGTCCCGCGCGTGCCAGCCGAATATCCTTTGGTGTGCTTTCTAGTACCGCTACTCTATTCTCTAATCCATCGAATCATTATTCAATCTCTACATACATGTTTGTGATTTGTTGCTGTAACCCATCGAACATTCCTTTAAGCGTTCCCATAACCTCGCTGATTGCAAAAAACTCTCTTTTGTTCAACCGTTTCTTGCGCCCTCCTTTTGTATGGTGGCGCTTTCCCGTTCGCTTGTGTGGGAGCGGGTGTTGGAGCTCGACTAGGCGCCAACGTCGTACAGGCGGAGGGTGTGTTGCCATTCTTTCTTTGTTGCTGAAGCTTCGTGTTTTCTGCCCTAAGCTGCTTGACCTCATCTTTAAGCGCTGCATTCTCTCGTGTAATCTGTTCTAACATGTTTCTAATCTGTGTCATTTCCTGTTCTAGGGCAAACCCCTTAACTTTAGGCGATTGAGCAGCAGTGTCGGAGACCGGGCTTGCCCAGCTCACCTGTGCTTTGCCCCCGTCGCCCCCTAGATTAGTTCTCGAACTGGACCTCGACCTTGATCTCTTTCACGTTCTGGCCCTGGACCTGAACCTGGAGCGTCCGCGACTGGCTTCCCCGGGCAGTCTCGGGAAGGAACCAGAGCGGTCTCTTCCATAGTTTTCCTGCTTGTTTCTTCTTTGTCGGTTGAGGGCTGCTTGCTTGCTACAGTCTTATGGTTATTGTTGTTGCTCCTTCAGGTTTTTTTGTAGTTGTGGCTATAGTACTCTTCCTCTTCGGCCTCTTCTTCTGCCCTGCTCTGCCACTCCCAGAGGCGTCTCCAGACCACGTATGGTATCTGGTATCTCGCCTTGCACTTCTTGTTTCCCGTGTGGTGGTCTTTGTCGCAGAGTGGGCACTCCACTTCGCCGTTGTGATCCTGATCTGGATTCTTGCACCCACACCCCCGGCAAATCTTGTTTTCAGGTTCGGGGCACACGTCAGCCCTGTGCTCTGTTCTTCCACATCCATAGCATATGTTTGATGTGCTTTTTATACAAGGAGCATTGGATAAGCATCGCTCCATATCTCGCATATCTTGGGACGTGAAAAACTTCAAATAAAACGATCACGTTGTCTGTGTTACTCATTCTCTTGGCGTGCAAGGCTTTAGGATTGCGCGGCGTGACCAAACTGGTCACTATGTTCTCCGGACTCTTCTCCTTGGTAATCCTCTGATGAGACCCTTGGATGTGTTATCAGGAGCTGCTCTGTAAGCACTTGCTTCAAATTCTTGTTCTCCAAGGTGGAGCTTACTGCTAGCCCCATATTTTCTGGCCCGGTCTTCGGAAGGCGTGCTGAGCACCACTACATTTTGTTTGCTGTTTATGCATATGCTGCCTTCCTCCGTTGTCTCTCAACCGACTGCTGGGCAGGTAGCAGTAAATGCGATCCAGCTTGTAGTCCGATATGTGGTCCGCCACGAGGACGCAGTATAACTCTGTAGTCTTCTTTGAGCAGGTTAGGCAGCCTACTTGCTTCGATGGTTTGTCGCACCTTGCATTCGTTCTTCGATTTGTTTCTATTTGTTGCTTGCCCGACGGAGGTCCTTCCCTGCTGCTCGTGTCCCGCCAATGCGGCTCCACCACTGCATCGCTTCTTTGCGCCTCTGCTAACTTCACACCAACCTTATTCTTTTCCGAACTCCTCCGGTTGCATTTCTTCGCTTTCCACGCTCGCGAGTTCCATCATGGAGCAGGGCGTGGATATTTCCGTCGGCGCGCTAGGCCGAGCTCTCTCAGTCACCGCTGCGGCGGAGACATTCGAGGCGTCGAGGCATTCGCGTTAGGCGTAGATCGCCCGCCACGCGTAGCGAGAAGGAAGAACGATTGACGGCCGAAAAACGGGCCCACCTGGTACAGAATGGTATCTTTGGGGTCCTTGGCACTTGTTCTTTTGATTATCCACAAAATGCGATTTTCCGCAGAGAATCATAAGAAAAAGCAGCTGACGCGAAGTGCATCGGCACTGCATGGCTTCTTCTTCTTCCTTCCAATAACCCCTGGAGTTCCAAATTATTGCGCAGTCACCTACAACGGCGTGCTTCATAATGATGTAGTGGTTTTGGAACATAAAACCCCGCAATAATGTTTCAGAGTTGAACATAATGAAACGCGCACTGCGATTTTGTATTGATTCTAATTGGGTAATAAAAATTATTTACTGGGATCTTACAATGCACATGCATATTCAAGCTTAGACCTTACAACTGCTTTGTATAATTTTAATTTAAGATAAGATGGTGCCCTTGAAAAGTTGCGGTGCAAGTAACCTAACATGCGATTGGCATTGTTAACGACCTAGTTAACATGGGTTCGCCAAGAAAGGTTAGCAGTTAGGTGAACAGCTAAATACAACGGGGTAACTTCGTCTAGTACAGAGCCATCAATGTGATAAAAAGGAGGGTCATAGGTATAAGGTTTTCGGGAGATTCTCACTGCTTTACAATTGTTAACGTTCAAACGCACTTGCCATGCGTTGCCGCAGTTAGTTATTGCATTGAGGTCAGATTAAAGTGCTGTAAGATCAGTGTGAGATTATGTTATGCGATAAATTACACAGTCATCAGCGTGCAGCCTCATGGTTGATTGAACTGCATTAGCCAGGTTGTTAACATAGACTAAAAATAAAAGTGGGCCGATGACAGAACCCTACGGCACACCAGAAGAAACTGAACCGGAAATAGAATCAAAATTGTTAGCTGTCCCAAACTGCATTCTATTATAAAGAAAGTTCTCAATCTACGCAAAAATATTACGATCGATATTTAATTTTCTTAACTTTAAACGAAGTAGAGGGTGAAAGACAAGGTCAAACGATTTCTGAAAATCCAGGAATACGCAGTCGACGAAACACCCGTTGTCAAGAGCAGCGAAATGCTTATTGGTTAAGCAAATTAGTTGCGTCTCACACACAAAAAAAAGAATTACGAAACCCGTGTTGTTTCGTTGTAAAGAATGTATTAGACTTGAGGAAATTGAGTAAAAGAGTAAATCATCTAATAGCGTGCAAGGAACGCTAGTGAAAGCTATAGGTCTCTAATCATATGATGAATGAAGGTCAGCTGACTTGAAAAGCGGTATCACCTTGCCCACCTTACAATCACTAGGTAACTGGACAGAAACGATGGACTGTTAAAAAATTCTGTTAATATAACAGGGGCGTACATTCTAGTGCTCGAAAAATTTTGAGTTGATACCGCCGGGTCCGCATGACGAAAACTATTTCAAGTTTTTTATTAAGTGCAACGGACCACATTTATGAGCACATAATCCATTCGTGGGCAATCCGTTCAACAATACTCAGATGACACTTGGGAAACAATTGATACTAGGAAAACAGTGGACACTTGCGAAACAGCTAACACTTGGGAAACAGTTGATACTTGGGAAATAGTTGACACTTAAGAAAAAGACATGGCGAATGTTTCATTTAACACAGAGCAGCATTGAGAAAGTGGAATAGGGACACCGTCTCTATTGTTTAATAAGATGGTACAATCTTGAGAACCACCGATTTCGTTGCAAAACTTTTTAGCGTTTTCGATGAGTAATGATGGGAGAGTTTCAGTGAAAAAAACAACAACCTTCCTTCAAATGCCGCATATTTAAATGCTAAAAATGCAAGATGGCAGTTATTCTAAAAGCCAGAGTTGGTCGATTGCTTAGCACTGAGAAGCGTGTGCCTTTTTTATTGAGAAGGCGTTTTAAAGAAGTATTGAACCACGCCGAATGATGTCGGCAAAAAGTGGCACGCAGTGTGACAAATTTATTAATCAGGCACTTCACTTTATTCTCAAACAAGGCCCAATTAGACTCAATGGTTCACTCAGAAAAATAAGCCACGTAGTCATCAATAAAATGCGATAATTCTTCGTTAATCGAAATAAAATCAGCCTCAGAATAACCCCGCGTATATTTCTGTTTGGAACTTGCTTAATGTCCTCTAGCATAAAGTTTATGAAACAGCTGTACATTAGACCAGTCAACATGTTGACGGAGGTAACAACATCGGGAAGATTACTGAGGACGAGGTCAGGTTTGTCATCACTTGTAGACGTTGTTCGGGTTGGCTCAGTTATTAGTTGTGCAAAGTCATAACATAGATTCAAAAATCCTCTGCGAAACCAGAAGTAACAGAAGGTATCGGATACATACCATGCCACATTAATTTAGGGAGATCAAATTCATGCATTAAAAATATCAGTGAATGAGGGTTCCTCAGTATATTGCTATTCAATACGTCATCAAGCTCAGAAAAAAAAAAGAAGGTGCGGTTGGCGGGTGGCAACAGACACAAAAAATCATGTCACAGTGACTGACGTGCGTACTAATTCTAAAGTGCTAACGATAGGAATGCGAACCGAGTCAAGGTTAGCAGACACGGCGATTAGGATGCCACGGTCACATCGGTAAAAATTGAAATCCGTTTCACATTCAAATATTTCAGCATTGCATATCTTTGACAATAACAAGGTTTCCATTAGTATGGTAACATCAGCATTGCACGTGTCAATAAACGATGATAGATCATCACGCTTGTTGACAACGTTACGTATGCACGAAGCGATTGTGTTTTCAACCACACAACAATTCACAGCTACAGAGGGTGCGGCAAACAAAAAACTACAAAGTGACGGTTTGCTATAAATGGCCTGGGCGCCATTGGCAAACAACCCGCCTGTATCCGTTGCCCGCACGGACATTAGACAAACATGAAACGTATAGCTAAATTACTACTTCCTTTTAGCTTGTATTATAGTCTTCCAAAATGCCTACATTATTTCAAACTCACTTGACAGTTGGAGAAGACGACGAAGTTGCTTGTTGCTCGAATGCATCATTGTAGAAGGATATCCTATCCTATCCTAGTACACATCTGTCTCGGCTAGTCATTTTTCGTTCCATTTCCAAAATTTCTGAGGCGATTTATGCGTTCTGGCTGGCGGCAATGGACACGGAGCCTCCCGCAGGCTCGCACGGCCAGAAGCCTGCTACGGAGAGCTCTTCAATGACACGGTGCACCTGGCCCACCAGCAGTGAAGACTCCACTGAGGCTCGCGCTCTCGTGAGCATGTACTCGAACTTGGCCTGCCATCCCGCCAGGACAGAGGTCTACTTTGACAAGCTCCTCAAGGAAGCGAGGCAATTGGTCAAGTACCAGCGAAGACACTCAGGTTTACTCAGTTTCAGGCGATGACTCGTCGGATGACAGCTTTGTGTCGGTGATGAGCCGAAAGGCCAAGAGGAGACTCATCAAGACGTAGTCCCCTGGGAGTATACCAACCCGGCAGGCAAAACCTGAGCGCTGGCCGCATACCATACTTTTCATACCTGTGGATCCTTCCATCAGCCGTCGAGGATTAAACAGGCAAGCTCTCTTCGTTTTCCTTGAGGGAACAGCGCCAAATGAAATTAGGGATGTTCCACTAAACACGCTGAAGAATGTCCTGGCTGTCGACACGACCCGTGGAAGTGCGCTAGACATGCTCCGACATATAACTGAATTGGGAAACATGAAAGTACGACCCTTTACACCAATGGAAGGAACCTGTACTGCTGGCGTAATCTGTGTTGTTTACCTAGCAATTACGAGCTCAGGCCTGCCCATTCTGATTAAACCGGCGTATAAAGGAGTGGTCATAACGCACGTATGCCGCCTTGAAAACAGCCGCTAAACAGACGATAGTGTCCAAGAGCGACTCCATGCCTTCGCATGTCAAAGTCGGTCACGTCCGACATGCCGTTCGACCGTTTGTCCGCAAGCCGCTTCAATGCCACAAGTGTTTCAGGATCGGACATGTCAAGGGCGCCTGTGTAAAATGTGTAGTGTGCCCCCTGTGCCCGGAGTCGCGCAGTGCAGACGTCTGCCGCGCAACGAATATTAAGTGCGGAAGCTGTAATGTCTCTCATGAGGCCACATCTAAAGACTGCCCAAGGATTAAAAAACAATTTCCTATCCTTAATCAAATGGTTAGAGACATCTCATCTCATAGTGAAGCTTCTGAAAAGATCCGGCGTCGACGTCTTCATCGACGGAAGCGTACAGTGCAAGGTGCACTTCATGCACAAACTGTGCCAACGAGATCAGTTGAAGTACAGGCAAATCCGAGATGCCAAAGAGGCCTTAAACGGAAAGGCCTTCCCTTGTAGGAGACTGGCTGGCGCTCTCGAGCACCCAGCCTTCCAAGGAGCCTATACGCTTGATACCTCCATCGAAGCAAACTTCAGTTGATGACCACCAAATCCTTCCGTCGAGGCGGTGCATAATTGATGTCCTCAGATTACTGTTCACCAGAGCTGAGACTCCTCCGCTCTAAAGGTACTACGGGTGCTAGACTCGCTGAGCCCTGTCCTAGCAACCCTCGAGTGAACCATGGCTGACAATGACCAGTAATGGCGTAAAGAGGGCAGGGAAACATCCATTATTCAGTGGAAGGCCGGAGGTCTAAGATCTCGCATTGCTGATTTTCGCCAGTTTGTACGTGTTAACCGGTTTCCAATTATCGTTATATGTGAACCAAAATTATCACACCCAATGAGATTACCTGGCTACGAGTAAATTACGCCCTCATGCAACAACGATGGTAGCAAGGTTGTCGTCGTTATTCGACGTGAGCTTGCTTACGTCGTCCAGCTTGTGCAACCTCATGAAGACTAGACCACCAGTATGTTTGCCTAACCGTTAAAAAATAGAAAACTCACATTTACATTTGTAGGCGCGTACCTATCTCCATCAAGCACCTTTGACATCAAAAGACTAGAAAATATAACAAAAACATACCCTGGCCCTTGGTTTATTACCGGGGACTTTAACGTCCATCACACCATTTGGGGAAGCTCGAAAATCAATGTAGTGGATGAAGACTCGCTTCATTTGTCGCCAATCATGGCTTCTTAGTGCTGAATGACGACAATCCTACATTTCTACGGGGCACAATGTACAGCAGCTGCCTGGACTTGACCTCTGTATTGCGCCGCTTTGCCACGCACATTAAGTGGTTTTTGGACATTGAGACACATGGGAGCAATCACATTAGCCTCATCACATGAGTGATCTCACATACCTTAAGATCAACAGGATATCTAAGACTCATTCGCCTAACATACTGCGAAGAATAGATTGGACTGTTTGAAAACCTACTGGAGGACGGTTGTCAGAAAGGTCTCTCCTCTGAACTGCCAGAAGCTATTAAAGAAAGAGCGCAGATCGCAATGCGCATGCTCATTTGCTCATCCCAGTACTCGCAATTCGACCTGGAATTGGAGCAACCTTGAGCGATTCGTCGTCGCGACGAACGAAGATACCGACCCACGAAGTCCATTCACGATCTACGAACAGCCCAGCGCACATAGAAAAAGATACAATCTCGCATAGATAAACTGGAATCAGAGCGATAGAAAATATATTGTGTCTCTCTTGATCCCCGTAAACCACTATTTCGAATATGGAGAACTGTGAGATGCCTACATTTTGTTCCGGAACAACGCATCCCATTCAAGGCCCTAGCGCTGTCCCAACGCCTACAAGACCTTGATGTAGCGGAATATTTCTGTGCAATGAATGCAGGCACGCAAACCGGCACAAGTTCACTTACGTTTAACTACGTTCCCGATGCATCGGATTTACGCATGGATCTGCCATTCACCACTGAAGAGCTCGACGCGGCACTTGCCTTATATAATCAGTAGTCATTACTTGGTCCAGATAGTATACGTTACCGTATAATGCGCCGTATAATGTGTATAGAGGTGCGAAGTGCACTGCTACACATCTTCAGTGAGTCCTGGCAAAACGGAAACGTCCCTCAAGAGTGGAAGACCAGTCACCTGGTGCCGCTCCTCAAAGCTGGCACTTCTTTAGCAGGGTTGCCTGATCGCTCCGACCACAGGTAGCCAAATTGACCTCCGCAGTAGCCCAAATGTAGCCAAAAGCGAAACATTTGGGTAGCCCAAAAGTAGCAAAAAAGCTTTGCCTTCTGGTGAAGTCATTTCTTAAGTATATTGAATGAATTTTAGGCAAGAATACCTACGCATTAGTTTTTCCACGCATGACCACGCATGACCTCCGCACACATCGTCACGGGGGCCATGCAGAACGAAAAGCAGATGCTGCACAAGCGCAAGAAGTGCAGAAACGCCGGCATGCAGGCAAATTCATGGTAGGACAAAGGCGGTCTTCATTGCAAATGGACTCTTTTATTTTTCCCAGTGCACTGAAAAATCACAAAAACAACACACAAATAGCGACGTGCAATAAACACGCTAAACAATGGCATGAATTCAGGTGTTCAGTATTATTACATACAGCTCATGATAATTTCACTTAACACCAAACAATGCACTGAACGAAAAACAAAAAAAAAAATTGCGAGACAAATTCTAACACAATAGATGGTGGTTGGTACAAAATCTAGTACCCTATATTGATACGGAACAGCCGCCACAGTGTGGCTGCACTGAGGAGGAAGAGGACGACGTGTGCTCGCTTGATATTGCGTCGCCATTTTGGCCTCCGATAGCTCCCCTGTAAATAAGTTGTAAATAGCATTGGGGGGCATCAGCTACACGTAACATTGATTTGGTGGAGGTGCTGGGAAAGGAGAGCAGTGAGCTGCGAAAAAGATGCGGCGAGGTCAGGACCAAGAAAATGGGGCGTCGTTCTTCAAGAGGTCGGTAAGGGAACGTGCGATGGTCGCAAGATCCTTCACAAAGCGTCGGAAATAAGAGCAAAGCCCTACGAAACTACGTACGTCCTTGGTAGACTTCGGAACTGGAAAGTTCGTAACGGCGCGAATTTTGTCCGGATCAGGTCGCACTCCTCTGGCATCCACGAGGTGTCCAAGGACGGTGATTTGGCGGCGAGCGAAGTGACATTTCGACGAGGTAAACTGGAGACCGGCGTGGCGGAACACGTCAAGAATCGCTGAAGGACGGTCTAGATGCGTGCCGAATGTGGGCGAATAAACAATGACGTCGTCCAGACAGCACAAACGGGTGGACCACTTGAACCCCTCAAGCAAAAAGTCCATCATTCGTTCGAAGGTGGCGGGCATGTTACAGAGACCGAAAGGCATCACCTTGAGCTTATAAAGGCCGTCAGTGGTAACAATGCAGTCTTCGCTCGGTCCATGTCGTCGACGGATATCTGCCAGTAGCAGGACCGTAAGTCGATAGAAGAAAAATAGGCGGCACCATACAGGCAGTCTAGAGCGTCATAAATACGTGGCAAAGGGTACACGTCCTTTTTTGTGATTTTGTTCAGGTGACCATAATCTACACAAAAGCGCCCCGTTCCATCCTTCTTTTTAACAAGTACGACGGGAGAAGCCCAGGGACTTCAGGAAGACCCGGTAATGTCCTTTTCAAGCATCTTTTTTACTTCCTGTTGGATAAAAGCTAGTTCCGACGCAGGAACGCGATATGAACGTCGGTGATTAGGGTTCACATCGCCAATATTTATGCGATGGGTCACAACGTACGTTTGACCTAAGGGTAGATTGTCAAAGTCGAAAATGTTGCAGTATAGCCTTCAAGAATGCGGCAAATGGCTTCAGCTTGAGCAGGTGTAAGGTCAGAGGAAACCATCTTCTCAATGTCGACGTCAGTACCGTGCGATGACGTCACGGTATGGGATGAGCTGTAACGATCTTGTGTATTCTAATATAGAACTTGCAAATTTTGATTTTGTAGCAGACGCGCTCAATTTCTTTAACCTGCTGTCATCTGCATTTTGAGATATGGGAAGCGGCTTTCTCGCCGTTTCCCACCGACCGCCTTTTCTTCCCGGGACTTTTTTGCCGCTCCCCGCGCCCCTACAGCTCTGAAGCAGTTCCAACGCGGCTGCCCCTGCCGGGGCCATAGCTGTCTTGGCGTGTTTTCTACACTATGAACCAAGAGCGCCAAGCGACCAGCTCTTCCGAGGCCCATGTTGTAAACGGGCGTGCAAAGGGCCCTCGGCCAAATTCACAGCTCTGTTTCGATGGAGCATTTATCTATCGCAACGTAATTTTCTAACGAGCAGAAGACGCAATCGGCGACGGAGAACGCCGCCGCGCGTTCCTCGACAACAACGAAGGCGCCCGAGGTGGATACCGCGGGAGCGGCCGCCGATCCCATCGTCGCCAATTTTCCCTCCCAACAACGAGAGGTAGACACTCCGACCGGGGAAAGGATGCAGGAAGATGCTACCGCCAACATTTACGACGACAAAACTGACGACGACACAGGTGGCTGTTGGAAGACAGTCATACATAAGCGACGCATCTGTCAAACGCACGCTAAGACGCAACCCTCCGAGAACATCTTGGGCATTCCGGACGCCTGCCAGCCTACCGTACGCAAGCGCAGTCGGAATCAGAACCTGCCTCAACTTCCTTTTCACGATGAAAAGATAATTCTGCGGCCTCACGGAGGACTTTGCCTCGATAAGTGGACGCGCCTAGAACTCGCCAGTGCTCTATGGAGTGCAGCAGGCTTGACCACCGACGATCGTCAGGACATCATATTCCGACTGCGACCTCAGCAGAACTTGGCAATCATCAGCACACCCCAATCACACGTAGCCGACGCATTGTAGAAGGTGAGGGAGCTGAACCTTGCTCAGCGGGTCTATCCCATCACAACATATTTTGCGGCCCCAGACAACTCATGCAAGGGAATTGTTCCTGGTCTTTTCCCTGGTACACCGTCTTCCAAGCTAGTGGATGAGCTTTTGGCTCGTGGAACTCAAATACTTCAAGCACGAATGATGGGTCAAACCAACGTTGCGTTGGTAACATTTGAAGGACTTAAAGTGCCTCGCTACGTGCGTTTCTATGGTGCAGAACTCCGCTGCTACCCCCATCGACCCCGACAATTGGTCTGCAAGATATGTCACAAGCTCGGCCATTGGGCGGATTACTGTCCTACGCCGCACGTGGTCATTTGCGCGACGTGCGAGACTGACAACCCCACCCCGCACATCCGTGCACCCCACACTGCAGATCCTGTCACGGGACCCACCGTACAGCGGATCCAAAGTGCCCGCGGCGTGCTAGGCAGGCACTGAACAAAGCTTGGGTGCGGAAAGCTCTCTAGAAAGAGCAGCGCGAACTCCAACCCTCCAGCGACCCGACCACTACCACAGATACGGCGGAGACCCGAACGTCGCGCGCCCGAAGGAGACCAGACAAGTCCGGTCGGTGACCCGTTCGAGATCCCGTCGCAAGTTCCGGACCCGCTCCAAGTCTCGGTCCCGATCCCGCGAGGCATCGGTGTGCCTCCCAGAGAAGCGCCCTCCTTCCCCATCTTCCCAACAACCCTACAAGAAGGCCCTGCAGACCAACGCCCCAGCCAAGGCGACCCTGGTCCCTTCAGGGGTGCAGCGGACCCCGGAGAAGAAAACCGCAATGGAGGCGCCTCGGGAGGTAGGTCGGGCGGAGGGTCCCCCACAGCTCACTCCGCCCCGTAAATCTCTCTCTACCCCTTCCCCTATTACCAATTCGTTATCAAATCCCGATCCTCTAATAGAAATAGCCTGCCTACGTCGTGACATGGAGGCGCGCTGCGAGCGCCTGCAAAAACAAATGGACTCGCTGGTGGCAGACACGAGCAGTAGTATGCATGCGGCTCTGGACAGGATAGAACTCCAAATGGAGGCCCTTCAAATAGGATTACGGAGCAAGTGAAATCATGTATAGAGTGCACTTTCGCACGAACGCAAGTTCCTGAGCTTAGCGGTAACAACGACAGCGCGCTTTCCGACCAAGGCTCTCGGCCGCAACCTTCAAATGTGGGAACCCGGCGCCCGCATCCCTATGCACGACCGCCTGCTTCCTGTCGCGATGATGATGGCGCCGCGTAAAGCGGAGCAACTAGTGGTGTGGCAGTGGAATTGCAGGGGATTCCGCCGAAAACGAGGTTCCCTACAGCAGTATATCGCCACATCCACGAACCCTCCCGATGTCATCCTCTTACAGGAAGTCAATTGCACCCCTTCTTTATCCGGCTACAGCACGCTCTCGGGTGTCTCTCCTCTTGTGGGAGCCGTAGTTTCGAAACATGTCACATGTCGCATACGTACCGCTAACATTGACATTCGTCACCAAATATTGGAAATAATTACGCAAGGTAAACGCAGCGAGAGTCTGTTTATACTCAATGCATACAGTTCCCCCCGTTCGCGAACGCACTGTTTTCAGTACCTACTAACAGAATTTGGTAGGTTTGGACGGGTTTGTGTGGTGGCCGGCGACTTTAACGCTCCGCATACTGCATGGGGTTACGTTAAATCGCAGGCTAAAGGGACCTGCTTATGGAATGCCGTCTGTAACATGAGATACACACTGCTTACCGACCCAGAGCACACCACTCGTATAGGCAACAGCGTATCTCGTGACACCTGCCCTGACCTTACCTTCGTGCGCAATACTGGCCCAGTCGTTGCGCACGGGCCTTTAGAGGAGCACCTTGGTAGTGACCACTACATTGTGGCGACCACCTTGTCATTACGGGGTGCGCGCAGGCCCGAGCGAAATGTGCATATAACGCATTGGGCGAAATTCAGGGAACGTCGCCAGCACCCACCTGAGCGCCAAGGGTACGAACGCTGGCTTGACTCTCTCGCACAAGATCTAGAGGCCACCACGAGCACACTGCGCACCACAACCGAGACACCAGACATAGACCCGCATTTACTTCATCTTTTACTTCAACGCCCGCAGAAGGTTGACACGACGATGGAAACGACGAAACGACAACGTCTCAACCGCAAGATTTGGAGACGTAGAGATCAAACTACACGTGAATCTCAGGAGTATGCAGATGATGATGAAGCAACATCTACGGGGCCCGAAATAAATCGGTGGTGCACGCAGGCACCAGATGGGGTGGTTCCTTAGTTACGGGACCCATATGTTTCCAGCAGCTCCTGGCCCCTGTCCGTCAGTGCGAGCTGAATCGGTAAGGCGGGGCTGGATAACAAGGTCTCTCATCGCTCAAGGGGTTGGGGATTGGGGGTGTTGGTGGGAAGGGGAGGAGGGGGGGTCTTGAGTTCTGTGCACTCTGCCAAGACGTGCGGCAGGGTGCCCTTTTCTCTTCTGCAAAAAGGACAGAGCATATCGTATTCCGCAGGGTACATGCGGTTCATCAATACGGGATGCGCAAGCGATCCCGCCTGCGCTCGACGCACAATCGTCTGTTGTTGCCTGGTGAGTTTGGGGTACGGATCTGTCAGTCTGCACCTTTCCTCTCGGTACATCCGGGTAATGTCCCGAAAGCTGGTAACCGGGTGCGGTAGCTCTTCCGGCTCGTGCTCGGCCCGGATTGACATTTCTCGGGCATGGTAGTCGGCGATGGTGTTGCCTGCTACCTGCGAGTGAGCCGGGACCCACACGAGCTCTATGGCTCTTCCCGGAGGCTTGTGCTTGGCTAGAATGGCTCGGGTCGCGGAGGAGATTACCCCCTGCGGAAGCTTCTGTAGGCTGTCTTAGAGTCGGTGACTACGGTGTCCACGCTCGGCTGTGCGATTGCGAGGGCCACGGCCGCTTCTTCGGCAACTGCGGGGTCTGTTGTCTTCAGGGACGCGCTGACGATCAGCCTGTCTTTTGATGTAACCACCACCGCTGCACGGTCACTGTGTTTTCGGAGCGAGGCGTCCGCGTAGAGGACCCTGGGGTTGTCTTCCAGCTTCCGGGCTAGGGCTTTGGCTCGCGCGGTGCGCCTCTCGTCGTCCTTGCCCGGCGTCATGTTCCGGGGAAGGGGTTTTGTTCGAATGATCGTTTTCCAGTCTTCCGGAAGGGCTGTCTTGATGGGTACTGGCTCGATCTGCCATCCTATCTTGCGTAGGACGGCTCGTCCGTGTTCCGTGTGACTGAGCCGGATTCTCTGATTAGAGAAGTGGGCTTCGATGAGCTCCTCCACTGTGTTGTGGGCGCCCATGCCTAGCAGTTTTTGCGTGGACGAGTCTATGGGCATGCCCAGTGCTTGTTTCGTTGCCTTACGAAGCATCGTGTTTAGGGTGTCCCTATTCGCCTTCGTCAGCTGGAGATACGGGGCGGAGTAGGTAACCGGCGACACGACGACCGCGCGCACCAGGCGCATGGCATCGTCCTCTTTAAGGCCTCGGTTTCTGTTGGATACCCTCCGAATCATACCAAGTATCTGTTCGGTTGTAGTCTTGATCTTTGTGATGGCGGCCTGTGCCTTTCCGTCACTCTGAAGTAGTAGGCCGAGAATCCTAATCTGCTGTGTTGGCTTGATGGTCGTTCCGGCGATCGTGATAATTACGTTCGGCGGCAGCTCCTTCTTGGATTTTCCCGGTTGGATCATGAGCAGCTCTGATTTCTGGGGAGCGCAACTCAGTCCGCACGACTTTGCGTACTCGTGCACGGTCGTTGCTGCCCGCTGCAAGACTTCCTCCATCCAGGCATCGGATCCGGCTCGGGCCGACCACACCGTAATATCGTCGGCGTAGAACGCGTGGTCCACGCCTTCGATTTGCTTGAGAAGATCAGGCAGGGGCAGCAGGGCCAGATTGAAGAGCAGGGGCGACAAGACGGTGCCCCTATCACCGAGCTCGACAGGGTCCGACTTCTCCTGATGGTCGCCGTTCGGTTTGACAGAAAAGCTTTTATGTAGCCGAATGTGTTTCGGCCACACCGGGTTCTGTTTAGATTCTGCAACACGCTCGCGTGGGACACGTTGTCAAACGCTCCCTTCAGGTCGAGGGCGAGTATCCCGCGCGGCGCGTGCCTCGTTGCCGGCTTGACGACCAGTTCGTGGAGTTGGATCATCACGTCTTGGGTGCTGAGATGTTGCCTGAAGCCGTACATCGTCTCTGGCATCTGATTCGTTTCTTCGAGGTGCTTCTGCAGCCGGCGAAGGACCATGTGCTCCATCACCTTCCCCACGAAGGATGTGAGGGAGATGGGCCGCATGTTGTCTATCGTGAGGGCCTTGCCGGGTTTTGGAATGAAGCGAACCTCGGCGTCCTTCCATTCCTTCGGCAACTGCGAGCTCTCCCAGGCTTCGTTAATGTGCTCTAGGAGGCCGGGGGCCGCTGTACCGCTCATGTTACCGAGTAATTTGTAAGTTATGGCGTCCCTGCGTGGTGCACTTCTCTTGTTACTGTCATCTATCGCTGTCCACTGTTCCGTCATGGTAAACGGCCGGTCCAGTCTTTCGTTGTCGGGTCCTTCGTACCTCTCTGGCACCGGGTACTGGCCCCTCTCTGCCTTTAGGTAGTTGGCCTTCAGGTCTTCCAGGAGCCTGCGGCCGTCTCCCTTGTACGTGTCCAATACTTTGGTGCGGTTGCGATTGGTCACAGTTTCGTTACTCAGCGGGTCGATCAGATGCCTCAAGAGACACCACGTCCTCCACGTCGAGAGCTTGCCCTGTAGGCCGTCGCAGGTCTTCAGCCAAATTTCCTTACATAGTTTGGCCGCGTACTCTGCGATCTGTTTGTTCAAGACTGCTATGCGCTTGGCCAGCTTTCTGTTGTGTCTCTGACGTTTCCACCGCCGCGTCAACGAGTGTCGGGCCGCCCACATGTGGGTCAGTCTGGCGTCCACGTACGGTGTCTGCGACGTCGTTGCGAGTTCTTGGGTAAATTTATCGAGGGCCTTCTTCTGGTCCCTCGCCCATTCGGTGTAGGTCCTTTGTGTTTCAGCTTGTCCCGTCTCTTCCTCGGAGGCCTCTTCTTGTTCTTGGGTAAACTTTCGCATCTTGTCCCAATCCTTGATCCGCGCCGTCCCCAGCACAGCCCGATATCGGGAGCCTCGGATCGTGATGCCGATCACGCTGTGGTCAGACCCCAGGTCCACTTCTTCGCTTCTCCAGGAGACGTCTAGCGTGCCTGATAACCACGACAGGTCTGGCGTGGTATCCCTCGCGGCACTGTTGCCTCTTCTGGTGGTTACGTCCGGCTCGTTCAGGAGGGCCATCTCGTCATCCTCCATTGCTTTAACCAATGCTTTTCCTCTCTTGGACTGAAATTTATAGCCCCAAGTTGTGTGAGGGGCGTTAAAGTCGCCGAGGATAGGAGCGGCCTGGTCCCCGCCAACCCTTTCACCTGGCTCACGATGCGGTCAAATTCCTACTGCCGTTGTGAGGGCCGGCAGTACGCGCTCATTACAAATAAATTGCCCGAGCTGCCAATTTCTCTCGCATGAATTTCGACCAGCGTGTGCTCGCACCCACCCTGCGCCGTGACATGTTGAGTTGCCGCCACGTTGCTGCGGACGAGCACCGCCGTCCCGTTCTCCGTGGGGTCCGTGTAAGTGACGTACCCCGGGAGTCTTGGTTTCCCGTTTGTTTCTTGTAGAGCAATTACATCGGGCTTGTTTTCTTGCCCGTCAATGTGTAATAATAGTTCCACTTCTTTGTTGCAAATCCCGCGGCAGTTCCATTGGTAAATTACGGTGGTATCCCCCCCGGTTTTCTTCTTGTGCTTCTTAGTTGGCTTCTGCATCATCCTTTCCGGGCCTCTCGAGTCGATTGCGCCTTTTCGCGTTCGCACCTTTGATTTTTCCGGACGGCTCCTATTTCAGGGACGCGAAGCGGTTCCTCAGCGAAGTTGAGGCTACTTTTGGCGCTAGGCGCTTGTGCTTTACCGATCGCGTGTGAGGCTGACTCTCGACAGCCTCTAGTCGGGCGTCCATTTTGCCTAGCCTTTCATTAATTTGGGAAATTGCGGCCAAAATGGCCGTCAGCTCTCCTTCTCGCGGGATCTGTGTCGTTGCCGTGGTGGAGGTCTCTGCGGTCGCCGCTTCCTCTCCGCTCGCGGGGCACATTTCGGCGTCCATCGCCTCTTGATTACTTGATGCACGTTGCGTAACCGCAGCCTCTCCCGCCGCCCGCCCTAGGCGGGGCGAGGGGGGGTCCCTCCGCGGCAATATGCGCAAGCCTGCGGCGTTGTTTGCCGCCATACTGTTGTTTTGGGGGCTTGCATTTGCCGAGCTGCCGTTATTCGCCAGCGTTTCGATCTTATTCATAAGCGCCCGTATTTGGGCGTTCTGCTCCTGGATCTGAGCGTTTTGGCGCTCTATGATCCTCTTAAGTTCTATTACTTCGCTACTCTCCTTTTGCGGATTCGCTTGTGAGTTAAGGGGTTGGGAGGGGGTGAGCGGTGGGAATTCGGTGTTGTTGGTTCGAGCGACGGGAGACCTGTTGGTCCAGCGCACCTTTTTCTCGGCGATCCCTCGGCGTCCGGTTGATTCGCTCCGGGACCTTGAACTGGCCCCGGATCTCGAACTGGTCCGGGAGTGCGAGCGGCGGTTGCCGCCGCCGTTGCAGCCCCCGGATGGTGTCATCGATCGGGAGCGACTCCGGCAGCCGTTTCCGCCGCCATTATTGTTGCTGCAGCGGTCGGGCGTGTGTGACCGGCCCCGTTGTTTGGAGGCGCTACGGTGGGGTCCGCCTGCAGGACCTCTCTTGTCTCGGTTTCTTCTCCCGGAGTCTTCTTCCTCTGCTCGGCGCCGTTCCCAGCGTCGCCGGTGGACGACGTAGGGCGTCTTGAAGCGGGCTTTGCAGGCTTTGTCCGCGGTGAGGTGTTTGCCTCCGCACAGGCCACACTTCGGGACACATCTGTGGTCTTCGGCAGGGTTGGAGATTCCGCACCCTCGGCGGATCGCGTTCGAATGATCCGGGCACACGTCCATTCTGTGGCCCACTCTTCCGCACGCATAGCATACGTCAATTTGTTTTCTGTGCAACGTGCACTCCGTGAGCAGGTTACCGTACCTCACGTAATTGGGTACTTTGTGCCCTTCGAAAGCAATGACGACTGATCGGGTTTTACCGATTCGGTTTGCCTGTAAGGCCGTTGGGTTATGCTTGTGCACAACATTGTCCTGAATTTCCTTGGCCGTATGCTCGAGCGGGATGCCCCTTATGACGCCCTTCACCGTGCCGTGGAGGGCCGTTTCGTAGGTACTTATTTCGTGCGCCGTACCGCGTATGTCGATCCTTCCTACTGCAGCGTATCGGTCGGCGTGCTCTCTCTTGGAGGTGCTCACCACTACGATATTTTACTGTAGGTTGGGGCACACGACGTCTTCACTTGCTTCATTGGCGGGGATCTGTGCCGCCGCCGCAATTGCACGACTTAGTTCAACGCGAGTCACGTCGCTCACGTGGAGCCCGCCTCGCGGTCGGAACACGATCTTTATGTCGCCGCGCGGCAAGTCTGGCATGCCAGCGCCCTTCAACAATTTTCCCTTGTTTATACGTTTCGCCCTTGAGTGATGTGTATCGCTGTCAGTGGCGCCACCGCCGAGGTTGTTGCTCCGGCTGTTGGCATCAGCCATGGCCTTGGCGCCATCTTGGCTCGTTTGAAGTACGGGATTTAGGCCTATCTTGCCCGCGCCTTTGTGCCTGACTCTCTCACCGGCAGTTTTCCAGGCTTGCGATCTTGTGCACTGCTCCGGCGAAATTTCGATGCCGTCCACCTCTACACGCATAGCGGTAATCATCTTAGGTTAATGCTCACTTGCGTAATCACCGATGATTCGATGTTCCGCTGGCGGCTTCACCGAGGCTCAGGCTGGGCCTACCGCTCCCCCGGCCAAGACCAAAGTCGACGTTAGGCCCAGCGGCGGACGCTCCTCTCGGCACACAAAAGTCCTTTAAATTCGGAAAAAGTGGTCCCCTACCTCGGAATTTGGGTTCCCGGTGGTCCACACAACTTCATGCATCTGGTCGATGCACTTTCAATAAGGTGCGACTCAAAAATCCGGCAGTTCAAAGAAAAAACACGGAACAGGTGAGATGCGTCCGCTCGCTCCCTTCTTCGTCTTCGTCTTCCAGGAGTATGCAGAGATCCTTACGAGGAATAACTGGCGAGGATTTTGTGGTCGCCTCTCAGGCACATTGAGCACAGCAAAAACGTGGTCGATTCTTCCTCACTTACAGATCCCACCACAACAAAGGGAAAAACATTTCAACAGCTGCACATCCTAATGCACGAGTACAGGGACGATGTCTCGACACTCCTCAGAGAGCTAGAGAAGCATTTCATACCCACAGGCCCGCCGCTGCAGTACCCTGACTATCCTTATGTAGGCGAGGCGAACGAATTGCTTGATGCAGACATCACATCTGACGAGGTGCGGGTGGTCCTACTAGACCTACGCCGCAACACGGCACCGGGAGCGGACCACATCCAATTCGCCACCCTTCGTAACCTCAGTGACGCGGATATTAACCACCTCACCCATATCTTCAATGATTGCTGGCGCCAGGGCATGCTTCCCCAAGCATGGCGACACGCCGACATCACACTGATCCCCAAACCGGGCAAGCCTGTAAAGGTTGAAAACTTACGACCCATCTCCCTAACATCCTGCATTGGTAAGCTCATGGAGCATGTACTCTTGCGGTGTCTGCAGCCCTTCCTCGAAGAAAAATCATTCTTTTCTAACTCTCAATTCGGATATCGGGCTCATCTGTCTGCCAAAGATGTGCTTTTACAATTGCGGGAGGAGGTCATAGGACCTCCGTCATCCGCCCAAACGAGAGCACTCATCGCCTTAGACCTAAAAGGGGCATTCGATAATGTTGATCATGACCTCATCATTCGCAATGTTGCACATTCACACTGTGGAATTCGTATGTACAACTATATTCGCGCATTTCTTCGAGATCGCACAGCCACCGCAGGAATCGTACCGCATCGATCCGGTACGATTCGCCTTGTAGGACGTGGGTCACCCCAGGGCTCAGTTCTTTCCCCTACTCTATTCAATATCGCGCTCGCAGGGCTACCCCGGCTACTCGACCAGATCCCTGATGTCGCCCACGTATTTATATGGACGACATTACTATCTGGTCGACACGGGGTTCCGACGGAGCCATCCAGGACCTACTGCAGCAAACAGTCGATACAGTTTTCGAGTACGCGAGAAAATGCGGCTTAAGATGTGCTCCGGAAAAGTCGGAGCTCATAATCATTCGCCCCCGGAGCCGTTCCTCTACTCCCCCTATCACTGTGCACATGGATGGCACACCGATACCACAGGTTAATCGTGCTCGTATCATCGGCCTACACGTCCAAGCGGATGGCAGGTCAAACTACACTGTTTCCCTTCTATCCAGACAGATTGAGCAAATTCTGGCCATGAACCGGAGGGTCTCCAGCAGGCGCTCGGGCCTTCGAGAAGAGGACCTGCTGCGCTTGGTGGAGGCATGCGTGATCAGCCGCCCTACATACCATCTCCCATTTCAGCGTTTGACCCAAGCGCAACAAGTTCGCATAGACGCAATGATTCGCAAAGTGACGAAGCTGGCCCATGGCCTCCCGAATTATACTTCCACACGCCATGTCCTTAACTTAGGGACACATAACACACTAGGCGAGCTGCTAGAGGCACTTTGGGTCAGCCATCGCCAGCGCCTACAACTGACTCCTGCTGGCCGCCATCTTCTCACACGGCTAGGATACTCTGTCCCACCCCTTGAGTCTGAAACCCGTCCAACGACCTTGTCGTCAGCGGTAAGCCGAGCACTAAGTATTCATCCATTGCCACGTAATATGCACCCCGAGCATTACAAAGGGCGGTGCAAAGCCCGTGTACGATACATTGGCCGCATGCCTGCAAACATCCCGGAAACACATACTTTAAACACGGACACATGACGCACTCAAGAGGGCTATACCTCGGTAGTTTTGGATGGCACCGAATCCCTGAGAGACGCTGCTGCAATGCGCGGAAAAAATGCCGCTTACGGAGAAGTTCTCGGTGTTGCTCTTGCAATTCGATACGCCATCCGTGTTCCTGAGAAAGTGCATATATTGACGGACTCGCAACAGGCATGCCGGGCGTTCCTATCAGGACATGGCATCCCGAGAGCGGCGCACCAAATTCTCAAACAGATCCCGCAAAATACACCAACCACACCTCCCGTATTCACTTACTCTAGGCCCCTGGTCATACCTCGCTGCCGGGTAACGAACGCGCACATGCGATTGCCCGAGAAATTTCCCTACGGGCGACTCGGCGTGGTGAGGCGACTAGTTCATGGTGGGGGGGATCCCTTGCTCCGTTACAAAGACATACTCCGTCATTATACACGCATTCGTCGCACCCATGCCGCACCACCGCCGTCCTAATTCTCGCGGGAGGAAGCAGTGGCATTACGCCAGTTACAAACCACAACATTTCCAAATCTTATCTCTCTCAATAAATTCTACCCACACTGTTATGCAGATAGTTGCCCTGGCTGTGGCAGCTCGCCCACAATCTTCCACGTTACGATTGAGTGCACTGCAGACCTCTTTCCTCCCTTGCCAACTCTCCTTTACCCCCTACGCAACAAAGAGCTGTGGGACGATGCCCTCCGCGACGGACCTCCCGAGATCATCCGAGCTGTGATACAACGGGCTCGAAACATCGCCGGAATCATCTTAGGGACCCTGGACTGAGGGTTCCTCCCGCACTGCTCTCGCCATTCAATATTATTAATAAAGATGTTTTGCTCTCTCTGCATTTTGATTCCAGCGTGCTTCTCTTTTGTGATTAGAGAGAGAGAGAGAGAGAAAGAAATGTTTATTATACGAAACAGTGTCCCGAGCGAGGACGGGTATCACCCTAAGGTGGGAAGGCTCCTTAGTCCAGGAACCCTCTGGCTTCGACTGCCCTCTTGGCCCTGGCAACGAGTTGTCGTGGGTCTGCCAGGTCGCCAAGGGTTAGCTTGGCCTCCCACGTTTCGAATAGGTCGTTTGCTTCTATTGCTCGTTTTGCGTGCGTCTCTGGTTGCATTTCGTTGCCTTCCTGCCACGGGAATTCCAGGAGCAAGCGTGCCAGAGTATCGGGTACGCTGCAGAGTGGGCAGAGGTAGCCGTAGAGCGTCGGGTAGAGGCGATGCATTATCATTCCGTGCGTGTACGTATTACTCTGCAGGCGTCTGAGGATCAGGCTTTCTCCTCTGTCGACTTTAGGGTGCGGTGGAGGGTACACTCGATGCTTGAGCCTGTAATGTTACAATATGGCCGAATAGTTGGTGGGTACGGCCTCCGCCTCTTCTGTCGCGGGTCCGAGAGCGCGTGGGGAGAGGGAAGCCCGGCTGACGTGCTCGCGGGCAGTGGCGTGGGCCGCTTCGTTCCCCTCTAGTCCCTCGTATCCGGGTACCCACGTTACGGAGGTGTACGGGAGAGGAATGCTTCGTCTTGTTAGTCTCTTGAGTGCATTGGCCGAGATGCGGCCCTTCAAGAAGTTTCTGCAGGCGGCCTGCAGTCGGTGAATATAACCGCTGAGTCTGTGCATGTAGTGGTGGCGAGAGCGATATCCGCTTCTTCAGCCGTTTCCGGGATGCGTGCCTTGACGGTTGCCGATGCTAGCTCGGAGCCTTGGGAGTCTACGACGCTGAGAGCGTACGCGTTTCGATGCGGATACTTGGCCGCGTCGGTGTAGCGGGCATTCGGGTTAAACTTCGTTTGAAACTTCGTTTAAAACTTCGTTTGACGGCGTTGGCTCTAGCCTGTCTTCTACTTTGTGATATATGGAATGCATGTTGCGCGGGACACGTGCGATGTAAATGCACTCTCGAACGTCCGGTGGTATTCGATTAACTATATTTTTTTACACAGGAACAAGATGTAGCCCGAAAATAGCCACATAACCAAAAGGAAAATTCTGACGCCAACTCTGACAAAAAGTAGCCAAATTTGGCTATTAATAGCCCAATCTGGCGACCCTGTCCTCTAGAGATTAATTAGTTGATGCCAACAAATCGCCATGACTAGTTGCATTGGGAAGGTGATGGGGCGAATGATCCTCGCCAGATATGAATGGTACCTGGAACGCTACGAAGTTTACCAAGACGCGATGGGTGGCTTTCGACGTCACCGATGCTCCACTGACAACGTCTCTGATTTGGTTACATACGTTCAACATCAAAATGCGTGTAAGTGATTATCTGTCGCCATGGTCCTCCATATAAAAAAAGACATATGACTATGTTCTTCATGGGGTGATATTTGAGGCTCTGGAAATGATTGTTCTCGGCGGTCGACTCTACCGTTGGACATATGCGGCCTCTGTGAATACCAAAGACGGTCCAACTTCTCCACACTACACACACCGTGCAGTTCCGCAGGGTGGTATCTTGAGCCCCACACTCTTCAAACTTGTGCGTATTTGTATCATAGAATGACTACCAAATGCGATAGTGTCAATCTATGCCGATGATATCTGCGTCTAGGCATCTGGCGTGACGCATCCTCAAGTGCGTGCAAGGCTCCAAAAATCTTCGACGTTGATAACGACGTACCTTGGCGAACAAGGACTAAGGATTTGCTCAGGAAAATGTGCATTAGTCGCGTTTAGCAGGAAACCAATGACTTCCTACACCATATTCATCGATGGACAATATATATCTTATGTCAGGATTCACAGGCTTTTGTGGCTAATCATCGACCGTGACCTCTGCCGGAGTCCTCATGCGGCCTACCTAAGAAAGTGCGTGTCAGACATCTCTCATCTTTTCAATTTTCTTGGAGGAAGAAACTGGGGCACTTCAGTACACGTGATGATGAAAATGTACAGGACGCTGTTTCTCGCGTACCTAAGGTACAGCTTGGCAGTGCTCACCAATACCTGCAGAACTAACATCCACACACTCGAAAGTGTTCAGGCCCAGGCGCTTGCGGTTTGTTTATGGTTGCCACGATGTACATCAACATCAGAAACCATGGCAATTGCACATGACCACCCAGCCAAGATTGACATTGTTGTGGAAGCGCTCATAGCACAGGTCAGGCACCTTGCTCGCGCCCCTTTCCACTATTTCGCCTCACTGCGAGAAGACAGACCACGCGCCTCTTTTTTTCAGACGATACTGCCTTATCGGGTACACTTTCCATCAGATTACACAGCTGCAGCGACAGTTTTGTTTCCCCCTTGATGGTTGGCTCAGCCACAAGTTCAACTGACATTACGAAGTATTTGAACGAATGCACAACTTTTATCACTAGCTCTTAGGCAACTTTCGCTGCTCTTGCTGTACGCAAAATATAACAATCATACCTATCTATACACTGATGGTTTAACCGCCGTGAACGGTTCTGCAGGGTCAGTGATTTGTTTTGCGAAAGTCACCACCTTGAAGTGCAAGACATCACACCAGACGACATCAACCGCCACGGAGCTTGCGGCTCTTCGTAGTGCACTTCGTATAATTCGAGAGGAACCACCTCAAAAATCGAACGTCTTCAGTGACTCCAAGGCAGCTCTACATTGCTTGCTTTCTGCCTTACGGCGTGGACACTACGAACAACTAGTTCTAGAAATCCGAGAGATCCTTCATCGCCTCGTCCAACAAGAACACGACGTCATTTTCAGTGGCTTCCTAGTCACTGTGGCGTACTGGGCAACGAACATACCGATGAAGCTGCTCGATCTGCTCATGAAGACGGCGTGCAGGAACCAATCTTGCTGTCGAGAACAGTGCACCAGAGATACTGCGATTGCTTGCAAATGACGTCATACAATTGATGTGGGACACAGCTAGTTTCCACTGCACACGTCTTCACTGACTGGACCCCTGTCTTCAACATCGTCCTTTACCTGTACTATCCCGACCCGAGACAACGGTTCCTTGCCGATCGCTGCTTGGTGCCGCTTTTACAAAATCCTTTGCTTTCCGCGTTAATAGGAAAGATAGTTCGGCGTCTGACACTCCAGCAACGAGGAAACTATCGAACACGTTTTTATAATTTTTGAAATATAATTGAAATATAATTCGAAAGAAGTATGTGGGTACGTCCGAGTTAGCTAGTTTGCTGCTTTTTGGTATGTAGAATCTTACATCAGGCTGCCAATACGCTGTACGCTGGTCAAGACGCGCTGGCGCGCCTTGACGACTAGCCGCTTTCAGAGCTGACAGTCCTAGAATGTCGAACTATACAGTCGTCACACAACAATACTCTCAAGGAACTCCAGAAATATTTGCGTTCGTGTGGCCTATTACAGAGACTCTAGTTCTCTTGGATGTTCCCAACTTGCTCCATTTATTTTTCGTGCCTTTGGTGTTTCTCGACCGTTCTATCCATCTTTCATTTTCCCTAACTCTTCCCTAAGTGCAGGGTAGCAAACCAAAATCTTGTCCGGTTAACATTCCTGCCTTTCTCATTATGTTTATTTCTCTGCATCTCTCACTTGACAGTTCTAGTTGAAATTTTAGCGACTTTTTGCCTCACTTCAGCGACCCGCTTCAATACGTTTTGGCAAAACTGGACTGCAATGGTTTATCGTGCGTGATCGATAAACAGTTTTGTCCAGAAAATGACGCAAAGACAACATATATACCGAGTGAATGTTCTTACTTGTGATCCAGCTGCTTGAAAAGCGTACGAAAGGAAGGAGCAATGTGTGAAACATTAATTTTCGGGCATTTCGGCTGGGTTCAAGTCTTTGTCGCAGAAACCTCTTCATTCCTCCCCCTCTCTCTTTATGTATTTGTATATAGATATAAGACAGAGAGAAAAGAGGGACTTTCCCCCACTGGAAATGTACTTGGTATGCCACCGAAGGAGGCGGACCCCGTCGGGCGTTCGCCGCGTGGCGGAGGCCGTATATGCAAGGTGCAAACTGCGCAAGCTGCAAAGCAGTTGCTCACGGAACTGTTTCGGCTTGATGACCGAATAACATGTAACGTTTACGATTCTCTTTATTATATCGCGCTCGTAACATTCTCCTGCAACTATCTCCGATAAAAGAAGCGCTGCTACAACTTGGTTAGAGCCGTTTATGACTCTTGAATGTGTTAAAATGTGCTATTTAGGACGTTTCCTTTGCTCTAGAATTAAAAAGAGAATTGGTGAAAAAAGCACGCATATATCGGATATGGAACCCAGACTTTCTGAATGGGAGCCAGAGAAGTTTCAAGCAGGCAGACGTCTTGCCGGACGTCGTCACACGCTTTAAGGCACGTCCAATTGCGTTCGCAACTCATCTTTTTTCTAGATCTCGGCGTTTTAGTGTATTTCTTCGGCTACAATTCCTGGCAAATCAAACACACAACTTCGCTCTCTAACAAATGCGCAACCAGCGCTTTCCGATAAAAGCGCGTGTTAAAGAACTGTGGGTGATCGCTCTGATGACCGAGAAGGTTGTTGCTGACACTGACGTGCCCAGTCGCGTGCAGCCTACTTCCTGAACACTCATCCAGTGTAATACGAGCGTATACGGCGCTGGTGCCATTCATGTTCCTGCCGCCAAAGAAGACATCGCTGCACCTATTTTCACTGAGAACTCCGTGACCCATTGGCTCCCGTCGCACAGCTCTATTGTAGATGATTCACATTCTCGGGCCGAAGTGGATCGTCGGTTTGAAGAAACGTGGGTATTTATTGCACTTGTGCCCTTATTTTCAGAGATACGGAAACTACATGTGTATGCCTTTAAAAGTAAGCCTAATCAAGCGAGATGTTTCTAGCATTGCCGATGACGCAACGTGGTAGCCCATCGGATCGCTCGCCCGAGGCTATCACTTCCCACGCTACCTTTGGTGGGAAGAGGTGGCACAAAGGTCAATGGAGCTGCGCCGCTGCGATCGGTAGCTATGCACGTTTTTAAAACGTTGTGATAAATCAGGCGCCTTACGTGGGGCACTTAAATTTTTCGCTTATTGACATGCCCTACCAACTCGGTACATTAGTACACAACGTTCAAAATTGTTTCAGGGTCTTTTCAACGGCAGAAGTGGTGTAGGAACATTAGGTAATGGCGACGTGGTGAGAATAAACTAGGAGGTGGCATTCCAATTATAACAGTGAATAATTATCTACATTACGTGAGCTATTAGAGGTAGAGGAAGGTGCCGGTGAAACGGTCGTGGAGAGGGGAAAAGGTCTGCCTCGTCAACGGCGACCACGCGCATGATGAATGAGGCACGCCTGCAAGCCGCTCGCGTCTCCGCACAGAGCGGCCTGCGTGTCCTCCGCGTCCCGCCTGGGTACGGGTCACCCGCTGTGCGGGGTGGAGTCGCACTGTAATCTTATCAAAAATAGCCACTGCCGAAATGGGAGCATGGCCTTTTTATCAATTTTTTTTTCGCTTGCTCGCACTAGGTGGAAGGCTGTAGAAGCGCAGTTTTTCTTTTTTTTTTTTTTCGTAAAGAGCCGCGCAGGGATATGTGCCAGTCTAGTCGACTTGCACGCGACGTAAACCCTTTGGAGCGGGGCCTGCGAGTTGGAAGTGCATTACGCGCCAGGGTATGGGTACTACGCCGAGCACTAGCTTAATTTCAGAGTGCACGCTGAGGCCGCGACGCACTTGAGCATTTCTGCGATTCATGCGCTACAGCAGCATTCGCGGACAGGTACACGTGCGAGGTCACTGCAGCCTGGGAATAGCCCGCGACAAGTTCTCTGGCAAACTTGCCGAATGCCCTGTGCCACCTCCTACAGATCAAGGGCACACACATTAGACGCAGCAAAGCGCGGGCCAAATTATCGTCAAACTTTCGTCATTCATATAGAGCGAACTCTGATCAGTTTTCTTCAGGAACAGTGTGAATATTTGACGGTAGCTGTAGGGGCTAGCCGAAATGCTTTGTGTGGAATGCTGCTCTAAAAGCCAAAGTCTTATGCAGCCAAGCAGTGGTCCCCTAAGATTTCTCGCTGTTCAGCTAGCTGACTCGTGCTGTACTAGGTAGGTCAATGAACAAACTTTAGGGCAAAAACGAGATTATTGATACGATAACCAGCATACAGTATAAAGTAGTTCCCATTAAGAAGCATCCGCAGTCGAAGAAGGAAAGAGGCATGCGAGGGCATTCGCTGCAAAGCGAAATCCAGGGGAATTTCTGTTTGAAATCATTCAATCACTGTCGTTATGGTGAAGACTTAGTAATCATTTAGGCTGACAGCGCGGGCTTGTGATCCTGGGCCAATGGATGCACCCTCTGGGTAAAATTAAGTAAAGAATAAGTAATATTTTTTTACTACTGGTATTGGTAGCCTGATGTAAGATTCTACATACCAAAAAGCAGCAAACTAGCTAACTCGGACGTACCCACATACTTCTTTCGAATTAATAAAGTGAAAGCAAGACATCCACCCAAACGTAGCTAAGTGCTACAAAGGAAGCCCATACCGGTTCCCCGACAGAAAAGCTTTGCAGCTAAAAAAAAAAAAAAAAAAAACTCTCTCACTTTCCTTTTATTAATTATCTTCACCGTGCAGGTTTCCGCAGAACTATTACGTCAAACTCTTGCCTTTGCTTCTGAGTTGTTGATAAATTCGACTTCGCCTGCCATCTGCTAGCCGCCTGGTTAGCTCGCACAGTAGAGTGGCTGCCCCGGAAAGGCGGTGGTCCCGGGTTCGAGTCTCGAACCAGGGGTGCTATGCAGGATGCGCCGAGTTTCTCGTTCACCCGAGTTTTACCCGAGTTTGCTCGACGGCAGTCAGTGAATGGAGATAGCGTGAAACGCGCAAAGGCTGCAGGCAAAAAAATATGTAGACAAAAAGCCGCGTATGACAACATGAGCGCACCCTGCGCGGCACGCTGCTTCCACGTTTCAAGCGCAGACGGCTGCACAACGAAACTCGCCAGCGCCGCGTATTGTTATCAACGGATTATCGCAACTTAGCAATACCGTGACTGTCCCGCTGTCTGTCTGCAGACTTGCCGTGAGCCGCTTGCCACGCCTTTCCCGGGCGCGTCAAGGGCGTGACTCATCTTTCGGCAACTATCTTTCTATCCTCCATCGAATGCGAACAGGGTACATGCGGCGCATTCTTGCAGCTACGCTTTCGCTCAAACGAATACGTTATAATACAACAAATAAAATAACGAACATTTTTATTTCTTTAAGTGTCTGTTTTTCGTTTTGAATGCTAGAAATTTCTGATGACAAACGGAGATCGAGCAAATATATTAAATTTTGCACTTCTTGCCGCGAGTGGCGACAGTGAGGCGAAAGCTTAGAAGCGGATACATTGAACCGGGTCGCACGCACGAGGCAGTTCATACGGTGAGAAGTCGCCTAGGGGCGCTACAGTGCTATTCTCAATAATGTCAGTGATCACCACTCTTTCTCTATTAGGGGAATAGAAACGCAGCGCCATGGTACGGCTGTTCATCGCAGGCGCCTTAAGACGCCCGCTTTACCAACTAAAAACGACACACTAGTCATAAATACGGGAGCAACGGTTGTCGCTACAAAATGGTGGTCCGTAGTGCTCGTAGTGACGCAGTTTAGTGAAAATGTACCAGTTTATCTTTGTGCGCGAAGCCTCGGCGATGCATTGCGAAGAAGTGCGTGCTTCCCATCGACACAGTTCATCGCTTGTCATCGCTTGCCCACTGAAAGTGCCTCTGAGCGCATGTACGCAGTATTTGAGTGTTTTGTGCGCACCAAGGTGCTTGCGGATTACTTATGCTGGAGCCAGCAGCGATCGCAGAAGGATATCGTAACGACACCGCAGGAATCGCATTTTGGCAGGTGAGGGCTCTTGTGTGCGGCTATGAAATGAGACTTCGAACTGAGGAAGGTGGTGGAACTGTTGAGTGCGCAGTGCTTGTGATGAAGAAATGCCATTGCCCTGGGTCTAGAAGAGCGAGCGATTCTCGGACGCTGATCGTGTTTACGACGTTGTGGCTCCGATACATCACCGATGACGGAGCAGCCATCTCAAACGACTGCTGCGATACGCACTCCTCAGTATCGTCGTCACCCTCGGCGCATCGACGCCTTGCAAGCAGCTACAGTGACGTGCCGATAATTATTTACTGTGCGCTACGTCGCCACAATGCAGGCAATGAAACCGTGCTGTAGGGCCATCTCAGCCCGAGAAGCCAGCGACAGTCAACGCTTTGTTTTTGATAGTAGTGCGCAGTACATCACCGATGACAGTGTGTTGTGCGTGTTTTATGTCGGTGGTGAATATTGTTGATGCCTCTCAGCTCGGCACCGCGTCGCTGTTGCCGAAAGATAAGTTGGGCGTGGCCCAACCTTGGTGGGTGCGCGCACTAGAGTTACATGCCTCGCGCGGGGCGTGACCTCTGGCTTTGATTGACAGGCGAACTCGTGCTAAACTCGTACATCGCGAAACCCCCTCCGAGTTCAACTCGGGAACATGGCGGCGGCAGCAGCAGCCTGTGTTATTGCAGCCAGCGGCAGCAAGCGTCAGTATGACCGTCTGGACCCGTTCGCGTACATGACCGCCGTGGAGTTTCAGCGTCATCTTGGCCTGTCGAAGACATCAGTGCGCTGGCTGTGTGACGAGCTAGGCGAAGACTCTCGTCTGTGGAGACAGCGTGGCGGGCTTCGTTCGCTCACCGTTGAAGAGCAAGTCCTCTGCGCCCTCCGTTTCTACGGGACTGGGGAGTTTTCAGGGAAGCGTCGGCGCCGAGCGTTACATTGGACGTCATCAAACTATTGCGAGCCTCTGTGTCAGAGATGTCTGATGCGCTTATTGATGCGGCGGTGCGGAAGCGGTGGCTGGCTTTCCCGAAGACTGCGGCTGAGCGGGCATTTATAAAAAAAAACGCTTCTTCGCGGAGACATTACGAACGTAGTCGGGTGTGTCGACGCAACGTACGTAGGAATTAAGGTGCCTTCAATGTCAGCGTTACTCTGATTAGCATTGTAGCAATGTCTAGACGCACCATATTGCCAAATTTGTCACTTCTCTGTAGCCGACCTAAATTTTGTGTTTCCGACGTCACACATGCGGCAGCCTATAATACTGACTTTTTCGCTGGTTGCTGACTTTTTACCGATTGTTCTACTTGTCTATCAAGGTGCCTTCCAAATGGCTCACTTTCTTGGGGAAAGAGGTTAATGAAGTATAAATAGATAGATGGATATCACAAATTGTGTGAAGTACCCTGTGAATGCTAATCTCATAAAGAACTTGCTTTTTTTTATGAGATTACTTAGTACTTAGTACAAGTTACTTAGTATGCATAATGCTGAATTTTGGTCATGCGTCATCTATCGGCCACACTATGAAACAGTAAGGCATTGCACAATTTGTTGCAGTGCGAGATGCGGATGTCGCGCCAAGCCGGTTGTGCCTATGCATTTATGGCAAAATGAAAATGCATTGAGAATCTTAGTGTGCTGGCTTGCATGAAGAAAATACTTCAGAGTGTTTGCTGTGTGCACTGTTGGTGCATGTGCCAGTGGTTCAGTGTATTTCTTTTGGGGGGGGGGGGGGCATGTTCTGTATGGACAAATCGTATATTTTCGTCTCATATAGGGCTCTAATTCTTCAGCAGTAGAACAATGCAGATCCAATGCTCTGCAGAACTCGGTGTGCGTGAAGATGTCGTGAACCACCAAGGCAAAATTACATATTGGGAGAAATGTGGTGCAGATGCCAATGAAAAGTGGGTCTTTAACCCGCCATGATAAAAATAAAGATTGCAGATTGAATAGACCTTTTGTACAGCTTTAGAGCAATGATTACACAAACTGTGACATGCTCAAACGTGTAAAAGCTTGCCGCAATTCCAAAGTAGGATGAGTGATATGCAGCATATTTTGGCATTGAACATGTCTTGTAAATGCTATTTTTATTGTAAGCCTCAAGCCTCGCTGTCACGCCTTTCCCTCCGGCACTCCCTTTACTGAAACGCAGCACTGTCTTTCTATTGGTGTCATGATGATGATGGCAACGGCAGCAGTAAGGCTGGTTAATGCTTGCCCCTTTAATTCCTGCGAGTTTAGTGGTACAGAACATGGCACGTACATACACCTGTGCTGCAAAATTTTATGCTTGCGGTGATTTGTTGGAGAGCTAATTTGTGTTGGGACATTTCAAAGATGTGTGCCATTGTGGCTTAATAACTAGATCATTGGTGAGGTTGAAGACTCGTTGTATCGGTATAGAAGCTTGTAGCTGAATTGCACCACAATTCGACGGGACACAAAGAAGAGAAATACACACAGCAGAACGCTCTGCTGGGTGTGTTATTCTTCTTTGTGTGCCGTCGAATTGTGCGGTCCAACTTCAAGTAGAGCATTGGGCCTCTTCGGTGCAGGACCGAGGAAGTGTAAGCTATTCGACACCATGCCAGTGCCTTGCCACACAATTATGGAAGTCTGAAGGTTTGCAAACAAAGCTTTGCTTTCAAACCCACCTGCTCATGTAATACAAGCACTGATTGAAAGAACCATCATACAAAAATAATGGTGAAATGAATCGCCTTTGAAAATTTGTATGTCGACACTAATGACATAATAGGTGCCACAGCAAACTCGACAGTTGTACTGGACAGAGCACTTTGTTTCCTATGTGAAGCACAAGCTTTCATTACATGCTGTGCAGATAACCAAGCTCAGTTTGTTTTAACGTGGTACACAGCATTCACTGTAATCTGTTTTTGATTCTAAAGTGCCAAACACCACCTCTTTTTCAAGGATGTCATGGGAATATTTGGTGAGAACTGTTTACAGCCCCTCATAATAGAAGTGTGGCCAGCCAGCTTTGCTTGGGTGCCTTTATAGATTTCTGTTCCTGATCATTGTGTGCTATCAAGTTGCTAAAGTCTATGCAACCAGTGCAAGGCATTACGTGATTCTATGGTCAGATATAACTTTAGGAGGCCGCAGAATCTGCACTTCAACGGCAGGTGAACACAAGCCTGCACCAATGGGCACACACTCTACACTGACGTCGTGCCGCTGGACGCACTAATACCCGCTCTTTAGAGAGGGACTATGTGGAGGCAATCGGCTGCTGCGCTTTGGTCATCTGGGCGGGGCCTCTCCTGTCTTGTGAAGTTGTATCCGACTAGAGGATGCCGCTTTTCATACAACACAAAAGGACAAAGTGTACAATTATTTGGCCTATGAAATGGATACATCACAAGTGAGCTATGCATGCGCTTAAGCTGTGTGAAAATTAGTACATGCAAATATATGACATTGTTAAAGAATATGTGGTATCGAACATGCATGTAATGGCACGTTTAAATCGGGGAGTGTTGCATTCATGTGCACAGTCTATAGGTGATAGCATTATTAAGGTCATGCCGTTTCCTGTCTTTTCATTGTGAAATACACACACCGTTCATCTTGTGGCTAATCAACACCCACTGTATTCTTGCACATAGAAAGAACAAACAGCACAATGACGTATATGCTGCATTAGTGTCTTTTTCATTTACACGGTCCAGGTTGTCTTATGTGTTTGCCCATTTTGAAGAGACATAAAGTGCATGTTACAAGTGTCCCAATATGCACAGCACAATGTTTACTGCAATAATTTTATTCATGCTCTTGAATAATAAACAAAATAATAAACTGAAAGCTCCTTTATAAGGTGTGTTCTGGGGGCTCGACTGGAAAGCAGTGAGTGCACTGATCCTACTGTTGCAGAGCAGCCCTCTGGACCTTGCCACACTCTCAAGAGCATGTGCCTGGCGCTCGCCTACTGCCACCGGGCGGTTGAGTGCCTCCAGCAGCAGAATGTTTTGCTGCAAAAAAAGTGGATTGTTGGAATGAATCAACCGCATATAAACCATTATTTACAAATAAAAATGCTCATTGCACTATTGGTACTAACTGCCCTTGACTGTGGAAGCCTTTAGTGTATGCATGATAAAACAATTTGTCGGGACAACATTGCTTTATTTTTCATAATGGGTTGTATTTTTCAGAGCCAATTGTAATGTTTATTAGTGTGCCAACAGCTGACGTGTCCCCGAACCTTCACGAGTCTCTACTGTCAGCACCACAAACTTATTTTTGTTCACTGCGAAATCAATGGCGCTCCCTACAATCCCGTCTTATGCGAGCTGATTGCATCCTATGCCTACAAACATCATATTTTTGTCCCATTACGCAATTTTCTACCATCCTCGGCTGCAGTTCTCTCTTCTTGACATCCATTCTGTCACGCTTATGTAATCACCTGTTATAAATTGGCAACAAGTGATTGAAGATGTGCATGGCCTGCCTACCGATTCCATTTTTTTTTTTAAATCTCAACTAGCATATCAGTTGCCACGGTTTACTACGCCACTGTCTTCCTGCCTTAATGCTGCCTCCAACAATTTTTGTTACTTCGCTTTCTGCACAGTCCTCGACTTCTCAAGTTTCTTTGTTAACCTCCAGGTTTATGTCCCATATTGCATAACCGGTAGAATGCAACGATTCTAAACATTTTTCAAGGATATCGGTAACGTGGCGATCACAATTCGGTAATGCCTCCCATGTGCTGTTCAACCCATGAAATTTTTGTATAAGTTTCCTGCTTTATATCAGTACCTGCTATTGATATTTCACCTGGATAAAGATACTCTTCCATAGATTCTGCGGGCTGAATGTCACTGATGAACTTCTGTTATATCACTAAGTTAGTGAAGGTTACCTTTATCTTTTCCATATTTTCGCGGGCCCACGCACATGTAAAAGCATGAACACTCATTGGCTCTCAATGCCTTTTTTAAACTGCAGGACATTCAGTTCGTTACTACGAAAGTGACTTAATCCGTGCTCTATTATTATGCTAAATATGAAACAGTAGAAATATACTTATCTGCAGTTTGTCGATGCCTCCGTCACTGTGTTGGTTGCGAGATCCATCGTCGGCACCACCTCCTTGTCGCATCGTAGCTATATCGGCTGTCTTCCTTTTGCACACACTATGCAATATTCGTGACGCTCGCAGTCACGCAGAGTGGAGGAACTCAGCGCACTCACAGAAGCAGCACCGGATAAGTTGTTTGTTCAGGATTGTGCCGTGAACAGTAAGTACGCGTTGCGATCTGTAAAATCGCCTAAGCTATTCGCAGTCTTTCGGGGTGCACGGAAAGATTGCTCACGGAGGAACAGAACTATCCAAGAAATAGTGGTCATCGTCGAGCCTGATCACTACGTCGCGCACTGCAAGCTCGTTGTACGAGTTTGTTTACACTGGGCCTCTTCGATGTTTAGCCGCCATGCTCACCCGATGAATGTATGTGATGACGCCACCACAGCGTTCCCTCGTGGTATAATGCGAAGCGTACTAAATTACAAATTAGTCGAATACACATTCAGTGTACATCTTGTAAGCTTTAAAATGCTTTTAAACCACGTTAAACTAACTAATAATATTGTATTAAATGCATTTGTTTTATAACTCGCTTGTGCGTGTAATGCACTCGGTGGAACGACAAACAAGTGAAAGAAGGCGCGACCATGCACCGACGGTATGATCACGTGAGCCCCAGTTTGTCGACCGCCCAGAAGGCAACGCCCAAGGAATGATAGCCACCCAGAGTGAATCGAGATAAACCAATGAAACTGGAGGCTTCTCGAAAGATAAACTGTGTCTCGGTACCATTTGTGCTTTCATCTTGGGGTGTCGCCAGAGCTCGTGAAGATCCCGAGTTTCGCCAAACTCGGCGCACCCTGCATAGCACCCCAGGACGAATTTTTCTTCAACTGCGAAGCTTTTCTTTCGAGGAGCCCGTATGGGTTTCTTTTATAGCACTTAGCTACGTTTGGGTGGATGTCCCACTTTCCCTTTATCAATTACTTATCTCCACCTTGCGGAAGTTCTGCGGGTTTCTGCAGAACTATTACGTCATACTTCTTTCGAATGATTACCTGGGCGTGTAATATGTTTCTATTCTATTTAAACGTACTGGTTCCTTTTGGTGAAGATGGAATAATGGGAAGGTGCGAGATAGATATTAATTTTATAAAGTGATGAAGGCGGCACAAGTTGTTATTCCTGAAGTAGACACTAACTACACCATTATCGCGAAGCAGTAGTAGTAGTAGTAGGAGTAGCAAATAATTATTTTCTGGTCACAGAATATTTCTTTCGAATGTTTTCATCATGCCCATTGCATGCACAGAACCATTCCTTGCGCAGAAAATAACTATTGTTAGAAGGTATGTACTGTTTTGACGGTTTGAGCTTGTTGGTATGGCATATTTAGAATAAGGTTTGCTTAGCGCAAGAAACGCCCTCTGACCTGTGTATCTTTTCTTTCCCATGTACTTGCGCTAACCAAACTTTTTTTTTTCTAAAAATGTCGCTTTGTTTTTGAAATCTTCCTCGACGTCAAATGTAGATAGCGACGCATAAAGAAAGGTTACCTATTTCTGCACCGGCGCACAGACATGACGACGAGCACTCAAAGTGAGTTCAAACTATGTTTTCGAAGAGTAGGATGGTCACCGTTACTTTGAAATTAACATCTTATCGAGAGATATGACGTGCCACGTCATTGTGCCCTTTTTTGTGCCAACAAGGAACATTGGCAGGCGGAATAAGTACAAAGTAGTATCGAGGTGGTCGACAAGGGCTCTTACTCACCAAGCCGAATTCGCTATAAACGCGTTCGCCTTTATGTTCCGTGGTGTCGTTTGCGTACCAAGCAGATGATCGATGGCATAGCACCGCGTGTCTTTGCCAGTAAAAGCAACGATCTTGAGGGTTTTGTGTGTCTGCGGCTCCCCTTCATTTCGTGGAACCGTAGCCTTTCTGGTGGCTTCGCGGAACGCAACCTTTGCAAACGGCCTTACGCGCACGAAACGGTTGATAAATATACTTTTCTGACGGAACATTCCAGTAGTCGTCTGTCGCGCGCCACTTTCACTGAGCAAGGTCGAGATCGTGGAAGACTCCACCTTCCGGGTTCCCCAACTTTGGTTGAGCGGACTAAACGGGGAGAAACCGAGTGCGAAGCACAATACGGTGCCTCCCGTTAGCTAAGAATTCCTCGCACACACGTACGCACGCATGATGCACGCGGAGACACTTTCGAGAGGAGGAATGAGGAAGCCGAGCTCCCTTCTCCGAAACACTTCCATCCCCGGCGCCCTCAAAGCTGCTCCCCACCTGCCTTTGGTGAAGAGCGGTGTGAAACGTAGAACAAGAAAATCGAGGCCCTCCCGCTCGGCGCAGCGATGCGAGAGCAGCTTGCCGGGGCGGCAACGCGGTTCTGAAGCGCTCCGGAATGGGGAAGTAATTCTCAGCTCCGCCATCAAGGTCGCAGATGCGCGCGGCAGAACGGGAGCCCCGCTTTCCCCGTTCATCTGCGGGGCCCACGGTTCGCTGTCTCCCCGTCCCCCTTGCTTCCAGCCCTTGACCACTGCGGTAAGAAAGGGATCAGTGCCCCATTCCGATTGGAGAGTGGTTCATGTCTGAGGATCAGCAAAAGAAGGAAGCCAGTTTGCGCGCCAACAAAGCTGGCGTGGCAGCGCCGCCACGCTCGTGCTCTGCTCGTGTTTACGCTTTTGTCGGGCGGCCGCCTCTTTGGTTCCGCGGCGTTCGACGCCGTTTCTTTGTCAATAGTGCCTGTTGCGTAGCGACGCTGCCGCCGTCGCTGCTACCGGCTGAACGCCTGCGACCTTCGCGGGCAACCCACCGAACGCTACAGTTTTATTCGCAGCTCTCCTGGCTCTTTCTGCAGCGGAACTGAAGGTGTACCCCCAACCAGGTCCTCCCCACGCGGATCTCCCGATCCGAGCCAGAGATCCCATTCTGTTGTCGGCAGTTGTCCGTGTTTTATTTGTACTGGCGCGCGTCGCCACAACACCGAAGAAAGGGGGAAGGCGACTCCTCGATGGAGTAGACTGCCGCGGAACATTCCCCTGCTGTCCCCACGTTCTTGAAGTTCATGAAACCAGGGCCGGCTGGCTTGGCTTCACCGAGGCCGTGGATATGCCGGCGCCACCCATCTGCACACTGGTGTAGCGCTGCCTGTGCTGCCACGAATAGCTTTTGTTTGCGTTCTCTGGGGCAAATACTTCGCATAAACAGATTATTTAGGTATGCGGTATTTTTATTTATCGAGATAACAGGCGTTATGGGCAAATAAATATAGGAGTTGCACTACATTGTACTGTAGCGCTTGTTTACGAAGACAGAAATCGGTAATCGACAGGTGAAAGGAAAAAAATTACTACTTCATTTCAGCTTCATCTTCGTTAATTAGTACTTTATGCTCTTCGGAAGCACTGCCATGATGCAATGATGGAGGTTGAGATGCTCAAATTATCAGGGGGAGCGCGCAGCCAAAATTAAGCGAAGTCTAAGCTGAAACCCAACAAACATTGATGTCCCCAAATAATATTATATGATGTATTCAACCAAAGTTAAATCTAATGGTACAATAAGATGCAACATTAGAACAAAAGTTTCGACAATATGCAGCATTAACGAGTAGAAATTTTAGTCCATCGGTACACATTATATATATGAACGAGAAGAAAAAACGCCGAGAGCCCGATATTTATTAGTGATATTATATGAAGCCAACAGTGACACCAAGGACAGCACAGGGACAATTATCTGCAGTTCTTAATTGAATTAAAGAAATCATAAATAAATGGAAATGAAAGTGGATGAAAAGACAACTGGCAGCATGTGGGATACGTATCCGCGTTTTCGAACTACACGTGCGATGCTCTTAACAATTGAGCTACCGCGGCGCCGTTTTCTAATCCACATTCTGGGGTATTTATGTTTCACTACTGGAGCTAACCTTGGTAGTGTTAGCCAGGGCAGCACTCACAGCCTTGGTTGCGGATGTGGAGCATCCTTTCTGCCACAGATGTCACGTCTATGTGAATGTTTTGGGTCAACTGGTCAAAAAACCCCCACAGGCTACCTGAAGGCATCAAAGCTGTCGGATTCGAGACCCTCGCTAAATAATGAACGAGAGAAAAGAAAACCGAGAAGACCGATTTTTTTTTAGTCATATCATATAAAGCCAACAGTGACACCAAGGACAGCACAGGGAAAATTATCAGCAGTTCTTAATTGAAATAAATAAATGATAAATAAATAAAAATGAAAGTGGATGAAAAAACAACTGGCCGCACGTGGGTTACGAACCCATGTCATCGAACTAAGTGCGTTGAATATATATATATATATATATATGTATATACATATATATATATATATATATATTTATAAACGAGAAGCGAGGGGATTAACCAAGGGGCCCCATAAGAAGCCAAGAAACATTCACACCAAAGACAACATAGGGGAAATTACTTGTACTTACTAAATGAATTAAAGAAATTATAAATTAATGGATATGAAGAAAAAACAACTTGCCGCACGTGGGGAACGATCACCATCTTCGCATTACGCGTGCGATGCTCTACCAATTAAGCTACCGCGGTGCCGTTTTCCCATCCACTTTGTTAGCTATTTATGTTTCCTACTAGAACCGTGACAGTGTTAGCCAGCGCCACCACTCACAAACCTTGGCGGCAAATGTGGACCATTCTTTTCCGCCGCAGGCGTCACGAATACCTGATATTTTTGGGTGAAGGCAACTGGTCAATAAACACATGCATGCTACCTGAGAGCATCACATGCATGCTACCTGAAAGCATCAATGCAGCCGGATTCGAGACCCTCGTTGTGTAATAAACAGGAAGAAAGGGGGTTAATCGAGGGGCCCGATTCTTTATTAATCACATCACAAGAAGCCAACAAACATTGGCACCAAGGACAACATAGGGGAAATTACTTGTACTTACTAAATGAATGAAAGAAACTATAAATGATTGGAAATGAAAGTAAAGATATATATATATATATATATATATATATATATATATATATATATATATATATATATATATATATATAGGCTTCCTTCACGCTCGGAAAAAGCACTTTTATGTAGCACGCATTGAGCAACAGTAAGCTGTATCGGGAGTTTTTCATGTCGCTCTAGAATTTTCTCATTGACATTTGAAATCTAATTGTAACATTTGAGAAGCTGACTAATTGATTAGGGCTAATTATGTCATTAGGTCTCCAAGGCAAACAATATTACCTTCGCTCTGTCCAGCTACGTGGTATTCACATATTTTTAAACTCTGGCTAAAGTTAGCGGGGACACCCTGTATATGCTAAGCAGGAATCAAGGAAATGTATTGGCTGTTGCATGACGTACCGTTTCTTTTTCTGGCGGGAACAATATGAAATCGAGATACGAGTTTTGGAAGATCATCGGCCGCGCCTACTGCTCCCCTTCGAACTGTAAGCTTTATCTAAAATTAGACACACTACGCATTTTTGTGCAAACCTATTACAGTGGAGTCGGAATTATGGTAATGATGAGTGGGATATCGGTACCGTTACTTAATCGAACCGTTTAGAAACCGTCCAAAGCCATGTGGCTCATTTTATTTTATGTATATTATATACATATAACCACACAGCCATTGTAACACTAGCGAAAGTAACCTTTGGCCTTCTTCGGCACTTCTCTCCGTCGCTTCCTCTTCTTGTGCTGGTGCGCGCTGTAATTCACAGTGGCGTGGAACTAGCGCGATCTCACGCGTTGTTGCCGTTTACCCTCCGTCACTCATTCCTCTTCGCAATACTTGGCACACTCCACAAGTTATGCTGTCGCAATCAATACTATCGATATCGCCACCACCATTCACATCATACCGACGTGACGATGCGCAGAAGCTTGATGTTCTTCCCCGAAGAACTGTTACCTACTCTCATTCATGTACGAGGGTAGTTTGATAAGTATGGTAAAAATGCAAGCGATGGCGCTACAATTCTGTTTTCTTCTAGGTGGCGCGCGAGAAGCACGTGCTTTTCATATGACGGCAGAACTTGTTTACACTGGTGCCGACAGTGAGTAAGCTTCTGACAGCCATTGGCACTGAGCTGTGTGATGATTCCTGCCAAAATAGAAAAAAGGTGAATTTGGAGTAGTGATCAAGCATCTTTATTTAAAACAGTGGACGTCTGCCCAAATCAAAGCTGAGTTGAGCGAAGTTCATTGAGACTCTGCACCATCACTGAAGACCATTTACTACTGGATAAATGAATTCAAACGTGGCCGAACTTCGACGCACGGTGAAGCACGTCCTGGGCGTCCAGTGGAGGTCACCAGGCCAGAAATGTTGTCGAAAATTCATGGAATTGTCTTAGAAGACCGGCGAGTGAAGGTACGTGAGGTGGATGAAATTGTAGGCATCTCGGCTGAGAGAGTTCACAATATTCTTCATGAGAAATTTCAGATGAAGAAGGCCTGTGCACGTTGGGTGCCGCGACTGCTGACGATCCACCGAAGGCGCACGAGGGAAGACATCTCGGAGCAGTGTTTACCGGTGCTTGGTTGCAATCCGCAGGACTTTGGCGTCGACTTGTGACAGTTGACGAGACGTGGATGCATCGTTACACTACAGAGTGTAAACAGAAATCAAAGCCATGGACAGGACCTGATCAAGGAGTTCCAAAAAAGGCCAGGACTGTTTGTTCAGCCGCAAAGGTGCTGGCGACCATCTTTTGGGATTCACGAGGAATAATCTTCCTAGACTACTTACAAAATAGCCAAACGATAACAGGACCATATTACGCAACACTCCTAGATCAACTGAATAAAGAATTGCGCACTAAACGACCTAGATTAGCACGGAAAAAACTCCTCTTTCACCAAGACGATGCTCTGCCCCACAGATTGTGCGTTCCAGTGGCAAAATTGCACGAGTTAGACTTCAAGGTTGTGCCTCAACCATCCTATTTTCAGCATTTGGCTCCATGCGACTTTTTCCTCTTTCCAAACCTGAAGAATTGCCTGGGCGGAAAGAAGAGGTTATGACAAGGTTACTACATCAAGGGCCTCGAGCCATCCTTTTTTTCTCAGGGGAAAAAATTGGAGCACCACTGGAAGAAATGTGTGGACCTGGAATGGAACTATGTTGAAAAATGAAATATTGTTTTCTGCAAATATGATATCTTTATTGGCTTTTTACCACACTTATCAAAGGACCGTGGTACGTCCAGTACCTGTTGCGAGTGGAACAACTCCTCGCATTGATTTGTCTTGGCCGCTAGTTTCTCTGATCTCAAGACTATAGTAACTATTACACTTAGGTCTGAACAACAGCGTTAATTTGTTATAATTTCTCTTGCCTTGACCTTCTTTTTTTTGATAATGTGATAACTACTGTGTAACTATCAATTGTTCTTGCTGCCTGAATTGCCCTGTATGATTATTGTCACTTGCGCTAATATGCGATTACTTCCCTCTGTGATGCCACAAAGCCGTGAGGGCATATTAAATGAAAAGAAATGAAGCTATCAGAATCCCAATTGAAATTGGGTGGTCGTATATGTCACTGCGCTTGTTCTTTTAACTTTCTGGTGTGTGTCTAATATCCTTACAAGCTGCATTTATTGTCGTTTTCTTCCGGGCGAAAACGAGAACTATATAGTTGAACATACCCATATACTAGACAATTTGTGCGTTTGCGTTCGTGTGTGTATCATGTTTCTTGAAATTTTCTTGAAATTTCAATATACGCAGACCATATCTATTTCCTGTGTCAGAACCTACAGATTTCGTGGCGTAATTATTTACCGAGACCTCTCTTGGAGCCTGCACTTGGCCTACATGAAACGGCGCCTGACAGAAACTTCCCAGTTGTTTAAATAGTTGACAAGAAAGATGGGGGGGGGGGGGTCAGTAGACGCAATGCTGAAACTCTACAGAGCTCTCTTGGTTTTTTTAAGATATAGTCTAGCTGTACTGAACAACACCTGCAAAACAAATATTCGTGTTCTGCAGACAGCACAAGCCCAAGCACTCAGAGTTTGCCTTGGTTTGCCCAGATGCACGTCAACAGAGGCAACTATTGCGATTACTCGGGACCATCCAATGCAAACTCACATTACGGTGGAAGATCTGAGAACGCACACCAGACATTTTGAACGTGCCCTCTGTCACCACCTTGCAACACTACCTTCAGACAGGCACCAAGCAACATTCTCTAAAGCTATCGTCAAGTACAACGACAAACTTCCCTCGGCCTTCACCGCTGCATCTAAACCATCGATACCCCCCCTGGTGTCTTATCAGCACCACAGTACATCTCAGTGTACCAGGGATTGGGGAAAAGTCTGAGCTGTCGTCGTCTGTGCTGAAACAACTGTCTCTGCTTCTTCTGCACGAGAGGTATGCGGACAGCGTACATATTTATACCGATGGTTCCACAGACCTCCATTGTTCGTCCGGTGCTGTGGTTGTCCCAGCAAGAGCTGTTACCATCAGCTTTAGGACTGACCACCCAAGGACATCGACGTCTGCGGAACTAGCTGCTCTTAGCGCTGCACTTTGTTTCGTTAATCGGGAACCCCCTCGACAATGGTCAATCTTCAGTGACTCAAAGGCAGCCCTACAATCTATACTATCAGCTCTGCGACGCTGGTCATACGAACAGCTCGTATTCGATATTAGATGCCTACTCCATACATGACATGAGAAAAGACACCACGTGACGTTTTAGTGGCTGCCAAGTCACTGCGGCGCCATAGGAAACGAAGATGCCGATAATGGCGCTCGGGCAGCTCTTGAAGACACACTGGAAGAGGCCATACCAATTTCAGGGTCCGACGCAGCCAGCAGACTTCGAGTGCTTGCACAGGAGATCACGCTCTCTCTATGGTGCACACCAAACAGCCAGACCAACCGGAGCAATCGTCAATACCACCTGCCCTCTTTGATGCATCTCTGTATGCCAACTGGACTCCGCCGAAGAGAGGCCACTCTGCTTTATCGCTTATGGCTAGGGGTGGCATTCACGAAATCTTACTCATTTCGCATTGGAATGGTCGACAACGCTTTCTGCAATGCCTGTCTTTGCGAGGAGATGCTAGAACACACTCTGTGCGACTGTCCTGAATATAATGTTCAGAGACAGTCCCTGGCATCTGTTCTAGCGCACCTTCACAATAGACCATTGTCAGTTAAAATGATTTTCACATGTCGCCGACGGAAGACATCACAGCTGAAGGCGACGAAGGGACTTCGGCTTTTGAAAGAGACGGGCTTGGAGAAGCGGCCGTGACAGTGATGTCATGTACCATGCAAGAGTGATGGACGGTAACTGACGATGTGTGTGCTGTGCTATGTGCTCTCTCTCTCCTGCCATCTTTCATCCCCCCATCCCGCTCCCATGTGCAGGGTAGCAAACCGGTTGAGCTAAACTGGTTATCCACTTTTCCTTTCCTTCTCCACTTTTTCCTTCCTTCCTAGAAATTTTCTTCATTCTTATTTTTTATTTTCTTTACGAATCCGGGATTTTGGGATAGCCGGTTCTAATGTAGCCTACTTTCCCATATTTCTATATCCAAAGAAAATCAATGTTTATAAACCTTATTGTGTCTACAGAACACATGCTGACCTACTCAGTGTGTACTCTGCATTTGTGCACTGAAGCTTCATGTGCGATAATTACCAAAGGGTGCAAATGCGCCGCTTATTAAGACGCCGACGACCCGCTTTGTGATTGGACCGGCATGAGAAAAAAATAAAACACTGACTCCACAGTTCACCTGTGTTGATCTCATGGAAGTCGTACCAGCGCCATAGACTTACGCATTGGTGACATAGTACTTTTGAGAACTTCGAAAATATACTTGCGAAGTAGTACAGAAATTTCCAAAGGCAGGAGGCCTGTTGACAGGAGATAAGAAACTTGGAAGTGAACAATTGGAAACTTGCATAGGTCCTACAGGGTAGCTATAATGATGAATTAGCTCATGCATCGAAGTATACATATGGCGAATGCATATATACATGTGGCATTGTGTACAATTATTCCGCAAGTTTCTTCTATCTGTATCTCAGACTTATTGCCAGAATCTTGTATATTTGTAACGATACAACTGAAAGGTATCTTTGCCCAGCCTTTACGGCAGGATGACTGCGTATTTAAGATTGTAATGTAGTGTATAAGTGCACATTGGAAAGAGAAGATAATGACAATAATTTAAAGTAAAAGATATTCTGCAAGCAAATTGTTTCGTATGACGCCTGACTTGAGTTTTCATTGATTCAGATATTTTAATTAAAGCATCATTAAATGAGACGAGTCAAAGACCAGCAGCTAATCCTCAGGTGGAGTGAAACACCGTAGGCGACGAAGTTTCTCAGTATGAACTGCGAAACACTACTGGCTAAATGGAGATGGCAACGCACGCAAAACCAACGTCATGACGGCCCGCACGTAAGAACCATGACTAATGTAGGCCTCCATTCACTGTTGAAGCAAGAAGGTCTAAGTGGCATTCTCAATTTTTTTCTCGTCAGGGCAGCCGGCTGCCCCTTAACGAAGATAAAGCCTTTCATGTAAATTTTCCTTCCAGGATCTCAGAAGCATAGTTCGCCTGCTGACAATCTGTGCCCTATGGCTGTCATATAAACCTACAGTGGAAGGGACTGAGCCACGGACCCTGCCACATCGTCGTTCGACACATTGATTCGTGCACCGACTGGTCACGACGTTCTTCAGCTCATGACAGCTACCCGCTGTATCCCCAGATGGCCCTTCTCTACTCTTCGAAGCCAGATAAGAATTTCTAAGAACAGCATGTTATAGCGTGAAATTATAGAGCATTATAGAAGCTGTCACAAAAGAAAGCGCTGCCATCATGATGATCTGCGCATAGCATGTCAAAAAGTGGCAGTCAGTCAGTCAAGAACTTTATTGAGGTCCTGAGGAGTGGTAAGCCGTTGGAGATCCCACGCGGGGAGCTCCTCGGGCCGAATCTGTAGGCGACGCCCAAGTCGGGACGGGAACGTGGTGACGCTCCGCCAGTTCTTGGGCCCTCTGGACGGCCTTGAGTTGGAGTTTGAGGTCCGGGCTTTTCAGGGCTTCTTCCCATTTGGGCTCACTGGAGAGAGGGCTCTTTGGTAACGCGGCAGATTGCCATAGCATGTGCGAGAGTGAGCAATAATGTTCTGGGGAGTCTGGGCAATTCGCCGTGATGTCTGAGTTTTAGTGACTTAGTAGGCCTCGTGACGGATACGAGTCCGTCTGTAGCATTCGAAACGCGGCCGCCCGCGCGCGTTCGAGTTTGGCGTGCGGGAGCGAGTATTTGATTCTGCCTTTTCGATAGTGTGAGGTGATTTGTTGGTAAGTGAGTAGCGGGTCATTAAACTGAATGTCCAGCCCTTCGGAGGCCATGGGACCATCGCGGCAGGCAAGTTCTCGCGCACAGTCGTGAGCCGTTTCATTAAGGTTTGGTTTTTGCGGGTGAATGTCTTTCGCCATGGGAGCGGGAAACTAGGAAAGGCATCGTTTGCTCTCTTTTGAGCTCGCTAGTAGTATACGCGCCACTTCTTTAGATACGTTGGCGCTTTCGTAGGCCCAAATTGCGACACGCGAGTTCGTGAGCACATGAGTAAATGTGGGGTCTACGGCTATCTGTTTTGGCTACGGCTATCTCTTCTGCTTTAGGGCTGGTCGTCGTTTTAACCATTGCGGATGATCGTAACGTTCCGTTGCCTTCCACGACTGCTATCGCGAAAGTGAGTGTGTTGCCGTACTGGGCCGCGTCCACAGATGCGGTGGCTTTACGATCCGCGTCGGTGCGGTCGAGAGTCGCGCGGGCGCGGGCCCGGCGCCTACGGACGTTGTGTTGTGGTGGACGTTTCTGGGAAACGGTGACACTTTGTAGTGGTCTCTAATTTCGCTCGGTAGAAAAGTGGCAGAAACATTTTTTGTTAGAATGTCACGGTGCACACTTGCACATATTATAACAGGCCCAAGCAAGGCCTTGGGTAGGACAATAAGAGCAACATAACCAATACGTGATCTCTATCTGTGTTTATGTGCCACCTCGATCGCTGTATATGTGAAGAAAATGGTGAAGTAACATTTTTAATTTCAAGACAGATGGTAAGCGCACTATCCTGAGTCAAGAAACATGATTTTGTTTTTTTATACAATTGGAGTCGCACTAATGAAACGTTTCAACGCCTACCGTCTATTAAGTACACATCAATGTCACGAGCAGTTAAAGCTAAGGCTGAAAAGGAGCCGTATGTTAGTGTTTTGATAGGTGATTACTGAGAACATCTCGTTATGTCAGAAAAGCTACGAATGAAGACTTGTATAGTTAGTTTAGTTACATTACGTTTAATTAGGGCCAGTTAAGCCCGGAGACCATGATCCCATTCTCTGATCGGGGTCAAAGTATAGCGCATTATTGGAAATTGGAAGTTCATTTCATCGATTCAAGCATACATATCTTATCCAGTGGTTCAGCGGGAACGGATAGTGAAAAGACAACCGAATGCCTGACAATGCACAAATCCCCGCCCACGCTCCGATATTGCAAACGCTCAGCATGTCTCTCTATGTAATACATAAATGCTGTGAAAAGTGAAACAACAAAAATATTGCAGAAAAGTCAGCCTGGTGCTCTAGAATTAAAAAAAAAAAGGAAACTAAGCCGTGGCTTCAAGAAGGGAACTTCCATACATACTGATATGAAGAGCTTATCCAAAAAAGTTCCACGGCTGAATTTTAGGGCAGAATACATTTCAAAGAAAGTATACAAGATAAGCAAGTCTTACACAGTTGAATTTAGTGGCGAAAGCTCAGTTATTGGTGCACGAAGCCGAGGAGAAATCGAGATTCAATGTGAAAATTCGCTCGAAAGAAAAGACAAGAGCGAGATATCTTATGAAAACATAAATGTAATAAGTGCAAGGAGCAGGACCGCTTCTCCTGCTCTTTGGGCAGGACAAGCGGTCCTGTAGTTACAAGGTTAGTTTCAAGGTGCTCTGTGTAAAGATGCAAATCAAGATTGACGTATACGTATATCGCACACGTAGGCATGGACATCGACGTAGGAGAGTGCCATTGGTAACAAGAGTGTGATACTGATCACAGTCTGCATTACCGCAGCGCCATCAACAAGTGTTCCGGCTAGCTTAGCAATTAATGTGCGGCGTTTGGTGCGTTGGCAACCAGAAAATGGTGTCGTGCGTATTTTCCGAATATTATGCTGACGTTGTTTCCATACTTATAGGTAATCTGCTCAAACATATGATTACTGGAAGCAGAGTACTTTCATATGTCATGAAATAACGGTCAGAAATCAAAGTGTGCATGAGCCGATTGACGTTAAGCTACTTTCAGCTCCTTCCAAATGCAGTACGTTGTCGCCACTAAACGTATGTACTTCGTCGAGCTGAATCACAAGGTCGCGCTCAGAGCAGGCCGCCTCGTATCTTGACAACGCAACAGCACGTGCGCAACTAGATCTACGGAATGAACGGTAAGTCATGCCCGCCCCACAAAAGAGCAGTTGCGGATTCCAAAAGTCCCGCGCGCTCGACCTCGAATCGGAGAAGGCGTTCGTAGCAGCGACGCGCTGCCGCCGAATCTGTTCTTTTCATGCCTGCGCCAGCCGGGTCGAATTGTTCTCAACAACTGGATGCCGGGTTTCCACAAAACACAGCGCCGAACAGCCGGCTAGCTCGTGCCCATGTGTCTGCATTCGCGACGCCCCAAGGCCACGGGCAGTGGACGGAGAACGATTCTCCCGTTATTTACAAGAGTCGGCAACAAACAGCAGTGCGAGGAAGCGGGACTGTGCGAGCAAAGAAAATAGCTACGGCAAAGAAACCGCTCGAAGGCTGCCGAACCACTCGAGAGGGGAAGAGGACGCAGACGGTGTGTGTGAAAGCGAAGCGCGCAGACGGCGCGAAGTCGTCGTCACCCGAGCAAGGGGGGAACGGAATAGGAATGGTTCAATGCCGATTGAATGCCGGTTATGCCGCCAATGCGGAAGCATCGATCCGTATGTGTCGACACTCCCGGAACAGGAAGCGAGTTGTTGCTGCTGCTCTCCCCGGTTTCTTTGGATCCGCGCGTTGTGCCGTTGCCACTAGACAAATACACCACACAAGATGTTTGAAACTGAGACTCAGCTTACAGGGACGGGATATATAAAATGTTCGATCGTAGTATCACGATAGAAAGAACGTATCACTTTTATCATTTCATCTTTAACGTCTCTATGTCGGTTATTCACTGGCGGAATGGGACCGGTCCCATTCCCACTTTTCCACATAAGTGCTGCTCAATGTCAAATTTCCGTCCTCCTGCCTTTATTTTTTAAACTTGTTTGTTTGCGCCATACTTCGCGCCCTAGTCGGCGCACCCTACGCGCCTAGTGGTATCTGTCGCCCGCCACGACAAAGAAACAACGTTTGCTACGTTGACCATGCTGTAGTTGAGGAACGTTCACCCGCCGAGGGCGACAGCGTTGTGCCTCAGACGGTGGCTTCGCACAAATACGCCGCATCCAAGGGCCTTCATGCCTGACACACGTCGCCGCGTTCTTGGCCTTGGTCGATGGTAGCGCCAAGCGCTCCCTCTTCGGAGATCAGAATCGGAGACATGCTTCGCGGCTGTTCCGGGGAGTGAGCGGTGTGATGGCCGTTGCGGAGCAGCTCGCTTTGCATCGCGTAATCTGCTGCTTCGGTAAAAGCCTTTGTTGCGCGAGTGCAGCTGTTGTTCTAAGAACGGAAGGACGAGAAAGCGTACGTCGGCAGACTGGCCTACGTGATTAGCCGATATGGCCTTGGTGACCACGCAAGGTCGACACACACACACACACACACACACACACACACACACACACACACACACACACACACACACACACACACACACACACACACACACACACACACGCACACGCACACGCACACACACACACACACACACACACACACACACACACACGCACACACATACACACAAAGAGAGAGAGAGAAATTAACAGAAGAAGAAACGGAAGAGCTGCTTAATGCCCATTTTCTCCCTTCCTGCGCACTATACTGTTAATTACTGCTACCCAGGCTTTTGAAGTTCGCCTAGTTTACCGCCTGCTCATGTGTAAGTGCGCAACGTACCAAACAAGTAATCCTAAATACACCTCATACGGGGCATTGCTCTCTCTCTCTCTCGCTTCCGGTTCCGTTGCGACACACGTAAGCGATTGACTTGCGCTGAACGCAGACAGCGTGCTCCGATTCAGATGCAACGACCACGAAACAAACACAAAAATGCAAGAAAAGCGTCACCTGATGTCTTCGCGGTGACATTTGCCGATCGCATCGGCGCGTCACGCGGCGTCCTGATGCGCCCGCCAAGTGAGGACGCTGCCGTCGCATAAATTGGTCCGGCCAGTGTCACGACAACCAGCGTCGTTTTTCTTCCGGTGGTTGACTGGAGCCCTGTCGCCGCCGTGGTGACTCCGCGCACAGCGAATCCGTGATGAAGTCGCTGATCTGTACACAGCGCTCACGAAGGGGTAGCGGTGGATACATTCGCTTGTAACACGACGTGTCGCGTGGTGCCCCAATATGACTCGCTGCGCGCGTGAGCGGCTTTGCTGTGTTTAATAAATTCTTGCTATGCAACTGGACTCTTCGTATGCAACGTGTGACGTGCATGCCGTTCGAGCGAAGACAAACAAGTAGGCGACCATTGACTGTAGCCACATTGCGAGCAGCAAGCCATGTGATCTCTTTGACTCAGTGAATGCTGCTCACGTTGTTCCGTTCCACTTACCATGTCGAGACAGGCTCTGCAGGATTGGTAGAAAAATCAGTGTGCGGGTGCATAGAAACTTCAGTGGCATTGCTGTTTCCAAGCGTTGGCATCCGCGCATTATGACTGCATATGCGTTGTGAAAAGATCCGCGGGGAAAGACAACAAGCTTCTTGAAAATGGTCACATGCTTTGAAGCTTCCCAATTGTAATTATTTCCCTAGTTCAGAATGCGGGGTTACACATTTACTGTTTCTTTCGTGGAACAATGTAGCGGTACTACTACTACTACTACTACTACTACTACTACTACTACTACCACTACTACTACTACTACTACTAATATTAAACAAAATAAATAAGTAAATAAATAAATAAATAAATAAATAAATAAATAAGGTTTACTTAACGTGTTCAGGAACAGCCCTAAGGTCTGAGTGCTCTCGCACGCGTACATTAAAATCCCCCGCCCCCCCCCCCCCCAAAAAAAAAGACACAATAACACTACAGGGTAATATAATTTTAAAGAAGCAGTGAATAAAAAAGAACAATCGTGAAAAGAACAGAGTACACAACACAAAGCGCAATATAAATCCAAAAAGAAAAGAAGGAGAAGAACAATTTAACTATGCATAAAACTATGACACAAGGCAAAGCTCGGAAAAGAACGATGACAGCGAGTTATGAAAAATATAAAGGTCCCGAAACTAAGCGTTATGAAGACACTGTTTTCTGTTGACGGTTGCGTGTTGTTGTTGACAGGCAGGGACATAGAGAGGTCTATGTTCTCATGATAAACTGATGAGTTCGGTAGAGGTGAGAATACCGTGAAACAGTTTGAAGAGAAACAGAAGGTCAGCGCGATTACGTCGGGAGTGAAGTAAAGGCGATGACAATTGTTGAACAGTGTTAGAACAAGGTGTAATGCCAGTGTTTGCAAAGCAGTGATCATATATGCTTAGAAACTTTTTCTGGACGCGATCTATAATGTCACTGTTGGAGCCGGAAAAACCATTCCAGACGGCCGACGCACATTGAAGTTGAGGAAGACAAATAATAATAATAATAATAATAATAATAATAATAATAATAATAATAATAATAATAATAATAATAATAATAATAATAATAATAATAATAGAGTGTTGGGTTCATGGTGGCGCGAGCTGAGGGTTATTTGAAAGATGTCGCATAGATGGTTGGAGAATAGGAAGCGATGCGCATATATAACACGTCCTTCTTCTTAACGAAAATCGGCTTTCTATCTAACAAAATTTAAGAACGTTAAAGATATGTTCCATTAAATAAAGTCGATTGAAAAGCTATCGCAAGTTAGAAACACTTTAGGCGACGTTTGTTCTAGTTACGTGAAGTCGTTTCTCAAGCTGCGGTATCGCGCGGAGGTGTGACCCTTCTTCCTGAACGAGTGGTTTGAGGTGGACCTGGCCAGAGTTGAATCTGCTGAGCGGGAACTGGTGGACACCCTTGGGTGAACGCTGATGTACTTGGCTCGGCCATGTCGTAGCCCTCTGGTGAAGCTTCGGTAAGAGTCTGTTCCGCAGCTCTTGGTCGTAGATGGATGCGGTTTCTGAAGAAGATGCCTCCAGTGTCTGTCTTTACGGCGTATCTGCGAGGTTCTCGACTCACATTGAACACTGCGGCTTTTTGCCCGTTGTGGCTGTGGTGAAGCCGCACCGGCTTACCAAAAATTAGTAGGTGGGAAGTTCCTTGTGTAGCAATGACCATGTTTGTGCTGTCCTTTTTTGTCTTTGCTGGTGTAGCGCAGGATAAAGTGCGTTTGGGAAGCTTGTTTTCAGGGCTTTTGGCAGGGTAGGCAGGAATGTGCGCAACTTTCTACCCATTAACAGCTCACCTTGGGACTCTCCTCCTACAGTTGGCGTCGAGCGATAGTCTAATAGCACTACTGCGAGCTCCTTGCCTTCCTCTGCTGCCTTTTTCTTCATTGAATTGGCTGTCTGTATGGTTCTTTCTCCCTGACCGTTTTCGCTCAACGGAAGTGGTGTGGTTTCATAATTATATTTTTTTCCTGTATCTGGAGCGATCTCCAGAGGAAGGAGTTGATGACCCAGGCGCATGGTAGCTGGTAACATAGCTAGAGCTTGTCCACGTTGAACTTAAGGTAGTTGGCGCGTGCTACTGTCAGCACCTTTATGAGGTCTGCCGCCTGTCCTTCAAGCCTTTGGGATGTCACTATAACGTCGTCGAAGTAGAGCTTCATGGGGAGTTACCATTCGAAGAGCCTCTCACTGGCTTGCTGAAAGAGCTCAGGAGACAACCGGACGCTGCCGTCGTTTAAGAGCACGGCTCTTAAGCACCCGTTCCTGCGGCTAGCATCGGCGTCGGCGTCCCTCGTAGCTGAGCGAACGAGCACAGCGAAGGATGAAAGAGCGAACGCAATGCGCAGCGGGGGATAAAAGACGGGTATGCCAAAACGAGCACAAGGAAAGCGGATGAAAAGGGTGCAGCAGAACCATAGGGCGGAAAGCGGACAAAGGGGGTTAGGCGAAAGCGTGAGAAAAAAAAATCATAGTGCCGCGAAAGACGGGCTCTGCGGCGATGATGGCTACGAGACGGCGCCAGAGTATCGTGCGTCGTCTGTTCACCGGTGACGCCACCGATACCATATGCGCTGCATGAGCGGCGGTCTGTCTACGGCGGCTGCTGGGAATCGCGCTTATGCGTCACCCCCGAGCTGCCTCTCGCCACCTGCCGATTAGCGAGGCAGTCGCACCACACTTCGCTCCGTTCGCAACGTGCCGCATGAGAACGTGCCAGCCAATATATCGCGAAATGAAAACACGTATAGAGCTGCGCTCAAATTTCGCATTAGGAAGTATCGTAATCGTCGGTGAACTTTTTTGTTCATGATGGCAAGTGGATGGACTCACTCAGAAGGCCCTGTGCCTTCCGTGATGATTCCATTCTGTTCCATTACTTACAGTTCTGCCTTGACTTTGTGCTCCAATGCACTGGGTAGAAGGCGTGGAGCCGACACCGTCAGAGTGACCACTTCCTTCAGCTTTGTGGAATACACCCCAAGCAGATTTAAGATGGCTTCAAATGCACCAGGAAAGTCGCCGAGCCCGTTTGAAGTCCTTGCGTTGCTGTGCACGCAGCTACAGTCGTACGCTGGGGCTGCCTTCTCGTGATGAACTTTGAGGCATTACATTTGTTAACACCGAAAATCGGCTTCAGTGGTCGGCTGACGACGAGGAACTCAAGGGTGCACCCGTTTTCTTCAGTCGAGCAGCGCAGCTCACATTCGGCGTCGATGGGAAGTGTTTTTCCCGTATACGTAGTCACTCGTGCCGTTGTTGGCTTGAATGCAGGTTGCGATGGCGGCCATGTGCTGGTTGATTCTTGGGAATTATACTTACGTCGGAGCCAGTGTATAGCCTGAAGCGGACGTTGTGTCCATCTACGCTGACCATTTCTATCCACTTCGAGATCATATTAATATTGGGGAGGTTGCTGATCGCGTGGGCAAATTGCGTTGCTCATCCTGTTGCTTTATATCCTCTGCTGCTGTAGACGATGCTGCCTGGTTGGCCTTGTCCAAACAGGCTTGCGAATCCCCTGAATTCGCCGTAGTTGTAATATTTGGACCTACAGGCAGTACATTCGCGCTGTGTATGCGTTATTCCACAGCGTGAACATTTTTGTTGTGGTTTCACCTGTGGTTTCAGTTGCTGGTTCCTCAACGTTGCTGGATGTTGTGAGCTCAATTTGAGTTCGTTGCTTCTGCTTTCGTATGGTTTCTACTTTAAACATCGGCTCTTTCAAGCTCCTTTACGAGATTTTTTTTTTATTTTCCCCTGCCTAATACGTAGTTACTATTCTGTCGAGCGTCAAGTGCCATTCGTGAAAAAGGCTTTCTCGAAGTGCTACGTCTCGTATTCCTACAATGATGCGGTCGCCAAAGAGTCGGTCTTTCTCTTTTTCCCCGAAGCCGCATTTTTCTGCTTGTCTCCGAAGGTCTCTTATAAACTGGTCCAATGTTGGTTTCTTTTTGATTCAGTGTGTTGAAGACAGCAGGCGCATGTATTACGTTTTTGCATAGCTTGTAGAGGGCGTCGAACTGTTCTAAGAAGTCGGTGACTTCATACCTTGGCTCTATACGCCGTCGGCCGTTGAAGGTAGAGGGGGAAATGTCTGGGCGATGGGCGACATGGCGGCCTCGGGCGCTGAGTAGATGGAGGAGCAGGACCTTTCGCGCGGCTGCGGGTTCGGTGTCTTGTTGGTGGAGGGAGTCGGACACGGGACCAGCCCAGTAGAGAGCAGAGGTCGAACTGTGTTTATTCAGGATGTAAAGATTCAGGATTCGTAACACAGGAGGCGCAAGCTGTCTGTTACTTTGAGAGACGTCGCAGAGATGGCAGGAGAAGAGGAAGCAATGCGCATATATAACAATGAGAACGTTCATAGGTATACGTTAAAAAGGTCATTGTTTTACTAATGCAAGGTCCAGTTTCTATTGAGTACTGGGAACGAATGTGCAAGAGGGTCCAAATCCGGCATGGCTATTGTAAACTACCTCAAATTAATAAAACTAAAAGAAAACCTCTTGTAAACAAGTGCTCGGAGGTCCGTGCAGATATTAAATGATATTTCAGTTAATATAACAACTATTCTTTTAACTTTTGAACATCTTTTTTCAGACAAAGGAAATGGTTCTTGCACCGCTGTCCCGAATCCGTTCTGGACATGCCCAGGTAGGCCTGTCTCACCACTCTAAATTTCTTCTGCGAGCCAATCTTGTCCACCCTCATGGTTCAAGAGAGAAATTGAGAGAGAGAGAGAGAGAGAGCCGACAGGTTAACCAGAGGCGAGTTTTCGGTTTGCGACCCTGCACTGCGGTGGGCGATATGGGGTTGTAAAGACTACAAAGAGCGAGAAAAGACAGGAACAAGGAAAAAAAAAAGACTCAGTTCTGCCCGAAAGTCGATGCACCGATTGCGATAGCAAATTACTAGATAGCTGTACGAAATAAGGATAGTAGATTTATCAGCGTATGACCTTGCAAACACTCGCTTACTAACTAAATTAACAATGATAGAATATGTAAGCGTTACTGAACGAAGATGTAGAAAGAGACACACAAAGACAGCGCTGTCTTTGTGTGTCTGCTTTTTCTACGTCCTTGTTCAGTGGCGCTTACACATTCTACTATGGATCGAAGCCAACTAGCCCACCAACACGTTTTAACTAAATTAACAAGCACGGCGTCACGCGCGAACTGGTAAAGATGAACGCATCTTGCTCGGTGAGCGCGGAAACTCGCTGTCAAAATGCGGGATTGAGGTAATCGCGGCAGCAGTAAGCGGATTGACCTTCGTGCATGTCTCGCTTCCACGCGAACGAAACGTCGAAATCACAGTGCATACGAAGCTACCCGCACTACGCGCATACTGCAAACATCTCAGATAGCTTTGAAGATGAGGCCCGCGCAGGCGCGCACTTGGGCCACGTCGCAGATCTCCTCCAAGACACACGAGCGCCGGCAACGCGTCCCTACGGCCTCCGCTAAAGGCGCCTACTACGGTCTCCGCCATTCGCGTGCCCTACGCCGCGTATGTCTACACTCTGCACGGAGTGGTGGGCGAGGAGGACATCGAGGCACCCTAGCAGCCGCAGAAGGGGCCCCCTTGCCTTGTGCGCCTGACCCCCGTGCCTTGCGCGCGACAGGAGCACGCTTCCAGTCCGCGTTCCTCGCTCGCGCACGCGAGATTGAACTGCCTTCGCCAGCTCACCCTCGCAGGCTTTCACTCGCACATATAGCATACGGCGGCGCGGCGACAAACTTATCGCCCTTGTACTTCATGCAGAACCTCACGGTGACGACGATGGCAGAAATCCGCCTGGAGTGTCCATATAATTGCTATCGCAATAAAATTAGGGTTGGTCCTTCTTTCATAGGAATCGGTAGAACACGAAAGTGAAACGTCTCTTTACAGAAGCTGTTTCATGTTTGCTTCGTAAATTGACGTTCCGCTGCAGTGAAAGGCGCACGATGTGACGGTCAGCGACCGTGTTGCAGGTTTGCTTGGCGTGCGGCGTCCTGTTGGCAAGCGGCGTCCAGCTGCCGAGTCGCTTCGGCGACATTACGAGCACTTTGGTCCGACTCCGTAGTGTCTTGGGTAGCCAGTTGAGTTGCGACGCGCTCAGCTTCAGAAATGCGAGCAGCCGAATTAACAGCATGCGCCGCGAATGCTCGAAGGTGTTCTGCTTCGTGCTGGCATTCTGCTTCACGCTGGCATTCTGCTTCACGCTGGTGTGTCTCTAGCCGGACCAAAGCGACATTCACCCGTCGACGCCATTGCTTTTTTGTGCCGCTTAGCGCAGCAGTTTCTTTACATGGTGCCATCGCAAGGGAAGCAGTAGGCGGTGTGTAAGGACTGCTAATGCATGTTGAAGCTGAACTCCGTAGGCGACGAGGTGCCACAGACTGATCTGACGCGAAAGACAAACCATGTGCGCAAAGTGCCAACACCAGGCTATACCACGTTGGAGCCTCTACGGTGTTATGGCTACCCAAGCTCTCCCTGTCGGCGCTCGGTAGTGTCACGATACAGTACTTCGCTTCACTGCTCCTATCTCCATCTCGCAAGCTGGTTGCAGCACTACCGAAGGTACAAGGTGCACAGGGGTATCCTGGCTCAGCGGTATATAGTTCCGGGCGTAACTGGCTGATTGTTGGGTATACACTACATAATTTTATTTTTCGTCTCTGCTTGATACGGTACAGCGATACGTGATATGTCAGCCAGCAAGAAACAAACGGCAGCAAGAAACCCTGCCAGCAAGAAACAAGCGGCAGAATCAATCATCGTTAAGTCTCTTCTCAAGATGAGGTGAAATCATAGGTATGTTTTGTCGTGATTATTGAGATAATCATCATCATCATCATCATCAGCTTGGCTACGCCCACTGCAGGGCAAAAGCCTCTACCATACTTCTCGAATTACCCCGGTCATGTGCTAATTGTGGCCTGCCAACTTCTTAATCTCATCCGCCCACATAACTTTTTGCCGCCCCCTGCTACGTTTCCCTTCTCTTGGAATCCAGTCCGTAACCCTTAATGACCATCGGTTATCTTCCCTCCTCATTACATGTCCTGCCCATGCCCATTTCTTTTTCTTGATTTCAACTAAGATGTCATTCACTCGCGTTTGTTCCCTCGCCCAATCTGTTCTTTTCTTATCCCTTAACGTTACACCCATCATTCTTCTTTCCATAGCTCGTTGCGTCGTCCTCAATTTAAGTGGAACCCCTTTCGTAAGCCTCCAGGTACCTGCCCCGTAGGTGAGTTCTGCCCCGTAGGTGAGTACGTAGGTGATTATTGAGATCGGCTGCTCGTTTTCACCCTGCTAGGACTACAGACACGGCAACGAACCATAAAACTGGTTTGATTTCTAGTTAGCAGATGGCGCCGCAGCATTAGTGTTAGTGATGCATTGACGATGCGAAGCGCTATAAAGGCCTAATTGTTCACTGCATCATTACTTTACTATCCCGCTCTAGCATGGTACGTGATTACGGCAGCGAGCAAGCGCCAAGTAGTGCTGCGTTCTCCAGGGTAGCGTACCCCACCGCTGCCGACAGTTGTTGCGACGCCTGTTTCTCGGAGCTCGACCGGCATTACTATTGGGTAGCAGGGCGTTGTCGGCGGGCTGTAGTTGCCCGGTAGACCTTGGCGATCAGGCCGGGACGAGATGACTTCTAGTGCGAAACTTCCACGGTTTATTCAGTGGTTGGTGAAAGATGAGAAGAAGAGAATGAATTGAAAAAGTACATTGCTTGGCCCATTAAATAGGCCCACTAAAATCGTAGGCGCGATCTGGCTCACGTCAATGTCACGTGACATGCACTGAGTCCCACGGTGTTTGGCGGCGGCACCCACTTTCCCAGGACGATGTTTTCCCGAGCTTGCCTCTGCTGGTGGCAACCCGCGGGTCCTCGGGATAGTAGGCAGCTGATCCCTTCTCTTTCGCGCGTCGTTGGTTTGCAGAAAGGGCGTCTGGTTGTGGATGGGTGGCTGATTTATTTTCCCAGTTGACGTCTTCACAAGCGTACCTCTGCTGGCGGCAGCCTGCGGGTCCTGGGGATCGTAGGCAGCTGATCCCTTCCCTTTCGCGCGTCGTTGGTTGGTCGAAAGGGTGTCTGATTCTGGATGGGCGGCGGAACCATTCTCCCAGTTGACGTCTTCATGAGCGTGCCTCAGCTGGCGGCACCCCGGGGTTCCTATCTGGTTCACGGAAAGCGTTCTCCCCTAGAGTTTGAGAGTTCACGGAAAGGGTTTTCATGCACCCATACAAAGGGGCCTGTGAACACTTCGGGGCATGCGCCAGACCGGCGTCCCCTCGAGACAACCATAGCAAATTAGGAATCCATTCTTCGTTTCGCGTAGGCATGCCCACACAGGAAGGGACCTGCAAATACTGCGGTGCACCTGCCAGACCGGTAACCACTCGAGACAACCACAGCAAATTAGGAATCCACGCTTCGTTTCGATGAGGCATGGTGTTTGAGCATCCTTTTGCCCGGGGTGTTGCACGCCAACCGTAGCAGTAGACACCGAGCAGACGCTGTGGTGCACGTGAACATTTGTAAGGGCATTCACCCATGCTGCTTGCTAAGGAGGCTGCAAGATAACTACAGGGAAAGCATATAGGTAAAGTGAAGCCCTGCTGTCGCATGCATGTAAACGCAGCTTATGGTTACGGCGTTGAAACCTTTTCTTTTGCGTCAGTCCACCACCCATAGAGCATGTAAAAGGATGGCAAGCAGACGCTGAGTAGACGACGCGGCGCAGATGAGCACATCTCGAGATGACATTCGGCCTTCCTATTGGCTAAGAGTTCGTGTAGCTTCCACAGTGCTGCAAGCAGCCAGCTATTTTACCCTTGGCGCCGACGTCACATCTGTTACATTCGTTGCGGGAAGTCAAGCGCGTCTCACGGTATAAAGGCTTTCATGCTAAAAAAAAAGAAAGGAAATACTCAGTGTCCATCCACTCCGTGAAGAAGGATGACCAGCGAAGCAGTTTATGTGGGCCCCTTAATGTAGATCTACACCTCCGCCGCGGGTTGGCCTGGAATTGCACTATCTTCTTTATTTTATCGACTAATACATTTTTCTGGTCCTTGGCAGCTGTATTGTGACGCTAGCACTTCAAAAAGAAAATGGACGGTAGCGTACAGAAGCCAGTACAATGCATCTGCAATTTCGCGCATATGTGGCGGTAACCCATGATAGGTGCCATGTCAGCTTGCTGATTGGCTGAAGGAATAGGCCTTGAAAAGCGTCACAGGACGGGCAGTTTCGTAAACCTCCATTTGACGATGCATGATTTTGCACTGGGCGGCCATTGCAGACATTTTCCGCCCTAATTTGTGCTGCTACGAGCCGCGTGAATTATGCTAGTGAGCAGCCATATGCAATGGCGGCCGAGATGAATGCGTATCGCCACATTTCCCCCGTCGTTGGGCGCCATGAAAATCTTTTGTTCCACATATTCCCTGTCATTTGACGCCATTAAAATCTTTTGGTCATAAGGCGCGCTCATAGTTTTTGCAACGCCCTCGGGTGGTGTTGGCATTTGTGTTTTGGGCCATCATTGTCCAAAGAACCCGTTTATATATGAAATAATATTGGTGGAGCATAGCAAACTTTCTGCAACTTTGCCCACTTTTCCCTCTTGCCTTTGTATTGTAATCAAGATTAATGTCTTTTCGCAGATTCAGAAGTTATGACAACGAATAGAGAACACGAGCGTAGGTAGCCCTTCCACTCTGCAGTGGGTGGTCCCCTCAGTGCAGAAGTCCAGCGGCCTTTGCTGCCCTTCTCGCTCGGTTAACCAGGTTGAGCGGGTCCGCCGAGTCTGAGCTGGACAGCGCTGCCTCCCATTGCCGCCTGATTGGGTGTGTTTGAATGTGAGCTGTGGTGTGCTTGCGCAAGCCGATACCATGTGGTAAAGCGTTGGGTATTGATCGCAGTGTGGGTATTTATAGGAATACAGCACAGGCGTTTATGGCGCGGTAGAGGCTCAAGTGAGGATATGTGTTTGGAGGTTTCGCCATATTACGGCTTCCTCTCGCGTCAGAGCATTATGAGGCAGCGGTAGTGTTCTTCGTGAAAGGCGATAGTGTTGTAGGATGTGCGTGTAGGTTAATGGTATGGGCTCGGGGTGGAACTACTCGGCGCGGCCCTCTCGCGGCTCCCGGTGTGCATGCGCTCGGGCGTAGGCGTATGCCTGCTGATTGCAGCGAAAGGACTTATGGCCCCGGAGTCCGCAGGAGTTATATCTATGGCAGGAGCTGGTGCGCCCCAATCAGAATGCGATGTGCTGCCCAGGAAATCTTGGCCCTGGAAAAATTTCTGCATGCCGTCTGAGAGTCCGTCAGAACTGTGACGTCCTCCCAGTGCGGTCTCGTCGTGATGGCTAACGCTATCGCTAGTTCCTCTGCATCGCCGCTCTGGAAACCGACGACGCATTGTCGACTACCCTGGTGACAAATGCAGTGGTTCTTGCGGTGCTGGCCGCGTCTACGTATAAGACATAGGCGTGGTTCTCATACTTCCTCACAAGCGTCAGTGCTCGGGCATGCCGCCGTCCGATGTGGAAGGTCAGGTGCATGTTTTTGGGTATTGGTGAGACGTGGATAGTTTCCTGTATTCGCGTTGGCATTTTTGTCAGTGCGCTGGTATTCCGCATGGAATACCCAAGACGTTCCAAGACGCAGTGTTCCGCTGTTGTGCGTTGTAGCCTTTCGTTCTGGTTTACCAGGTGGGCCTCTATAATTTCCCGCGCGTTGTTGTACACCCCTGTCTCCTCGAGGCGAAAGGTAGCCGTTCCGGGTGGGAGTCCAAGCACTTGCTTATACACCTTGCTTATCAGCCGGTCGAGTACCTCCACTGCCACATTGCTGACACTTAAATATGGTGCCGAGTACGCAATGCGGCTCACAACCAGAGCCTGCACTAGTTGGATCAGGTCCTGTTCCTTTAGTCCCCTCTTCCTGCTGGTAATTCGTTGCATCATGCGCAAGACCTGCGTGGTTGGGGGGGCAATAAATGTTGAGGACGAAGGCGCTCTGTTTCTGGTTGCTTTTGTATATTATTTCGAGAAGTACATGTAGTATGTCCACGTCATCTATGGGTTTGTGTTGTATGGTTGTGATGTTTCTGTCTACTATTGTGGCTACCTTCCACTTGTCGTCTTGACTTGTGTGGTATTCTTCGTAGCCATGTAGTGTTGGTCGGGTACCGGGCTCTTGTAGGGCTATGACCCCCGGTGGCTTTGAGGAATGGGCGATCAATTGTGTCAGCAGCCCTTTCTTCCTCCGGTACCCACGGCAGTTCCATTGCCAAATTTCTAAGTTTTCTTTGACTTGCCTGTATGGTCTAGGCATTGTTGGACGTTGTGGTCGGTGATGTCACAATTTGGTTCGGTGCTGCTACAGGTGTGGCCTTGTAAAGGTTCGGTCGTAGCGTCTTTCGTAGTTTTATGGAGTGAAGCTGGTTCCTAAGCTTGCTATCTACAGTGGCTTCCATGTGTTTTATTGCTGCATCTGTGCGTTGTATTGCAGCCTGTGTTATTTGTTCCAACTGGGCGCGTGTAGCGTCCATGAAGGCTTGCATCTGGGTGCGGATGTCATCGACATGGGTTTGTAGGTCAATGATGTCCTTGTGCGGAGCCATCTCTTGTGGTATTTGTGTGAGTTGTATCGCTTGTTGTTTGAGTTGTCTGTTTTCTTGTGTGAGTGTTTGTATCTGTGCGCGCATGGTGGCGAGTTGCTGTTCCAATTTAACAGATGGTGGCGTCTGTGGTTTTTTATACGAGGGGGAGGCTACTGCTGTCCAGCTTACCTCGTTTTCTTTGGTGGTAGTCCTCTTGAGTGAGGCTTCCTTGGTCTTTCGGTGGTGTTGCCTGGGCCCCTTGTCTTTGAGTGCCGCGGTGGCTGGTGCTGCCTGCTGTCCTTGTTTGGGCGTCGACCGGGATCGCCGTCTGGGCGACCGAAAGTGAGACCGAGGGCGAGAGCAGGAGCGGGACCTGGACCTTGGGTTGGAACCGGACCAGGATCCGTAGATGCTCGGAGACTCCGAGTAGTCGGAGTCTTCCCGCTCTGAGCTGAACCATCGCGGGCGAAGGTCAGCCGCCTTGGTCGACGAGTGACCGGGCGGGGCTGTCGTTGGGTTTTGGATGTGGTGGCGGCAGGCTTCCATCTGCATGGAATGCGCTTGAGCTTGTTGTTGCACTCTGTTGCGGCCGTGAGATGGGCCCCTCCGCACAGGGCGCACTTCGGAACACAAGTGTGTCCGGGGTCTGGGTTAATGTGGTTGCAAACGTTGCACGCACGAACCGTTGGCACGCCGTTGTAGGGGACTCAGGATGCGTCTTAACCACCCGGAGGTTTTTTACATGCACGCAATTAATGGGCGGTATACGAGCATTCTTGTATTCCACTCCCATCGGAATGCGGCCACTACGTTCGGGATCAAGCCCGGAACTCAAACGAAAACCGAAAACCGGGAAAGAAAGGATATTTTTGCTCGAACAGAAACTGAACCGGAACTCAATGATTGTTTTCACTCCGGAGTGAAACCGAAGGAAAAAATAACGGTTTTCTGTACAGGTTGGCCTCCTGGTCTGGAGCCATTTCATCAATGCTTTGCCTGCACTTGTGGCTGAGCTCTGCTGCCTTATCTGTAAGTAAGCGCCATCGTCCCTTGATTTTAAAGGTAGTAGTACCGTTAGCAAGCGTTTAGCTTATCGCGTCTTGGGGCAGAGCAGGAGTTTTCTTAACGCGACAATATTTGCATCAGGTTGAGATGCGTGCAAAATACCTGGGATGGTGGAACACATATTCCTGGTGCTGGTCTCCAGTATGACTGTAAACGGCAGGTAATGATCTCTTCATTAGTGCCAAAACACAACAGGCCGTTTAGTGAAAAAGCGTTTCTGGGCCATTGACTGGACATATCCATGAAGCAATCCATCAAGGTTCATTTGAAATATTTGGTTATCCCACGCCTAGATTCAAGGCTGGGAACGGGCCCTTCGAACACGTACTATCGCGCTCAGTATGAGTTGCAACCCAAAAAAGTTTTGTTTTTCCTTTGTTTAAGCGCTTTCATAATGTCATGCAGTGCTCGCTTGGCACTTGTCGTTTCTATTATTGAAAGAACTGACCGTGGTATGCCCTGTTCCAACTCATTTTAATCGCGATAGTACCTGTATATAATCGTATTCTACTTCCTGTATTCATCCTTACTCCTCCGTTGCCTATTTTTCTCCTTTTGCCTCTCTCCCTGAGAAGAGCGAAGGACTCTGTGTTTCCTCAATATATTCTCCTCTCTCTTTCTGTCTCCCGCAATAAAGCTCCGCTTTACACAGATTCCAGCATTGGTGTTGGATCTGCATAATGTTTTTGTAACTACATGCTACCTGAAGGACTAACAACAGGCGTAATCCTTCAGTAGGGTGCAGCAGCGTCAAACTTTTGCACAAAATAAATTTGTACAGTTTTTCTGTAACTATTCTTTGCTTATTGAAATGAACTTGAGCCGATTCGAACCGGTTTGAACCTTTGTTTTTTTTTTTTTTCGCTCCAGAGTTGAACCGTAACTGAACCGCTTTCGGTGACCGAGAAAAGTTTCAGCTCGACACTCTGGTCATAGCCACTGGGCTACCGCTGTGGGTGCTTTCGCAAATTCGTGTTATCTAATTTAGAACGTCTAAATTGTGCCTGACTCGATGCTTGATGACGCGAGTGCCAGACTCGCACAAGGAAATCGCGGTGCCCGCAATGGAAAATGCGTTTTCGAGTGCATAAAATCATTCGCGATTTCTTTTTATTGTGTCCGCGAATGTACCATACGCTTTCATTACTGAAATAAATCTTTGAATGGTGTATATATTGTAACGTAATTTCAAGTTCATAACTGCGAAGGACAAACAGTAGCGCGTAGAAAGCAAGGACGAGACGAGTGCAACAGGACTGGCGTTTACTTCCAATTCAGGTTTAAGAAACGTGATTTATAAGTGCAGCGCGAGAACAGCGTGATCAAACTACCAAGCAATAGAGAGTCAACAAAACCACCCAAAACGAACGCATCACAGCACTGCACTATGACAGAACCGTGCGGCTCAGTATACCAGAAGTGATAAACAGGCAATCGAGATCGTACAAGAACTCGGGAGCGCACGTAGGCGAACATTGCTAAAGGCGTGGAGGCGTACCGGAACCTGAGTGCACCACCCTTTAAAGCGGCCACGATGTAGAACAGAGAAGGAAATGGTCGAGGCCTTTCATATTCTCAAGTCTGGTGACAGGTGCTTTAGCACGCCTTCTGCAGCACTTAATCGCAAAGAAATAACCTTCCTAGAAGGACATGTGTAGTGTCCTTGTTTAATTGGCGCAGTGCCCCGTAATTCAACTTTTATGTCTTTTTCAGTCAAGTATCTTCGTTCTTTTTTTTTCTTATTTTATTGTTCTGTTATGTATTCCTTCCAGGATTTGCTTACCGCCTGTGCGTTTGCTTATTCAGCATTTTAAAAAGCTTTTTATTAGTTGGTAAGTCAGTGCAACCCACGCGAACCTTCAACCTACCTTCGTGTACTTCTCTGAGGCAAGTGTCGTGCTGTGGTATCACCTCGATTATCTGTTATTACTCGTGGTACACTGGGTCGCACGGTATGTGCGTGTGGTAGTTTTGGGGTGTCATGGTGACTTCGTTGGCATTTGGTTGCTTTATCATGAATGCCATGCGTCACACTGTTTTCGTATTCTATTTAATAATATTCCGTTGATTCAATAAACCTCAGTTGGAAGTAAGCGCCGCTCCTGTCTACTGGTCTAGTCCTTGTTTATTTTTTTTCGGTTTTCCTTCTCAGCATTTGAGGCTTCCAATTATTTTCGTACCTTACAACTCATTGCTGGATCAGAAAGAGAAAGAGTAATTTATTTACACACAAAGGCAGAGAGATCGGCCTGAGCTATATATAGACCTGCCTTAGCTCAAACCCTAAAACAAATGAACGGAAGCAGGTCCGATAGTGCTAGGTTTTGTGCCATTGCTTCCGCTTCTTGAGGCTTAACGAAGCGTGGCTGTAGGCAGTAAATTTCTTTGGAGGATACAGCCACGCATGTCCTAGAGAAATTGAATTTCCCTCTGTAAGCGAGGAGACTGAAGCTGGCCTAAGCTCTTTGACCCCATGGCTTGGCATGCCCATTTAGGGTATTGGTCACCTGTTGATTTTATTGGGCTGTTGTATACTCCACTTAATTGACAGTCCCTGCAGACTATTTGAAGAACACTACCCATAAACACGTAGTGTGGGTAAATTTCCTGACACACGTCGACAAAGCGTGTCGTCTGATCTGCGCTGCTCTTTATTGCGCAATTACTCGCAGACGTCATCAAACTATACGACAGCTTTCTGGATGTCATTAACTCCAGTAGCCACTGTGCTGTCCGCATGGCTTCTCGTCAGTTTCTTGTATGTTGCGCTGTATACTGTCGATAATAATGGGAAAATTACACATCCATCAAATCGTAGCAATTGCTACAAAGGACACCCATACGGGTTCTTCGAATGAAAAAGCCTCGCAGTTGAAGAAAAAAAATTAAGTTAGTGTTTCTTGAAACTGACAACATGAGCCAGCTCATCGGTGATCTTGTTAACTATCAGAGCTATGAAATCAGTAACATTGTTGAACCCCTGTCATTTTGGAGACTTCAAACTGTCCAGTGGCCAGTGCTTTCTCTCTGCGCGCCGAGTCCTCTTGCTTTATCTGTTTCTAGCGCAAACGTGGAAAGAGCATTTTCAAAGCTGAGAATCGTCGATCGAAAGGAGCACGCTTCCTTCAGTGACAGCAACCTCGTAAGATATACTTGCATCTATTACAACAAGCTTTAAGGTTGTAATACGCACGAACGTAGTTGTTTTGTATTCAAGTATTTGTGCTTGTGTGTATATGTGTTTGTCCGTTCAAACCTTCCGGACAACCAATATACGCTTCGTGTGTTCTGATGTTTTCGTGTTCAGATATCATTTCGTCTAAAATTTTAGAGTATTGAAAACAATGCAAAATAAAACACCGAACTTCTGAGAATTCTGGATTTACGACTAATGAACTCCGATAAACGCCGAATTTCCGCCAAAAAATAAACTCCAAAAAACGCCCTCCAAATTTCAAGAAAAATAAACTCCGAAAACACAGAGCCCTAGCTATAACTTAAGAATTCACACCAAGAATTCCCTGCCTAAAGCTACATTCGGACGCGATATGCATTCACTCTTCCTCTTGTCTTTTTCTCTATACTTCTAGGGCAGCTTGTATTTATGCGCATTATGGGCAGTGGCAGTAATGAAGTGCTTTCACGTTAGCATTTTTATTTTCGCGCTTGGAAACGTTTTGTCAATGACACGCTCTGTTTTTATTTTCATTTTTCACCCTGACAGGAGATCCCGCCTACGGTTCTTGAACCATGACACCACGTACTGTACATGTAAACTTTTTAATATTTCACGCAATTTTCAGAAAACTCTGTACTGGAATTTTTCGCGTGATTTTTTTTTTTACTGAAAGACCTGTAAATGGTGTAACACAGAATCTGGCATGTCGAGAAATCTTTACCCAAGCCGGTGCATGAATTAAAATTCGGTGCTACGTTCTGCAGTTGCACTTTGGCCTAAAACTAGAAACGCAGTTATGATAAATTTGGCGGCATTGACCTTTTCTTTTCATTGACATGCCTACAATAGCTTTATGTAGCTATTCTTGACGGGAAGAAGCACGCTTAGATCAGTAAAGACTGCACATTCAACATCGGTTACAAAGCTTCTTCAGTTGTATCTCTGGCCATTCGTACAAGACATCAACAACAATTAAATGCTATATTAGTCGTAAACTATCAAGTATAGTACTTAATTAATCAATAATTGGCTTTTTGATCTACAGAAGCTTTGCCCAATCGAATCAAGAGAGAGAGCAAGGAGAGCAAAAGCATGGAGGTCGACCAGACGAGCGCTCGGTTTGCTGCCCTGCACTGCAGGTAAGGGAAAGGGGAATAGAACGAGGAAGGAGGGAGAAAGGGAGCACTGAGGGCACGTGGAATGATGCACAGAACCACGAAAAGTGGTCTTTTCAAGTACTGCACTAGTGCACGAATCGTTTTTTGTGCATGTCACGAGTGTAGCCTTGGTCCGAGTATCTTTGACCCAGAGAATAGTCTCAAGTCCAGTCGGTTTAAAGTTGCCCTGAAACAGAGGTGTTGTACGTCATAGTGAGGGCAGGCACACAATAGGTGTTCGATGGTTTCTTCGCGCCTACAGGAATCGCACATCGGATTGGCTCTCGGCCCTTTCCACACGATAGGAGTAAGCGTTCATGAACACCACTCACAGCCACAAGAGGCACAGCAAGGTTCTTTTGCCGCGGGAGTTGTAGGCATAGCAGTTGTAGGCGTAGAAAGTGTTGCAGCTTATACAGTCGGCAAGTGAAGGCACTTTAACTCCAGAAACCTTGACCTTTTGCGTGCAGGCAGACTAAGTTCCCTGACAGTGTCCGTCCTCGTCAAACGTATTGGACGGGTCCGGGTGTCTTCGTGGGCAGACTGGGCAGCCCTGTCAGCAAAGTCGTTACCGACGATGCCATGGTGAGCAGGAATTCACTGAAAGATTATGCTGTGCCATGTTTCCAGGGCATCGTGGTGTACTTCCTTGATGTTGTATATAATCTGCTCGTAAGTTCTGTGATGTAAGGCAGACTTGATACTGAGAAGAGCTGCCTTAAAGTCACAAAATATGACCCGTTTCTGTGCCGGCTCTTTGGTGAAGTAGGACATAGCGGCATGGTATGCTGCAAGTTCTGCTGATGTAGATGTAGTCATTTGTGACAATTAGAATTGCACTTTAACCTGCTTAGCTGGAACGACGAATACGGTAGTTAAGCTGGTAGGCCTCTCCCTGCGACTTGCAATATATATATATATATATATATATATATATATATATATATATATATATATATATATATATATATATATATGTGTGTGTGTGTGTGTGTGTACGCGGTCATGATATGTCTCGTGGTGCACTAATAGGAGGGTCCGTTGCTTCAGACCCGGCGACGGATGATTGGGCTTCTTTGTAATTCCGGGAATAGCAAAAGTCACTTGAGGCTGTCGCAGGCACCACAGAGGAGATGAAGGCTACGCCACCGGTGTATAAGATGACGGTATGCACTCTTGATGAGTGCTAATCACCCTTGAAAAGGTCGCTTGAGGTCTCTCGGCTGGTAGGGAAGCTCTTCACAGAAGGCGAATGTGCGCTCTGAGAGAGTCGACAAGTATGTGTGTCTGGATCATATGGTCTCTCGCAATGGCAATTTTTGCTGTTGTTGAGGTGCACTGAAGCAGCCCTAAACACGTACGTGAGCCTTGACCTTGTACGCTCTCCAGAGCGCGAATGTTCGTCTTGCATGTATTTGACAAAACTGGTAGATTGTAACGTAGGAGTCCAAGGAACAGTACCCTGCACAGATGCAGCATAGAGTGGAGTGGTGTATCCCAGTTTTTTACTGCAGAGAAATTTGCAGGCCTGAACAATGCCAATTAACTACTTCAGATAGATGCAATGAGGGCTCCACGAGAGGTTTCGGTCAATGATGACACCCAGAAAGCGATGCGTCTTAGCATAGGACCCAGTTTGACCGTTGATTGAAACAGGATACGAGATTTGCTTGCGCGTTAAGCGAACCAACGCACACTTTTCGGTAGACACACTGAGGCCTTGTTCACGGAGAGAAGACGCCATCGTGGTTGACGCCCGCTGAAGCCTGGCCCGCACCTGAGGGCGAGTCACTGGAGAAGCCCAGACGCAAATGTCGTCGGCGTATATTGAGACATGTACTTACGCGATAAGTACTCCGCAAGTCCTACCAGAAGGATGTTGAACGATATGGGGCTTAATACTCCACCCTGCGGCAAGCCACCGCAGATATAATGTTCCGAAGTTGGGCCGCCTTCAGTTTGTAAGAAAAAGCACCTCTCAGCTAAATAGCCCCGAATCCATTGATACATCTGGCCACCAACTCCCACAGCCTCAAGTGAGTTCAGTACGGTCTCATGGGCGATGTTGTCTATGCTCCGGTGACATCGACAAAAAGCACCACTTCAGAAGTCAGAACTGGTTTTATTTAGGCATCTAAATGAATTAAAATATTTTTGTACAGAGAAGGATGTCGCATAGTCAAAGTCTGTATCCGGACCTCCTATAGTAGTGAATGTAGAAAAATTAATTAAAGCAGCAAATAGCAGTAGTGAAACAAATCATAAAATGCATTGCAGGCAAAGCAAATAAACAATAAGAGCCCTATCGAAAACAAATAAAATACATCGCAGGCAAAAAGAAGAACGAAAGAACCGCGAACAAAAGAACGAAAGGCTAAAATTAGACAGGGTAAGAAACACAGGCAATTCAACGCTTCTAAGCAGTCGGCGGATGGTTATGGGGTGAGAAATAGAAAAAATAAACGAAAAAAAGAAAAGAAAAATAAGTCACATCTATTTTCAACAATGTCAAAAAACCCGTGATGAGATGCTTCATCAACAAAATGTTGTGGAGAGGTAGGTGTGGTAGGGAGCGGGACAACAAAAAAAAAAAAACTAAAAGGAAGGAACCACAATTATGCCGAATATAGCATGCGTGTGAGGAAGGTTTTCCGGTTCTTTTCTGAATTTGTCAATTGATTGAAAGATTTTGATTGCTGGTGGTATGGTATTCCAGCGACAAATTCTGGTGAAGCAGACGGTTTGTTTGCCATAGTTGGTGTGAGCTAAATGTAAAATAAAATTGTGATTGTGTGCAAACCTTGTCAAGTTAGTATTCCCTAGGTTGGATTGAGGGATGATGAACAGAGGAAGCTGTCTGTTGATTTGCTTGAATAATAATATACTTAGCTTGTGTTTGAAAGTGTTATCAACAGTTACAATGTTGCTGGCGTGGAGGAGTGCTTTCGCGCCCCTGCGATAAGGACTACGGGTAAGTATTCTAATGGATTGATTTTGTAAAGTTTGAAGGGAGAAAAAAATTATTACTAATCTTACTCCTAGTATTATATAAAATATTTACCAAAATAATCTCCAATACAATAAGGGCAACACTGGACTTTAGTCAACCAAGGGAACAGGCTGGCTTCAGGAAGGGATACTCTACAATGGATCATATCCATGTCATTAATCAGGTTATTGATAAATCTGCAGAGTACAGTAAGCCTCTCTATATAGCTTTCATAGATTACGAAAAACCATTTGATTCACTAGAGATACCAGCAGTCATAGATACATTGCGTAATCAAGGGGTACAGACCGCTTACGTAAATGCCCTGGAAAAGATCTACAGAGATTCTACAGCCACCTTAATTCTACACAAGAAAAGTAGAAAGATACCTATAAAGAAAGGGGTCAGAGAAGGAGACACAATCTCTCCAATGCTATTCACTGCGTGCTTGGAAGAAGTATTCGAACTATTAAACTTGGAAGGTTTAGGAGTAAGGATCGACGGCGAATACATCAGCGACCTTCGGTTTGCCGATTACATTGTTCTATTTAGCACCACTGCGGGCGAGTTACAACAAATGATTGAGGACCTTAACAAGGAGAGTGTAAGAGAGGGGTTGAAGATTAATATGCAGAAAACAAAGATAATGATAAAAAACCGGGCAAGGGAACAAGAGTTCAAGATCGCCAGTCAGCCTGTAGAGGCCGTAAAGGAGTACGTTTACCTTGGTCGACTAATCACAGGGAACGCTGACCATGAAAAGGAAATTCACAGAAGAATAAAAATGGGTTGGATCGCATACGGCTACCATCGTGAGCTCCTGACTTGGAGCTTACCGTTATCATTGAAAAGGAAGGTATACCGTCAGCGCATTTTACTGGTGCTGACATGTGGGGCAGAGACTTGGATACGTACAAAGAAGCTTGAGAACAAGTTAAGGACCGCACAAAGAGCGATGGAACGACGAATGCTAGGCACAAGTTTAAGAGACAGAAAGAGAGCGATTTGGATCAGAGAGCAAACAGGTAGAGACGATATTCTAATAGACATTAAGAGAAAAATGGCGCTGGACAGGTCATCCCGTCCACGCAAGGAGAGGATTGCTCTGCCATTTTGAGCACTGTCGCTGATGCAATTGACTGTCAAATTGATGTGGCGGACATCGACACAGTTCATCGGGTCGCTAGCAAATCACCCCATAAAAATTTAATCGTTCGATTTTGCTCTCGTGTCAAGAAGAATGACTTCCGTCGTAAGGCTCGAAAGGCGCGCCTGAGAATCTCCATGATTGGGCTCTCTGGTAATAATGATAGCCCTATATATGTCAATGAGCACCTCACATTTGAGAACAAACGTCTGTTCAGCCGAGCTCTTGCTCTAAAGAAGCAGCATAAGTGGCAGTTCCTTTGGACAGATAACTGTCAGATTAAAGCACGCAAGACTGAAAATAGCAAAGTGTTCTTCATAAGCTCTGAGTCTGACCTCAGCGTCGTCACTTAACCTGATTTGCGATTAGACTGTGCTTTAGGCATCCAATCATTCCCTCAAACATGTCTTTGTTTTCACCTTCTGAAGCTACGTCACTGCTTAAATCTGTTGGTCGTTCATTGCACGAAGTTTGCGTAAGAATCATGATAACATATCTTCAGTCATTGACTCTCTTTCCCACACTTTTTCATTCATGTGCATAACTGAGACATGGCTTGGCCCGGCTGATAGCAATTTATACGGGGTCCGTGCCTATCAGGCTGAGTATTGTAACCGTGTTGCATATCAACATGGTGGTAGCGCGATTTTCGTCACACCCCACATTAAATATAAACGTAGACTGGACCTTTCCATATATCTATTTCACTGCGAAACTGTTTGGATCGAAACCGATGCCTTGTCTTTTCCAAATTATTGTGGCGGAATTATTACTGGCTGTATTTACCGTTCTCCATCTTCTTCCATACCTGATTTCCTTCGTCATCTTAGCTTAGTTCTTCAAACAATTACTAGTGAGAACAAGACTGTCCTAATTGTAGGTGATATAAATATTACCTTGCTCGATGTCGACAATAGTACTGTATGCGCTTATTCGGACTGTTTTTCTGGCTTTGGGCTTGAGCAATTAATAACTTCGGCCACCAGGATTTCCACTCAAGGAAGCAGCTCCCTCTTAGACCATGCCCTCACTAATATTTCGCCTTCACCAGATATTGGTGTAATTGACATAGACATATCAGATCATTACCCTGTATTCGCCACATTCGAATCTAACCCTCCTAGGTCAGATCCCTGTTATCTTACGTCTCGTCTTGATATTATAAATTTTGTTGATGCAATTGACAAAATTGACTGGACAGTTATAGCTACCAAACTAAATCCAGAAGAAGCGCTTCAGTTATTTTCCACTTTACTTTTAAAAGCTGTTCATGCTAACACTGTCACTGTTAAGTGCAAAACGAAATTTAAATTTCCGCATAATCCTTGGATCACTATTGGGCTACTTGTGAGCATGAGGAAAAAAGAAAACATGTATAGGAAGACTAAAAAACAGCCTTTCAATGTGAATTTAGCATTACGCTAAAAGAAATATTGCAACATGTTGAGTAATTTATTGAAGAAATCTAAAATGCAATATTACGATAATGAATTCATGAAAAATAAGTTTCACAAAAAAAACAATGGCAACTTATCAACGAGTTTCTGAATGTACCGCGTTCTGGCAGTTCCATTGAAAAAGTAATCTACAATAATGTGACTATCACTGACCCGCCTAGCATTGCTCGTGCGTTCAGTAATCACTTTTATGAAATTTATAATACTACCCATGTTCCTTCTGTTTATCATACGAGCCGATGCGATAAATCTTTCTTTTTGTTTCCTGTAACATCTGAAGAAGTCCTTAGTGAGATTTTCAACTTAAAGGACACAAGTCCTGGTTTTGATGGAATTTCCGCATTTCATTTAAAGCTTGTTGCTCCGACTATTTCTGATGCACTCAGTAACTTAATTAACGTTATGTTCAAGACCGGTATATTCCCTAGAAGTCTACAAAAAGCTAAAGTCCTTCCTGTTAATAAAAAGGGTGACAAAGCTCAAGTCGCGAACTATCGCCCCATATGTATTTTACCTTCAATTAGTAAAGTTGTAGAAAAATTAATACTCCGTCGCATTAACATTTACCTTAACAAATTTAGCTTGCTGAAACCATGTCAGTTCGGTTTTCGTTCAGGAAGCTCGACTAACTTGGCTCAGCTAGCATTAACTGATTATATTCGACATTCCATTGATCTCGGATACTTTGTTGGCTCGGTCTCTTTAGACTTTACTAAAGCCTTTGATACAATAAACCACAAAGTTTTGTTTACTAAACTGGAGTCTGTTGGCATTTCTGGTCCAGCTCTTAATTTATTAAAAAGTTATCTGTTTAATCGTGAATTAACAGTGCACGCAGGCGGGGCTTTCGCTGAAAGCAAAATTATTAACTAAGGAGTGCCTCAGGGCTCGATTTTGGGTCCGCTATTATTTTCCATTTATATAAATGATTTACCGGACTGCCTTAAATATACCCTACCTATATTATACGCCGACGATACGACTGTTGCCCTCTCGTATAAATCATTACTTTCGCTAACATTGAAACTAAACAGTGATCTGTCAAAAATTACTGAATGGTGTAACGCCAATTTTCTAGTTATAAACCCTACGAAAACACAATTCATGGCATTTAAGTCATCACAGAGACATTTACCTTGCTCTCCGACCATAACTCTGAATGGGCATGACATTCCTGCCTCCACTTGTGTTTCTTTCCTCGGCATCAAATTAGATCCCCCCCTTAAGTTTACTAACCACATTGCACACATCAAACAAAAAACAGCATTTGGCATTAGAGCACTACTCAAATCACGTGCATTTTTTTCCAAAGAAGCATTAGTATCGTTATACTTCGCTTTCATTCATAGTCATATCATTTATGGTATCGCTTCTTGGGGTAATACTTATCATTGTCATCTTTCCTCTATTCAGCACATTCAAAATCAGGCTATCCGCAATATAACGCGAAGCCATTTTTTCTCGAACGCCTCTTCACAACTGCGTACAAACCGCATTCTTCAAGTTACTGATTTGTTTAACTATCATTTAGCGATATTATTTTTCAAATTACTAACTCAACAAGTTTCTTACAACTCTGTTAGTCCTGATCTCCTTTTTAATCCCAATAACAGAAGGTTTGCAGCACAAGGAAATTTCTTGTTGCCTTTATGTCATACCAATTACGGAAAGATGGCTTCCTCTTTTTGCGCGCTTAAACTTTGGAAGTCTTCCATATTCCATTAAGTTGTCAACTGCCTTGTACTCTTTCAAATATGAACTCAAGAATTATTTGCTGTCTGATTAATTTTCTACAATGTTATTTTGCTATTTAGAAGCTGTGGAATTACCATTGATTGTGCATCTTTCCTCTTCCTTTTGTCTTTTATGTGTGTCGTCACTCAGTTTCCTGGTTATATTTTGCTTATTTCGTGATTTGTTTCTCTGCTCTGTATTCCGCTTTATTTTTTTTTGCATAACTTCTAATCCAAGGGTCCCGGTGCAGTCTCTGACTTTGGGACCCTTGTCTGTATACTATATTTTGTAACAAATTGTTATGAACGAATAATAAACTGAAACTGAAACTGAAACTAATGCGCAGATTAGATAACCGTTGGACCATTAGGGTGACGGAATGGATACCAAGAGAAGGGAAGCGCAGCAGAGGATGGCAGAAGACTAGGTTGTGCGACGAAATTAGGAGATTTGCGGGTGCTAGTTAGAATCGGTTGGCGCAGGACAGGGGTAGCAGGACAGGAGATCGCAGGGAGAGGCTTTCGTCCTGCAGTGGACATAACATAGGCTGATGATGATGATGAATGTGGCTGCTGTAGGTATTGCCCTAAGATGTGATGCAGTAACTAATATGGGAATGTATAAAAGCGCAGTACAACGAAAGTAATGTAAACTGAGAAAGTATGTCACGTGATTGAATTAAAACACATATGCCGTAAGCTGTTTCTTCGCAGGTAAGCAACATGCGAGTGGAATTTTAAGTGACGGTCAAGTTGACTACCCAAAAACGTAGCCTCTTCTTTTGCTTCCATTGAGAATTGATTTAAAAATACTGGCGCGATATAAGTATGCATATGTTGGTAACAGTGAAAGACAACGGACCTCGTTTTAGTGGGATTAATTTGCAAGTTATTGCAATTTGCAATTGCCAAGCCATTATCAGTGTTAACAAGTGTTGTGTCACTTGCATAAAGCAAGCGTTCTGACGTAGTAAGACAAGTTGGCAGATCATTTATATAAATTATCGAAAGAAGTGGGCCCAGAATACAACCTTGGGGTACTCCTATATTTGTTACTTTAGGTCTAGATTTATAACCTAACAGACTAACAACCTGACTTAAGTTGAGTAAGTAATCGTTATTAATGAGAGTGCGGGACCAGTTATGCCTATTGTGCCAAGTTTCATAAAAAGAATGTGGTGGTTGATAGTGTCGAATGCTTTGTTGGAATCTACAAATTCAGAACCTGAGTAGTAGCCCCGATCAATTGCTTCCTTCAGCTTTTCGGTTAACGATAACAAAACGAGGTCAGTGGAATATGCTTCACGAATCCAAATTGGGAAGGTTATAGAATCTGAAATTTACTTAGCTATATCGTAAGGCGAATTTCAAGTAATATTTCTAATATTGTACTGAAAAACGGTATTATGCAAATGAGTCGATAGTTGGATGTTAGCGTGCAGTCATCATTTTTAAAAACCTTATCGACTTTACCAGTTTTTAGTTCTAAAGGAAAGCCGCCATATTTGAAAGATAGGTTCATAATGATTGTGAAAATATCAGAAACAGCATGCGCAATCATTTTTATGTGGGTGGACCATCAAGACCAGCACTTATTTTCAAGTTACGAATGACATCATGAGGTTCATGAGATGTTGTCCGAAATACGAAGAAAGATTGTGACAACCGCTAAAAGGGAAGGTGATAGCACTGGGGATGACATCAATATGAAAAAAATAGTTACTGAGGGCCTAAGCAATATCTAACGGGCTGTCATACGTATCGTTGTTATACTGAATAGTAGTTATGCTAGACTGCCTTTCGTTTCTGTTGAGGAAGGAGTTAACAATCTCCCATTTTTTCTTAACATTTGAGCGAGCATCTTTAAGTATTCGCTCATAATAGCTCCTCGCATTTTTCAGTCGTAATGTAAGAGTGTTACAAATGTTTTTGTAACGCGCAAGTAGTTTTACAGTAAAAGGCTTCCGTTTTGTTATTCTATAAAGGTTCTCATTGGCTCTCAGCTCTTTCAATAGCTTTTCAGTAATCCAAAGGTTGTGAGGACTAGCTTATGGACGGATGGATGCAAAACTTTAATGAAGGTCCTGAGGTACGCGACTCAGTGCGCTGCGGGTCGTTGCCACGTTGGGACAGTCAGGCCATGTCCGACCACCGCATCGTGGGCCCCCTGCGCAGCCCATAGTTGAGCCCCGGCTCCGGGACTCTTGATAGCGGAGCGCCACTTGCCCTCATTGATTTGTTCTGTGCCTCGTAACGAGGGGCAACGCCAGAGCAGATAGTCTAGGGTAGTGAAGTCTTTGCAGTGCCTGCAAGAACTAGTGACATAAGTGTCAGGATAAAGCTTGTGGAATGAAGCCGCGCTGGGATACGAGCTTGTTTGCAATAATTTGAGGGTCGATTCCTGCGCTCTATAACTTCTTGTGAGGAAGGGGAATGTCTCTCCTGCTGAGATACAAGTGCTGCGCAATTTCATTGTACGTGGTCAGTTGATCTCTCTTCTCTACAACGGCGGGTCGGCGGTGGAGTTCTCCATGGTCGCGGAAAGCGAGACCTCGCGCCTTGGAGTCGGCCAGCTCGTTGAGGTTTGTGGGGCCTCCCATGATGGATCCCATGTGAGAGTGTGGGTGGCGTTGCTTTTGCCGTCGAGGATGCGACAGGCTTCCTTACACTCGGCGCCAACGTTCAAGGCGCGGATGGCTGCCCTGGAGTCGCTGAAGATATTGGCATGTTTGTCATTCAGGAAGGCCAAGGCAATGGCCACTTGCTCGGCCGCACGCGACGACGTGCTTCGTACCGAGTCGGCGTTAGCGGTCGAACCCCTGTGGTTGATTGGCACTACCGTGAAATTGTTGCTGTTGCCATACTGGGCCGCGTCAACGAAGCAGCTGCCGCCAAGGAGTTCTGTCGCGCGGCGTAGGAGCGCCACCGCCCTGGCCTTCCTTCTTTCTACTTTGCGCTGGAGATGCATATTGCGTGGGGCGGGGGATATGATGATGTCTTTCTGCTCTTTCGGAAGGCCCTGATAGGCGTCTTCGACAGTGGCCGGGGGGACGCCCATCTCTGTTAGGAGTCGTCTGCCTGCCCTGGTGCCGGAGAGTCTGAGAATTTGTGCCCTTTCTTGTGCTTCTGCAATTTCTTCCAGGGTATTATGAATACCCAACTGCAGGAGTCGGTCGCTGCGTGTGTAGTTTGGCAGTCCGAGCGCCCTCTTGATACCTTTCCTTATCATGGCATTTAGCTTGTCTCGCTCGGCCCTCTTCCAGACGTGCATGGCCGCTACGTACGTGAAATGGCATAACAAGAAAGCATGGACTAACCTTATCAGATTTTCTTCGCACATGCCTCTCCTTCTATTAGCTACCCTCTCGATTAGACCAATGACACTATCCGCCTCCTTGATAGTTTATGAATGGTGATGCTATTTGTGCCCACCCCTTCGAGTGTCCTTCCCAAGATTCGAATCGACGCAACTTTGGGAATTGGATCTCCGCACTTGGTGTAGAGATTAATGTCGATTTAGTGAAGGGTTTCCAGTTCTGTGGCTTGTGGCCCTTTCTAATTCGGCTGTAGAGAACGAGCTCTGATTTCTTTGGGGAGCGCCGGAGACCCTTGTCTGTTAGAAAGCGTTCTGTAGTGTTCACAGCTTCCTGGAGAGCGGCTTCGACTTGCCTGTCACTGCCACCCGCGCACCAGACAGTGATGTCGTCCGCGTAAATCGTGTGACCGAAGCCCTGGACCTTGCCTAGATATCTCGAGAGATCACCGCTCCTCATCAACATCGCAAAGACTAGAGCATGCTTATTTACATTTACGAATATGCGTATGACTTTGAATGAGGGGCAAAGAAAGGATGAAAACTCCGAATAGGCAATTTGCGGATCATCTAAGACTGTTGCTGAGGACCAATCAGTGCGCATAACAGCATCAATGAACGATTCCTTGTCTAAAACATGCTTGGCAAAGCATTTACTGGAACGAGTAACATCACAGTTGAAGCGCAGAAAAATTGGGTAATGACAAGTGATGTCGTCATTAAGAATCCTTGCATCTGGTGATGGTGAATGATTAGAAAGTGGATGATCAATTAGCGTGCTTCCACCATTTATGCTGCGAGTGAGAAGGGACAATAAACATTCGTATCCAAAGCTCTGAAAAACACTAGAATAACTCAAAGAATTAGGGGAAGCGAGGTCAAGTAAATTAATGTTGAAATCACCCATAATCACTACATTTGTGAGATCAAGAGCTAATGTACGTTAAACTTTGTGGAGGGGTTCGCAGAAATTAATGACGCACAAGGATGGGGATCCATAAATCCATCCAAAGATGAAGCTCTTGTTTTCTAATTTAAGAGAATCGTGGTTGAATCGCACCCAGACACTTTCGCATTCAGTTACATTTAGCTTGATGTCATGTCGTCGTTCATAGTATGTGTTAGAATTGATATAAATAGCTACACCTCCATGATTTCTGCGTGCTCCGTGCGAGTATTCAGACTTGTATGAAGGGCGACAAAGCAGATTTTTGTCGTCGTCTCAAAGCCAGCTGTAACGCATACTGATAAGTGAAAAAGGATTGTCAGGAGCCGAGAGAAGATGCTGTATGTCGTCAAAATGTTTACCGATGCTTCTTGCATTATAGTGAATAGCAGAGCGGGAGACAAGCGAAAAAAAGCTGTTGAGTTGGTCTATTGAGAAGTAGGTAGCCACAAGTAGATGGACTTAACTGCAACTGAAGGAGAATTTCAAATTGAATTTGGTTTGCTAATGAATTCTGGACAGGTGAGCTTCGCAAGTGATGCGGAGCACCTTGCTCTCTGTAGTCCTTCTGGCTTGGATTTGATAGTTGTCGGTCAATAAGAACTTCCAGTTAGTCCTTTTTAGGGAGAGTGCATGAGAAAAAGTGCCTTGTTTTCGGGTGTCATGTGGTCGTTAATGTAGACCGTTAATGTAATTGGTGGCTCCAGACAATCCGATTTCTTTTAGGCACAGTTTAGCCTTCCGAGCCTTGCTCACGAAATCGGCCTTTTTCGTCCGGGAGTAGGCGCTGATAGGCGCTTGAGGCTTTTTTATTCTTGGACCTAGGTAACGAGGTCAGTAACGTTGTCGATGGACGAGCGACCTCGACGAAAGCCCGCCATGGCGTCCGGGTAGATGTTGAATCGCTCGAGGCACCATTCCAAAAGCGAGCAAGAATCACTCTTTCCATCACTTTGCAGACGCAGCTCGAAAGCGCAATCTGACGATATAATGATAAATGAAACGACGACTTTCGAAGTTTCAGAATGGGCACAAAGCGGCTTGATCTCCATTGTTCAGTAACGATGCCGTGATGCCAAGAGTCATTGTAGTAGTTGAGCAGCTCACCACGTGCGTCATGTCCAGGGTGGCATGGGTCAGCGTGCCTGGTGCCATCTGGTCCTGGTGACAAAAAACGCCTGCAGGTCGCCAACACACCGTCGAGCTTTTCTGGTGAAAATGGCACGTTCACTTATGGTAGACGTGCCTCAGGGGCGTCATTCACTGCTGCGTCAGTAGTGATGACCACGCACTCAGCAACCCGCATGCAGACTTGTTCAGCTACTTCAAGCTGCGAGCTGCATCGGTAGAGGGCCAGAGCAGCAAAGGGCTTCTTTGGTGCGGACATGACCGAAGACCCCTAACCGATCTCCATATGTGTGAGAGGGATAAAGCGACTGAAAGAAAGATTTCCGTCGCTGTTCTTCCAATTTATCCATACGACGCTGGACTTTCTTTTGCATGCCTCGTGAAGCCATGAGATCTAGAACGGAATACGGGCAACGATACCTTGTTTCCGCCTATTGGCGTGCCGTGTGCAGCCTCTCCAGTTCTATATCAAAGTCTGTTCGCCTTGCTGACCTTGTAAGAAAGCAAATGAACGCCCTTATTGCTTCTGGGATTGCATCTTCTATATTGTGCGAAAGGCATTCCTGTCATGCATCATTCATATGCTCCTTAAGCTTGACCAATAAACTGTACGCAAGGCAGTAGACGAGCTTTGCTCAACTCGACTAATCTTTATGTATGTTGGAATATAGTCGCTTCCATGTGTCTCTATGTCCGTAAATTATTGGATGCTCAAGGTGAAGGGCCGTGACACCAAAGTTTAGTCCAAGGAGCTTCTATAGGTCGTGCCTCGCAAAAATCTATGGCTGCCATCATTCCACAGCCCATATTGTAGTCGGCAGCAAAAGAGGCAAGATCCCTGCTCTGGAGTCAGTTTTAGTGCTTCCCCATAGCTCGTGATGCGCGTTAATGCTACCTGTACCAGGGGCCATTGGTCATTAGCAATATTTCTTTGAGTCTTTCGCCGTCAAAGTGACCCGCTGGGGATATGTAAACAGCAATAAATGTAAATGACACGGTCTTCTTTTTGTCGGGCAGGTAGGCATATTGATTGTCGTCATGAGGCTCTGCCGCGTGAGCGACATACGTAAAGTCCTTGCCGATGTAGATTATTACTTTCTTGCGCTCACCGCATGTGGACGAGACGAAGGATTCGTCTCGTCCAAAAAACGAATTCGCGAAAGTCTGCTCTACGGGTCCTGAGACCTTTGGCATTCCATTGGAAGATCAACGCACCTTTATCCAAAAGGGGACTATTGGTCGAGCCTTGTGCTTAAATGATGCTTGCAAGCACTGGATTTAGTGCGTCCAGAATTAGCAGAGCACTTAGAGCTGCTGGTGTTTGCAGCTTATTCAGTATCATGCGGATTGTATTAATTAGCAATTGCAGCACTACAGCCATTTGCCTGTACTGGTCGCACAAATCACCGACAGCAGACGCCACCGAGGGTTGTCCATCAAAAGTTTGCTGTGATTCTGTTGGTGATTGCTGTCGTTTTGGTAGGGCGGGCCAAGATTTGCCAGATGTGGTCTTCTCAGTGGCCTTGGCTTTAGTGGTCCTTTCCGCAGTGCATGACCTGGGCGGCAGAGGAGGAGGTGATGTGTGAAGTGGCAAGTGCGTCGCAGAGGCACCAGCCTTCCTTGAGGAACATCGGCGACGGGAATGTCGCCTCCTGACTTTAACGACGGCTTCTCGATGAGATGAATGATCTCTCGCCACCTCTTTCAAGATGACCATTTGCTTCTTAATATGTGGTCAATTATTTGATGAAGCCTCATGTGGCTCGCTGCAGTTCGAACACTTCATTACAGCGGCGCCACATTTATCTGCAACGTGGAGCTCGGAACAGCGTTCGCATGCTGCCTGGTTTTCGGAGACACTGAACACGTGTCCCAGTTTCGTGCATTTGCGGCATTGAAGAGACTTCAGAATGAAAGGCCGCGCAGCACGTCTGAAGTGTCCCACCTTAAAATGCGAGGGTAGATATTCACCCTTGAATGGAATCTTCACGTAGCGTGAACTGCCTAGCCGAGGAACATCGACAATGACGTCGTCATTTGCTGGCTTCACAAGAATCGGCAAGTCGTTATTAAGGATGACCACGTCTACGCCGTAGATAACGCCAGTAGCTACGTCCGATCCCAGAGGGATGTAGGAGAGCACCTGAATGCCATCAAACTCTGTTACGCTGCCTAGAGTGATCTGAGCACCCGCATGCTGGACGTCAACAATGTTCACTAAAATGTCCGATATTTCGTTTGGCCCCCGGCTTTCGAGTGACATCGACACAGCTTGCATTGTTAGTAGCCTCATGTTGACGGAAGGAAGCACGGGCACAAATATGATACTATTGGCGTCCGGCCTCTGCGTGTGTCTTACTATTTGCGAACTTGACGATGAACACGTCCTGGTGTTCCTTCTCTTCGCTTTGCGACTCTGCACAAGTAGCACAAGTAGGAAATCGTCATCGGAAGGGTCCTCACTGCTGAGAGAGTAGCCGTGGATGTCCTCACTAACACTTTGTTGACCGATCCGCTTCCTGGGAGCGGCGGCCACTGACGTCGCCGTCGCCGGGAGAAGCACGGGGTGGTCCACTTCCATCACGACAGAAGGAGCGAAGACGAGCGGATGCACTTAGATTTTCATACAAATAAACCGGAGCTAGAAAGAAGAGCACTGCGTCAAAGCGCGTATCAAAAGCTCTACCACGGGCAATGCATTGTTTCCCGCGCCTAAATCACAAGTTAGATGTATCCAACTTTGCGTATCAAATGAAACGTTAGACTTTCTTGGGTTAGGTGCTTACGAAACGATGTGCACGTGAATGCGAATATTCACACTGAGGGAAACAATAATTAAAGGTACTCAATTTTGTGGGAACAGCAGTCAGAATCTCAAAACTGGGTTAGCTGTGCCGGTCTGTTCGTCCGTTACGCCAACGACGACGGTCATAGACGTCGTCGTTATATTAGTGTCATCGTCCGAACGCCTTCTCAGTTTCGGCCTCACCATAGAGCTAAGAAAACTCCGCCCCCCATTGCCACTGCATTGTTCGCACTGCAGATAACTCAAACACCAGTAAACCGGTTTATTTGCAGGGTATTCTGAGAGAAAACGTAGTGCCAGCGAGCGCATCTTCGTTCTTTGTCACCATACAATAAATTATGACATAATACATACATATAGGCGTCTCTCAGGTATGTATAAAGTACATAGACAGGAAAGGAAGAAAAAAAAAAGAAAGAGAAACAAGGAAAACATGAAACAAACAGCACAGCGACCTCGCGATTGCTGTTAATTTCAGTTCGTTTTTTCATTTGCTCGATCGGGTTCATGTTATATTCACAGAAAAACCTGCCTGCTTTTGTCTCACAGGACGGCCCCCAAATGTAATTGGTCGAGCACTGAAAACATATTAAACGAGCAACGAGCCAAACGCGGCGCGATAACCGGGCGCAGTCTTGTATACAGTGCGGTACACTGTTAAAGGAAACACGCGCGTGTATAGGATTTGAGTGTTTTTGCATCTAAAAAAAGCAAGTGTACAATTGCAGCGGATTTGCAGCGGACATTTTGTGGTTGGTGGTGCTGCCCTTTCTACGCGTCTTGCAGTGCGTTGAGAGGCATTTCAACCTGCACTTACAGCTGGGCCTCCTGAAAAGTGAGAGTGTTCTTCTTAGCGCTGCACCACGCTGCACTCCTCCCGTAGTGCAGGCTGTTCTCAGCAGATTTCAATCCTCGGCCCGTCTCTTCTTAACATGCTGTCCACTTCACACGCCTTTCATGGTCGTCTGCTTGTAGACAGCCTTACGAGTCTTTTAAATAGATGTTTCCCTATTTCTGCAACATTTCACATACAGGAACATATTAGCTGTTTGGCTCATCATCCGATTTTTTTGTTTTACAGCTTTAGTTGACTTGATTACACATCCGCACTATCATCGCAACAGTAACTTTTATATACACAACTACACTGCTTCCAACATCGAAAAGCGATGAGTACAGTACACAGGATTAACGTATTGCGGGTCAGTCGATGTTATATGGGGATGTTCCACATATGAAGCAGAAAAAACAACACCAAATCAAAAGTCATTCACTATTTTCTAAGACACTCTGTTGGTTGATTTATTGTTTTAACCTCTAGAAATAGACATATACGAAGTGTAATAGAGTCCGTTCCTGTTCTGTGAATTGGCGAGGTAACGGTAAACTTTCTCAACGCTCTCTAGAGTCTCTAGACGGCCGTACAAGCTGATGGGCGGCCGTAAGAGCCCCCATTCTGTATTCGCGCCGTTAACGCTATGCGTCTGTTTTGAAATACGCAATATCGACTAGCCCAATGTTATAGGTTGCGAGGTAGGCCGACATATTTTCCAGCTTCTTTCAGGACTTTTCCAGTCCACCGGCACGACAGCGGTTATAAATACACTACTGGCAATGGTCACAACGCCAGCTGTAGTGCTTCAGTGCTTCTGTGGTACTGCAGTACTCGTACTTTAGTAGAAAATACTTGGCTTTCCATCATGTCGTGATAGCACTACGGAAAATGTCCACGCTTGTCAGCAGGCGCCGATCTCTCCCAGCGAAGAGCACGCGCTCGCCGTAACCTATCGGCCAGCTCGGGCAAGAGTTCCGAGTGCCGTTACTGGCAGCCGACCTTGAGAGCGCATGGAACGAGGAAGTGGGCCCGCCCAGCGCTCACGGGGAACTCCGCTCGAATGAAATAATAAAAATGAAGAGTAAATGGGGAAGGGGGTCCCTCCCGGCGGGGGTTAAATCGAGGCGGCGCGGGGCAAAGAGACGGAATGAATACGGAACGCGCCTTGCTTGTTTGCTTGCCATCGAGAAGCGCGCATTCGGTGCGACCGTAGGAAGCCGCGAAGGTTGTTTTCAAAAGCCTTTCCGCGCACCGGGGCGTTCTCCTCTTTTTGGGCGGCCTCAATGCGCGCAACCAGGATCTGAACTGGCGCGTCTCGTGCGCCCGACTGATTCCGTACAGTGTGAACCAGGTTATGAGCTTCAAGAGGTGCAGCGGTACCCAGTGTGGAAGGCCGTACAAGTTCTAGGCGTCTGCGCTCTTAGGCGCTTAAGCACGAGATAGCTAGCACGACAAGCAAGCCGGTGACGACAACGATTGAGAAACAACGCGATAGGCGCGATTTATAATGGGCAATATCGTCAAGACATAGTAAGGTGCACACGACGTGAGAAAAATCAGGAGAGTTCGTGCAGCCGTGAATCTCGAGACTCGGCCATCACACCCCACCGACACACCCATCCCACCTCGTGCTGCACCGAACATCGCCGACTGAGCGTGGCAATGTTTCGTGGCTTTACGGACACGCGTGTCGCGGTTCTCGGTGATAGAGAGCGCGATTGAGAACCACGCGCTTTTGAAGCGAGCGCTCTATTTTTACGTCTTTCGGCAAAGAGAATTGCACTCGTACAAAGGCCCGAACGCAGCTTGGCTATGCATGGAGCTCTTCGGCGCGCAGTCCTTGGCAGTGCACTTCACCTTGAGTACTGGGCGGTCACCTGGTGACGCCTCTCTCTCTCGCTCTCTCACCTCGCCGCTCGCCCGGAAGTGATCGACGACCGCCGAGGGAGCATTTGAACATTATTCCTTGCCCGTAGTTCAGGCTTTGCGACGCATGCTTGAGTCGCGGGCTTTTATGGAATAGCTTGCTGCATATTAACAGTGATGCTCATGAAAAGCTGCTGATTTCTCCAGTGTATTGGCGTCGTAGGTTTAGGTGCATATTGGGTGGCAGAAACTATGGCAGTCCGGTGCCCAGATGCATCATTGTAGTCCGCAGATACCTGGGCACGGGCCAGCAGTGCTCTTCATCGAGCATTCGTGTTTCTTGTGGCAGGATTTCTCGTTAAAAACATCAGTACGTGTGTTCCCTGAGAACTGTGAGTTAGCAGAGGCGCCACCACCGCCTTATCTTCATTTAGGTGAGCGCGCTGGTGGAAGCTAGCCGGTGGTTGTAGTGTGGCTGCCGGCAGTCTTTGCTTGGCAGGAAAGTGTTTGTTGCACAAATGAGGTGGCGCGTGAGTCGGAGGTCTAGAAAGCATCGCAACTTACGTTTGTCACACTGACTGCATAAACTTAGCTACACACTATCAGCATTCCATAATAATAAACACTTAGAGCCCTAAAAACACGAAGGACGTAGAAAAAGAAACACACACCACACGCGCGCGCGTGTGGTGTGTGTTTCGTTTCTTACGCCCTTCGTGTTTTTAGCTCTCTAAGTTATTATTATTATGTCGTACGGGTGCTATTCCTTTTTGTACAGTATTTTTTTAATATTTTGCCCGTCTTCCTGTTGGGGAGTCTCCTGGACACGACAAGCCCGCGCCTTTTGTCGGACTTGTTCAGCGCGCGCCCGGCATTAAGCGACGACTTCGGGATCGGTCGACTCGCCCTACGCCTGCCGCCGCTTGCGTCGCTGGTCCGTAATTCTCGCTCGGCCTCTCGATCGCGATACGAACCCGGTATATCCATCGCTCACGCACAACCCGTAGCAAGTGCCAGAGGAGGTCAACCCAGCCCGCCTACGCCTTCCCTCCTCCTCCGCGACTCTTCGCCTCCTTTCTCCTTCCTCGCTTCGCCCAACGTTAACTATGGACGTTCCTCTGGGTGGCGTTACCTTCCCGCGCGTGATTCCGGTTGGATGGCGTGAAAGCAAGATGAACCTTGGGCGCTATAACATAAAACTATTCCAAACTTTTCTATTCCAATTCTGCAATCAGTCCTCCGCGATTGGTCAAAAACATTTTTGGACCACTCCCACTTCACCTGTCTGTCACGCGATGTCGCGAAAACCGCGATAGCTCCTCATCTTATATGACATATGCACACTGATTATGCATGATTGGACTGAACAAAAGAAAAAATAGTTATTTCTGATTCAACGCCTTTTCGCCATTAGCCCTCGGCTATTGGTCAAAAGCTTTCGGGCTGCACCCACTTCACCTGCCTATCACGCGACGTCACCAAACCGCAAGAACTCACCGCGTCAAAGTGAGGTGTACGCGTTAAAGATGCATTCATATGGCGAACAAAACTGAATTTTTTTCTGAATAGCCGCAGGGTGCCCCGTTCCGAAAGGAATAAAAGATTGCTGCCGCCGATCCCTCAGGCACTGGCTACTCGCACCTGCGAGAGAGCATGGGTTTATTTTGATATTGTTACGGATGGATGGAAGAAGATCGCGAGACGCTGGCTGCTGCGTGTTGTTGGTGGTCAGCCATCTTGTCTACGCTGACGCATCCTATATATATATATATATATACATATATATATATATATATATATATACACTCTTTATATACTCCTACCATCCCCGTAAGATATTGGTGGGGGGTGCTAGGTACCACGGCTGGAAATAGAGCTCCGCAGTGTAGTCGCATCACCTTCCGCACCATGTATGACGGTGAGCCCGCGGGATCAACGTCCTACCGTTGTCAACGTGTTGTTCTCCCGACTAGGCACGGCAATGGTGTGGTACGAAAACCACGAAGGGGAGCTCACCAGCTGGACCAATGCAAAGAGAAGTTGACAGAGTTGTTTGGCAAACCAGCTGGCCGTAATATTGCCGCAAAGCACGAACTGGCTTCCCGTGTCCAATCCCCCACGGAGTCCTATGTCTCGTACACCCAGGACGAGCTGGCACTTTGTCGTAAAGTCGATCGCGACATGACAGAAGCTGAAAAGTTCGGGCACGTGCTTAAGGGCATTGCTGACGACGCATTTAATCTGCTCCTGTGCAAAAGCTGTTCTACAGTTGATGCCATCATTAAAGAGTGCCAACAATTCGAGCAGGCAAAAAGCCGACGCGTCTTCCAACCATTCGCCAGACTTCCCAATATTGCCGCAACGTCGACGTGTGAAGATCGACCCTCACAGCAGGATGCGTCGCCATCAGAGGACGTGGTGAGAATCGTCAGACGTGAACTGGATGCGATGGCGCCCGCAGCTTTCCGTTCGCGTAGCCCTGATGCTGCCACTGTTTCGGTTACCCTCGTACAAGCCATCGTTCACCAGGAACTTGAAAACATTGGATTACATCCTGTCTGTGCTGTTGCCAATCCCAGAGCTAACGAACGCCCATCTACTATTTTCGCTCCACCCCGACGCTTCTCTCCGCGTTATCGCAAGCCGACTTAGTGGAGAACTGCGGATGACCAGCCGATATGTTTCATCTGTCGCCGCATTGGTCATGTCGCCCGATGTTGTCGCAACTCGTGGCCCTCAACACCTCGCACGCCGACCACCTTGGCCCGTTTTAATGGAAATACCCGCGATGTTTTGCCCACTACCGAGTCTAACAGCACCGACAACTCTGCTAAGAACACGTGGTACAGCCGCTCACCATCACCGCGCGCACACCAGTCTCGTTTACCGCAAACACGTCGCCCATCTTCCCGTTCACGGCACCCACGTCGCCTTTCATCCTCTGTGGCATTTGATCGCACCCTTTCGGAAAACTAGTAAATGCAGCCCTCGGAGGTGCTGCTGCATTGCCGACTATTGCAGCAAATCCTATGTGTGTGCCTACGAGGAGAAGTGTCATCGAGGTTAAAATAGATGGCGTGCCTGTCCAAGCACTCGACGACACTGGAGCCCACGTACTCTGATGAGTGCTAGCCTACGTAGACGTTTAAAAAGTCCGCACCCCAGGAGGTGCCCAAGTGCTTCGTGTGGCCGACAGCGGCGTGCTGGTTGTTCTTGGAATGTGTACTGCGCGTTTAATTGTAGCCAGCCGCCCTACTTCTGTTCTGTTTGCTGTGATCGACAACTGCCCTCATGACGTTATCATTGGATTCGACTTTTTATACACTCATTCTGCTCTCATCGACTGCTCGACCGGCAGTCTTCAGTTATAACTGCCTCAACTCGCCGATACTCCGAGCACCGCCCCACCGCACTTGTGCTCGCTTCACGATATGCGTCTGTCACCCGAGGCAGTTACTTACGTCCCTTTTACCGCCCAGCCACAGGTTCCTGACGGTGAATTTGTGCTTTGCCCCATCATCGACGTGCTTTTGAACCAGAACGTTGCTGTTCCGCATATGCTGGTCATGGTTACTAATAACGACGTCATTCTACCGCTTCTGATAATTATGATGATGAAAACGTTTTATTTAAAGAAAAAAAAAGGAGAGGTGAGTTAGGAGAAGGGTGGTCGGATTCTTATTCCGGAATTCCATTGGCTAAGGCCGCCGCCCTAGCTCTTTCCACGAGGGCTCGCTGGTCCTTGAGGGTTGAGCTGGACAGGGCTGCCTCCCATCCTTCCCACGTTGGCTGTTTTATAGCTTCTAAGGCACTATTAGCCTGGCAGGCCCATACCATATGGTACAAATCTGCTTTCTGCCCGCAGAATTTACACTCGGCCGAAAAAGATTGTGGCTCAATAGTATGTAGCTTGACTGGGTTATTAAATGATAGGGTTTGTAACCTTCGTAAATGACATTCTTCTTATTTGTTTAATCCCTTAGTTGGGCCCGGGTATTTTCGTCGCGATAAGCGCAAGTGTTGTAATACGTCTGCATAAGTTATCAATGGCACTGGGAAGTCCGAGTCTTCGGGGAGGGAGGAGGAGGGACCCCGGGGGAGAAAAGCTCGGGCGGCAGCGTGTGCACGCTCATTTCCCTCTATACCCTCGTGACCTGGCACCCAAATCAGCTCTTTGCGCGAAGCGAAGACCCCAGATTGTTTGAGGATCCTGCAAGCTAGCGGTGCAATTCGGCCCCGCGTGTAATTTCTATATGCAGTTTGCGAGTCTGTAATGATGTATACTGAACTAGGATGCGAAGCCGCCATGGCGATCGCCGCCTCTTCCAATTCTGCAATTTCCCCGTGCCGAACAGAAAGTCCATTGACCGTCTGCCCTTGATGCACCACCGATATTGTGGAGACTCCTCCCACCGGACCTGCAGCATCCACAAAGAAGGCTCCCTCTAATTTAGAATAGATCTGGTCCATCTTCTTGGCTCTTGCCCTCCTCCTTGCTTGATGATATTCTGGGTGCATGTTTTTAGGAAGAGGCAGTGTCGCGAATCTGCCCCTCCACTCTTTCGGAATGTCTTGTCTTGTTGCCGTGTAGTAAGGACAGTTGATATTTAGGTCCTCTAGTACCTTGCGTCCCGTTTTTGTTCCTGCCAATCTGGCATATTGACTTAATAGGTGGGTCTCAATCATCTCATCTGTTGTATTGTGCACCCCCAACTGCAATAAGTGTTCTGTAGATGTTTTGACCGACAGTCCTAGTGCCTTCTTATATGCTGTTCTGATCATGACATCGAAATGTTTTAAATCGCACCTCTTCATCCGAAGGTACGGAGCTACGTACACAATTCTGCTTAGTATAAAGGCCTTGACCAACCGAAGAGTGTCGTTCTCCATCATCCCTCTCGTTTTATTGGTGATACGTGTGATCATTCGCATTACTTGTTCGCAGGATGTACGGAGTTGAGTAATCATTGCTGCGTTGACACCCTTGTTGTTAACCAGTAATCCCAGGATACGCACTGTCTCCACTTCAGGGATCGCAGCGTCGTGCACCCTAATTTTGACCGGGGCTTCATCTTCTCGTCTGCGCATGATTAAAAGTGCCGATTTTTCCGGAGAGCAGCGCAGTCCGCACTCCTCGGCATACTTTTGAACTGTCGAAGCAGCCTCTTGGAGCGCCTCTTCCATCTGCCCCAGACTGCCCTTCGTCACCCAGATCGTGATGTCATCTGCATAGAGGGTGTGCCGAATTCCTTCTATGCGATGGAGTTGCTCAGGCAAATTTATAAGAGCAATATTGAAGAGCAGAGGGGAGAGGACGGCTCCTTGTGGAGTACCCCTGGTGCCCATAGGGATTGGCTGGGACCTAAAATCTCCAATTTTTACATGAGCCTGTCTGTCTAGTAGGAAGTCTCTGACGTATTCAAAAGTCCTTCTTCCACATTGTGTCTTCCCCAGGTTCTCCAGGATCTTTGAGTGCTTCACATTATCGAAAGCACCCTTGAGATCTAGGGCTAAGATGGCTCTGCTACTGCGTTTGTTGGGTGGTTCAATAACTTCCATCTTGAGCTGCAGCAGTACGTCTTGCGTGGGTAGGCGCTCCCTGAAGCCAAACATGGTGTGGGGCATGTAATCATTTTCCTCCAAATAAGCTGAAAGTCTGGCGTGCACTGCTTTCTCCATCAGCTTGCCGGCGCATGAAGTGAGCGAAATCGGACGCAGGTTGTTAATATTTACCTCTTTGCCCGGCTTAGGGATAAAGCTGACGTCTGCCGATTTCCACGCCAGGGGCAGCTTGCCAGCTCTCCAGCACTCATTGATATAATCCGTCAGCTGGCCTAGCATCTTCTTGTTCATGTTGGCGAGCAAGCCGGCTGTAACTTTGTCATGTCCTGGCGTCGTACCTCTTCTCATGGTTAGTAGCGCCGCCTGTATTTCTTCTACTTCGAAGTCTTTGTCGAGTTCTGGATTATCTTTGCCTTGATACTGCAACACAGGCTCGTCATCTTTGGTCGTACAGAGGTATTTGCTCGTCAGGGCTGCCACCAGCTGCTCATCCGTACCCTCATAGCCATGGAGGGCTCTCTTGAGGTTCCGCTGCTGCGCTCCGCTCGTCTTGCTGGGTTCGATGAGGCATCGCAGGAGGCTCCACGTCGACTTGACGCCAAGCCCGCCTCTCAATGAGTCGCACTTGATTAGCCAGTTGTTTTTGGCTAAGGTCCACGCGCATTCCTCCGATTGTCGTGTAATTTCAGCGATCTTGATTTTAAGCTTGCGATTGTGTTTTTGCTTTTTCCACCTTCTGGTGAGGCCTCTCCTAGCCTCCCAGAGGTGGAGAAGGTGGTTGTCGACTGCCGGGACATCCTCTGAGGTGTGCAGCGTTCTCGTGACTTTCTCTCTGGCAGCTAGAAGTGACTCAGCCCATTGCTCATAACCTTCAATAGGCGAGTCGAGTTGAGGACCCTTAGACTCTCGAAAAAGCGACCAATCCGTAAGCCGGGCTTGTCCCCTGTGTTTACGATGCTTGTTGTGGTCTAGACAAATTCGGAGTATATAATGATCACTGCCTAAGGTTTCGTGCGTATTTTGCCACTCGCAATTTTTAACATTTTTGACTAGCGTTAAATCGGGGCATGTGTCCCTTGAAACGCTATTGCCTATTCTTGTAGGATGCTGCGGGTCCGTCAGAGTAGTAAGAGCCATATCCGATATTGCTGCTGCCAGTTTCCTGCCTTTTACGTTTTCGTTGTTGTAACCCCAAAGAAAGCTGTGCGCGTTAAAATCCCCCACTATAATGAGCGGCGCAGTTTTTGCAGCCTGCATTGCTTTCCGAAAAATTTCGTCGAAGACTGCTGTCCTGTGTTTAGGGCGGCTGTATATGTTAAGTACGTACGCCCCTTTACTGGAACGAGTGTTAGGGAGGATACGAATAAACACATGTTCTATTTCAGCATTAAGTTCGAGGTCTATAGTTGAAGCCGTACTGTCTTTATGTACAAGTATGCAAGTCGAAGTGTTAGTTTGATGCGTACTGTACGACCTGAGTTTAACTGCCACATTAACGTCCTGTAGCGCGATTACATCCGGCCTCTCATCTAGACAGTCCACATACTGTTGCAGAGATTCCCGCTTACGTTTAAAACCCCTGCAGTTCCATTGTAATATTGTTAACTTAGTTTGACGAGCCATGTTGCAAACTGGAAGAGGTCAGTCCTTGTTCTTTACTCAGGTCAAGAACATCATCAGACGCAATCTGCCTGATGCCCATTTTTCCTGTCAATCTGGGTGTCTTACTGCGCGAGCATTCAGCGAATTCTTGTAACTTACGGTCAATCCTAATCTCGTAAGCATGGAGTTTTGAGAGATGCGGCTCTAACATTTTATGAATTGTCTGCTCTGTCATTCCTTGTAAGTTCTGCTCAATTTTCTTGCTTAGCGTCTCTTCAATTTTTTCTACGCTAGCCTGTAGGCTTGGTAGCATGCGACATTCCATTTTCTCGATTTCCTCTCGCATGCGCTTTTCCATGCTTTCCATCCATGCACTGAATTTCTTTGTAATTGCGTCCACATCTGCGCGTGTCGTACACTCCTCTGTCGAGGGTGCAGCCGCCAACGCTACGCTGCCGCCCGACGCTCCTCGGCCGAATTCTGACGTACGAGGGGGTGACTTAGTCGCTCTACCTGACGGCAGCGGGGGAGGGTTGTCCTCCTCCATCGTCTGAGCTGAGGGTACCTTAAGTGCTCTAGAGTTTCCTGTATCGTTCGCTGCCGTCTTCTCTCTAAGCTGTTGTATTTCTAGTTTGAGCCTTTCATTCTCAGCCCTAAGTCTCTCATTAGACAACGTGAGGGGAGGGGAGGCAACCACACTGGCCCAGCTCACCTTGTTGCTGCTCGTTTTGTTTCCGGGACTGTGTTCTGGCTCTGGCCCATCGTGCTTGTCTGCTGGACGACCGCCTCCTTTAGGGCCCCCTCTGAAGGCTCCTGCATGCGGTCGAGGCGAAGGGGTCACCCCCTGCGTCCGAGCTTGCAGGTCGGGGGCTTCGCTCCCTCCAGCGTTCCTGGAGTGATGTTGCTGACTGGCTTTTCCATTGACAGGCTTCCGCTTGGCCCCAGTTCCAGCACCGCCTCTCCTGTACTTTTGCGTGCACTGAATTGATCCCGTGGCATGAGGGCCCCTGCAAATGAGGCAGCTGGGTTGACACTCGTGGCCTTCTTCTAGATCCGTCTCGCCGCAAGCCTGGCATCGACCGGCCTGTGGATTAGGGCAAACATCAGCGCGATGTCCGATCGTGCCGCAGCGGGGACAGGCTGGCGTCGTCTTGCGGTAGAGGCGAACCGGCACAGCTTCGCCCCAATAATAAACGTTGAAAGGCACCTTCCGGCCCTCGAACGTGATCGCTGCTACGTTGGTCTCTCCTAATTTTCGGACTCCTACTACTGGAGCCTCTGGCGAATAAATGGCTTGAGTAATATCCGCTTCAGTGGCTGTGGGATCCACTTGAATGACACCACGGCTTGTGTTGTCCGATGGCTTGAGGTAGGCTTGAACCGCTCGGGCCTGTCCTCCAAGTTGGAGCTGTTCGATCGCAAGGACCTGACGAATAAGTTGGGCGTTCTTGATGCCAATAATAATTATATTCTGGTCCCAGGCCGGCCAAATAGCGAGCGCCTGCGACGCCCGCGGAATGCCGGCGGCAGCGTACGTTGCTTCCCCGATCTGGTTGCTGCCCTTAAATTGTGCGAGGTTCAGAGTTCCCTTTGGCTTGATGATGACCACAGCGTCTTCCGCTCCGAATTTCGGCATGACTTGTGGCTTCCAGCGTTTACTTTGAGCTTGCTTGCCAAGAGCCAGAGTGGTGACGTGGCCGTCACTGCCGCCACCATGGCTGCGTTGATGTTCGGAACGGGCGCGCGTCGAGGTTGCTCGCTCCCATTGTTCCAATTTTTTCTGGATGGTATACTCCGTAGTTTCATCAAAAACTGGTGTCTCCGTGGTCGAAAGCTCCATTTCTCGCATGCTGTCTGGGTCATAGCCCCGTACGAGAGCCATGGAGGCCGCGTCTGGTGCCGCGTCCGCGGCTACCGCGCCTACGGCGTTCGCGTGGTTGAAGAATAGAGTCCCGTAGAACTGCCAAAAATTGGCCCACCTGGATAATAATGATGTTGACGGGTTCTTGGTAACTTCACGGATGTAGTCCAACTGGTTTCGGGCGGTGCAAAAGAAATTTTTGGCGGCAGGACATCGATTCGATGGAGCCGACGTGAAATGCGTCCACTCTTTTTGACAGCTCGCAGCGCCCCCCCTCACCGCTTCTGAATTTCAGCGTGTGCCCTCTAGTGATCTCGACCGGCATGTTCTTGGCCAGCGTTTCTAGTGGTTCCGAATTTGACATTGAGAGTCTGAATGCCGAGAGTGGTTTCTTGGCGCAAATTTCAGCTCCCAGCTCTGGTTCCTTAACGGATGGCCTCGCGAAAATGATTGCACCTGACCTCACATCGGCACACACCACAGAAATACGTCTCCTTCTTGAATGGTACAGTGACACCTTTTAGTTCCGTGACAGGCCTTTAGGCCGAGCATATATTGTTCAACACCGTATCAACACTGGAGACACGAATCCTATTCGTCGGCGTCCCTATCGTGTATCGCATGCGAAACGTCGAGTCACCCAATCAAAAGTGGACAAAATGCTCCGCAAAGCGGTCATCGAGCCATCAGCTAGCCCTTGTGCTTCGCCTGCCATCCTTGTGAAATAGAAAGATGGTACTTGGCGTTTTTGCGTCGACTATCACCACTTGAACAAGGTCACGTCTACCCACTATCACGCATCGATGACGCCTTCGACTGCTTGCACGGAGCTAAATACTTCCCGTCCATCGATCTTCGATCCGGCTACTGGCAAATTTCAGTTGATGAAATGGACCGCGAGAAGACGGCCTTCATCACGCCAGATGGCATACATCATTTCAAAGTCATGCCCCTTGGCCTATGCAATGCTCCTGCACGCGACATTTGAACGTATGATGGGCTCTCTTCTGCGAGGCTACAAACGGACCACCTGTCTTTGTTACCTTGACGACGTTATTGTTTTTTCTCCCGCGTTCGGCAGCCACGTTACCCCACTCGCTGCCGTTCTTGCGGTCTTCCGAAAAGCCGGCCTCCAACTGAACCCCACCAAATGTCAATTCGGACGCCGTCAGATTACCGTGTATGGACACCTGGTTGACGCATCCGGTGTTCAACCAGACCCGGAAACATTTCGCACCATATGCAGTTTTCCTGTGCCATGTTCTGCTTCTGACATGCCTGTGTTCTTACTTTCGCCGTTTCTTCAAAAACTTCGACGACATTGCTCGGCCTTTGACAGATCTTCTATAGAAGAACACGCCATACTCATGGGACCCGGATCAACTTCATGCGTTCGCCGCCCTAATCGGGTTTCTGACCACCCCTTCCATACTTGCCCACTTTGAACCATTCGCACCAACTGAAGTCCACACTGACGCAAGCGGCCATGGCATCGGCGCTGTTCTCGTCCAACAACAGAATGATACCGAGTGCGTGACAGCTACGTCAGCCACCTGTTGTCACCTGCTAAGTGGAATTACTCCATCACCGAGTGGGAGTGCTTGGCTTTAGTTTGGGCTGTCTCGAAGTTCTGGCCATATTTGTACGGCCGCACATTTTCGGTTGTTACAGACCACCACGAACTCTGCTGGCTGTCTTCTCTCCGGGACCCGACAGGACGGCTTGGTCGCAGGGCTTTGCGGCTCCAGGAATTTTCATTTATTGTCTGTTACAAGACTGGACGCCTCCACAAGGACGCTGACTGCCTCTTTCTTCACCCCGTGAATCTCCCTGATGCTGTTGCGCATGATCCGGTGACCTACATGATGGCTTTTACTGACATGACCGACATGCGCGCTGAACAACAACGGGATGAATCCTTACAGTCCATCATCGCCGTAGTGCAATCTGGCAGCACTGACAGCATGTTCCGCATGTTCGTGCTGCACGACGGCACCCTCTACCGCCACAGTATGAACCCTGACGGCCCTGAATTGCTCCTTTTCCTTTATCGTCATATGCGATCCATTGCTCTCGAACAACTTCCCGATGCGCCGACGGCGGGACACCTTGGAGTTTGCATACATACGACCGCGTACGACGCCGGTTCATCTGGCCGGGTCTCTACCGCTCTGTGCGTCGCAATTTCGCAACGTACGAATTATGTCAGCGCCGGAAGAAACCTCCCCTGCTCCGTGTCGGACCACTCCTGCCAATTGAAGTTCTCTCTGAACCGTTCTTCCACGTAGGCCTTGACCTGCTTGGGCCTTTTCCGACGACGACTAGAGGGAATAAGTGAATCGCCATCGCTACTGATTACGCGACACGCTACGCGATAACAAAGTCATTGCCGACTAGTTGCGCAACTGACGTTGCTGATTTTCTCCTTCATGACGTTATTCTCCGCCACGGTGCGCCTCGACAGTTACTTACAGACCGTGGCCACTCGTTCTTGTCTCGAGTTGTCGACGACCTCCTCCGCTCTTGTGCCACTGAGCACAAGCTGTCCACCGCCTACCAACTAAAAACGTACGGTCTTACGGAACGTCTCAACCGAACAATCGCAGAGATGCTGTCGATGTACGTCTCCAACGATCACCGTGACTGGGACGCCACGCTGACCTACGTACAACTATATCTTTAACTATAGTTATAGTATAACTATAATTATAGAGACGTATAACTATATAACTATGTATATATATATATATAACTATATAACTATATATAACTATATAACTATAACGACGTATAACTCGTCCCGACATGACACCGCAGGATATTCACCCTTTTATGTTTTGTATGGTCGCGACCTCACATTGCCGCTTGACACCATCCTCCAAGGGCAACACAGGGGAAATTACTTGTACTTACTAACTGAATTAAAGAAATGATAAACTATGGCAATGAAAGTGGATGAAAAAAAAAAACAAGTTGCCGCACGTGGGGAATGATCCCACGTCTTCGCATTACATGTGCGATGCTCTGCGTAATGCGAAGACGTTGGATCATTCCTCACCTGCGGCAAGCTGCTTTTTCATACACTTTCATTGCCATTAATTCATCATTTCTTTAATTCAATTAGTAAGTACAGGTAAGTTCCCCTATGTTGTCCTTGGTGTCTTTGTTTGTTGACTTCTTACGATATTGTTAATAGAAATCGAGCCCCACGGTTTACCCCCTTTTGTCTCGTACAAAACAGAATTCTATCACAGCCTAACAGGAATTCCCTGCAGTGGGCTCCTATTTATAGATATACTACTCGGTTCGCTTTTTGATGTATAAGCCAAGTCAGTGTTCTTTCTTATTGTACATGATGTTCAGTGTTGCGGACAACGAAAAGTGTAATTGTAAAATATTGCTGATGCGCCGTCGCATAATCAGACAGACAGAGGGGGCACCGCTTTAAGAATAGGATTCAAAAACAGCGTGTATGCTTTCTACATGCGTATGTGTGTTAGTGCGCATACGTTGTTGGTTGACCGGTGTTCCCTATTTCGGCGAACTTCACTTGTTTTAGTTAGCGTCTCATCTTATTCCTGTGCTTGTCATCTGGTCTTAGATAATTGCGCGAAGTAGGCAGACAGGGCACGGCTAACTCCCAGTATACTTACGGGGTAAACCGGCGTGTGTGACAATAATAATAATAATAATAATAATAATAATAATAATAATAATAATAATAATAATAATAATAATAATAATAATAATAATAATAATGTCACGTAGCAGTGACG